>NC_070620.1:15430606-15733636 GCF_027172205.1 Podarcis raffonei | reverse complement strand
GCAAAAGAGATTGCATGCCTGGTAGGATAGTCTGATTTACCCTTTCACAGAGACCATTCTGCCATGGTGCTCTGGGATTGGTAACATCATGCTGGATTCCCTTCTCAGCTAGAAAAGCCTCAAATGGCTGAGAACAGAACTCCCCACCCCTGTCAGTGAAAAGACAACCCACTTGTTTTTTGTGGACGTTCTCCAGCCAAGCACAGAATTCCTGGAACCTAGGAAATGCTTCTGACTTCTGCTTGAGCACGAAAACATGAATATATCTGGAAAACTGATCTATCAGTACCATGAAAAATTCTGCCTTGCCTAATGAGGGCTTTAGTGGACCAACAAGGTGTGCGTGCACACTCTGGTAGGGCTCTTTGGCTTCCCTGCCAGATACCTTACCCTTTGGAGCAACCTTGACCTTGTGTTCTGCACATGACTTACACTTCATGTGAAATTTGCAGGGTTTAATGGTCATCCTCTGGACCAGATCAGGCATCTTGGCAATAGCCTGAAAGTTCAGGTGGCCAAGCCTCCTGTGGTGGTCGTGGACATAACCTGCATGCAAAATTTTGTTAGTAGACATAGCACAACATGTCACTTCACTTTGCATATCAACATCAACAGCATCATCATCATAAGACAATAAGAACAAGCCATTAACACATTCAGCATGTAAAATGTTTTTTCCATTCTTCCTGATGGTGCATCTCTGTTTACTGAAGATAACAGTAAAGTCTTGTGCTGTCAGCTGAGAGACACTCAGTAAATTGTCCGCCAAACCTGGAACAAAAAGCATATCACGAATTATGGTCCTCAGAAGTGAGACAAATCCAACTCCTTCTGCTTGCAATACTGACCGTCCACCTGCTGCACAGCTCCCTTCTGTGGCATAAATGTGACAAACAAATGTCTATCGCGGCACAGGTGCTTTGTTGCTCCAGAATCTGTGACGAAATCGTTCTGGGCTGTTGGACTGGACCAGTGTGCGACCAAAGCCGTGTGTTGCGCAGGTTTAGGCTTGCCAGAGCTCTTGCTCTTTGCACCTTTAGAGCCTTTGCTGGTTTCCTCTTTAGCATTTGGGCGTTGTCTGCAATCCCTCTGCATGTGCCTCATTCTGCCGTATGAGAAACACCTCACTGCCTTCAGAGCTTTGGCGCCATCTAGTGCCTGCATCGCTAGTTGGGGTGACATGACAGTCAACTCCCCCTGAACACGACCTGCAGCTTTCCTGCGATCAACCTCATTCTGGAGAACTGCACATACATGCTGCACCGTCAGATCGGCAGTGTGTAAGACAGCCAGCTGTGACGCTATGCTACCAAACGAACTGTCCAACAAATCCAGAATCAGAAAGCAGAACAGAGATTCTGGGATCTCAGTCTGTCTCTGTATCAGCTCTTGCCTCAGAGTCGTCATCTGCATCAAATGGGCACGCATGTCGCCCCCTGGCTGTAAGGCCATTCTGTGCAGCTTCCTGAAATGGAGTACAGTGGTTCCTTGGGTTACAGATGCTTCAGGTTACAGACGCTTCAGGTTACAGACTCCGCTAACCCAGAAATATTACCTCAGGTTAAGAACTTTGCTTCAGGATGAGAACAGAAATCGTGCAGCTGCAGCACGGTGACAGCGGGAGGCCCCATTAGCTAAAGTGGTACCTCAGGTTAAGAACAGTTTCAAGTTAAGAACGGACCTCCAGAACGAATTAAGTTCTTAATCTGAGATACCACTGTAGTGACGCTCCTGCTGCTACTCTCAGGTGGGCATCCCGCAGAGCTTTCCAAATATCCTTGGCTGACCCTTTGTCTCTCAGAAGGAGTAATTCTTCAGGAAATACTGCAAGGTTTAATAAGCCTCTTGCCTTGGAATCCACTTTCTTCCAAGTGGCTAAATGATCTCCTGGGGTTGGGTCTTCCATTGTTTCCCACACTCCCTCCTTCCATAGAAATCCCTTCGCATAAATTTCCCAGGTTTGATAATTCCCTGCATTAATTTGGGGAAGGCTACACCCCTTTAATGCTCTGGGTAATCCTTAACTGCTGCTGAAAACCTGCTAGCAGTCGTAAATCATGAGCAGTGAACTGCCGCTGTTTTCCTGCTTCTGAATAGCGAAAGCTAGCAGTGCTTCCTGCAGTAACCCGAGCCACATACCTCGCAATGTGTCCAGCATTCCAGCCTCGTAAATCACACAGTCTCTGGCTCCAAGCATCAGACGCCTGTTTCTCTGGGCCCTGTAACCATTTGTTGGTGCTTCTCGGTGGGAGACGGCCTTCTCCCGGCACTGGTCCGGAACGCATAGCACAGCATTCACTCCTCCGGACATTCAAGCAAGCAGCAGAGCTTAGCAGAAGCTGAGACTGAGGATACCTAGCATCTTGGTTTAGAGATTTATTTACAGGATCGAAATAAATAACAGAGCCATTATGGCATGTCTCCGAGAGAGAACAACAACAGAACAGAACAAAGAACAAAGAAGATGGAAGTGGCACAGAGCTCCTTCCGTTCCCATGCTTCCAAAGAATGGAATGTCAACACACAGAGCATGTGATCTAGTAGTCACACACACTCTGCAGCATGGGAAAGAATGAAAATCTCAGAATTTTATTCCAGAGCAACTCAGGTTAGTCAAACCATCGCACAAGTGCTATAAAACAGGCAAAGTGCACCTCCTCAGCAGCAGCATGCTTTTATTTTCAGAAAGGTAACGAATTTATACCAGCTGCCATTCAGATTTTTCAAGCTAAAGTGTCATCATCTACTTTTTGAGATCCCAATATGGATATAAGCATATAATAGTGATTTTGATAAGATACACTCAAGTTTCCTGAGATGTATCCTTGGGCTCCCAAATTAAATCAAGTATGAGACGATGTATGCAGAATTAGGTATACACATGGTGGAATATTGGGTGTGGATTCACACTATAAAATACTGGCTGCATTGCCATTTTCGTTCCCAACCTTTGAGTCTGCTTTCCAATTTACTTAAGGACTTCTATAAATCCAGATGGCTCCAACTCATACACAGCAAAATTAGATCTATTGGTATTGACTTGGAATTATTGTAAAATTCTACTGAGCAATATATTTATCCCAATATCCAAATTAGATTAAGGGATACTGAAAAACAAAACATTGAGTCAGCTGTAAATAAAATCTGCTCCCCCAAGTTCTATGGTTTAAATAATAACAATAATAATAATAATAATAATTTTTTATTTATACCCTGCCAGAACCGGGCTTGGGGGGGGCGGCTAACACCAATAAAATTACAATAAAACGTAAAAGAAAAAGAAAAAACCAGTTAGTTAAAATACGAGTTAAAATACAATTTAAAATGCAGCCTCATTTTAGTAGTAGCCCATAAACCGATAACAGGATCACTTATATCTCAAAGATAATAATTCTAGCCCAACGCAGGGCATTTATGTTAGCCCAACTGAATGTTTTCCCCTCAGCTTTTGTCAAGGGCAGATATTTAAACATCCCTAGAAATGATAGACATTGCAGATGTTATTTGAATTTGTCGGACGCTGTAGTACATATTCTTTTCTACTGTCCATTGTACAACCAGCTACGTAAACGTGTTATCCCTCTTTTGGGGTAGTTTAACAACATGGCACAATGAGAAAATCAGATTCTACCTGTCTGATATTAAGCCAGAGGTAACTGCAAGGGTGGCTGAGTTTCTGTCAATAGTATCTATTAGAGTGGTAAATAGCACGGTTTAGTGGGAAGACACTCCAATGAAAATTTCTGTTACTATATATCTTATACGGCTGCTTCTTCGTATGTGTGTGTGTGTATATATATATATATATATATATATATATATATATATATGTGTGTGTGTATGAATGTTTTAAGATGGTCTATATCCGTAATGGCTAATAAAGATTTGGAGAAAGAAAGAAAAGGGTAACCCGTGGACTTATGCCTAATTTTTAAAATGCCTTGCCAAGCTTTCAGACCTCTGGAAATAGCAGACTGTTCCTCTTCCATCATCAGATTGTTGCTGAGCAGGGAGGGAAAAACAGTGACCCTACCACTGACTTTGGCACTGCCCACTACCAACAATACAACCATGACAAATAATTCCTCAAGGAATGTGGCCCCCTACAGACAAAATGGTTTGATCATGGCTTGCTTCAGTAAGCCATAGTTTTAACTATGGAAATGTATACTCTTTTCTGACCAAACTAAGCCTCCAAGAGCAGGCATAGGCAAACTCGGCCCTCCAGATGTTCTGGGACTACAACTCCCATCATCCCTAGCTAACAGGACGAATGGTCAGGGATGATGGGAATTATAGTCCCAAAACATCTGGAGGGCCGAGTTTACCTATGCCTGTCCTAGAGCAAAATATACATCAGGAGGCTTAGTTTGATCAGAATTGAGAATACATTTCCAGAGTTAATGGTAAAAACATTACTTCTGGTAAATGAGCCACCGTAGCTGCTAAAGAGCTGTGAAAATTTGTGTCCCGGGATTTTTAGACTCTTCTACCCATGTACTATCTGAAACCAAAGGGGCACATTGGTTGCCAGATGTGAAATATATTGGCAGTATTTTCAACTCTCCTACTTCACTAAATGGCTTAGCATTACATCCAGACTGGGCTAATGTGTTGTCTCCATTTCCTCCTATCCATTCTTTTATTTCCTTTTTGACACAAAGTTCCTTAAATATTCTAAACTTTAATGGCTTCCCCAGAATCTGTCAAAAAAAAAAAAAAAAGAGACAGCAGCAGTAACAGAATGAGTATATCTATGCCATTTTCCTCATGTTTTGCTCTGATAAACTTTATGTAGTCAAAATGGTAATGGGAAGGAATGGTTTGTTTGTTTAGGGAATTTTTAAATGTTTGATGTTTTATACTCTTTTTAATATTCTGTTGGGAGCTGCCCAGAGTGGCTGGGAAAACCCAGCCAGATGGGCGGGGTACAAATATATTAATTATTATTATTATTATTGGTTAAGCTGAAGTTTGAAACTTTTGTTTTGTTTGGATGAAGATGCATTCATTTGGAGTAATTGGTAACACACCTTTATCTTGCAGGTTTAAATCACCTCCTAGATGAAAACCGAATTAAGGACTTGTCTCTATTATATCAGTTGTTCAGTAAGGTGAAAAATGGAGTACAAGCTCTCTTGCAGCAGTGGATTGAGTATATAAAGGTAGCAATGTGTGGCTGATATCCAAAGGTTATCTAGGAGGAACAAATCTTTAAAGTGGGGGAAGATGCCTGTAAAGTTGTAAAATAGGCCTATATATGGAAATTATGTGGTTAAGAAGTTGTCATAGTCTTCTAAAATACAGCCTGTGCAAATTTGCACCAACATATCAAAATTACAGTGGGGAACTATCATATCCATTGGGTGCATTGGATTTTCTTTCTTGACATAACATTCTGATTACTTGGGTGCCTAATAAATGCTTTATTTTGGATGTTTTTCTATCCCCAAATGATACTGTTCCCCATGTTTATAGTACTAGGTTGGTTTTATATCTGATTTTAAAATGTTCCCAAATCTTTACTATAGATTACTGGTGGTTATGTTTGTCCTGGTACAAAGCTTTAGTACAAAGAAAACTACAACTCAATTTTTTTGGGGGGGGGTGTGGCGAAATAACCACCTTGGGTATTTGGGCAGAAAGGCAGTATATGCATACATTAAATATTAAATTCAAATTTCCACTCAGCAATGCAGCTCACTGACTGCCTTTGTATCAGCCTAATTTAATTGTGGTAGTAATACAATCTTGGGGGAAACAGTTTACACTGCCTTGAGCTCCTTGGGTGAAGGGCAGGATATAAATGAAACAGACATTGAATTGGCTGGAGCTAACTGCTTATGTCTAAAACATGCAGTGTTTTTGCTTACAAACTGGGTCTTGTTTACACGAGCTGTGTGTGGCAGTCAACAGAATTGTTTCTAAATAACATTTTTTTTCCTTTGTAGATATTTGGAAGCACCATAGTAATAAATCCAGAAAAAGACAAAACCATGGTCCAAGAACTGCTGGACTTTAAGGATAAAGTTGATCATATAATTGACATTTGCTTTTTGAAGAATGAGAAGTTTGTCAATGCCATGAAAGAAGCCTTTGAAACGTTCATCAACAAAAGACCAAATAAACCTGCTGAACTTATAGGTACAGGTATTTACTATTATTATTATTTCAACTTGTCAAACTCCTTCTAATAATAGTCTCAAGATGTAATTGATAGCTCAATGAAAATGTTGACCCAGTGTGTGGCAGCTGTGAAAACAATTGAGTTCCTTGCTGGGGGTCATTAGGAAAGGAACTGAAAATAAAGCTTTCAGTATCATAATGCCATTATACAAATCTATGGTGCAACCGCTTTTGGAATACTGTACTGTATACAGTTCTGGTCTCTTTACCTCAAAGAGGTTATTGTGGAGCTGGAAAAAGTTCAGAAAAGGCCAGCCAAAATGATTAAGGGGATGGAGTGACTTCCCTATAAAGAAAAGTTGCAGCATTTGGGACTTCTTAGTTTAGAGAAAAGGCGAGTAAGAGGGAAGCATAACAGAAGTGTATAGAATTACGCATGGCATGGAGAAAGTGGATAGGGACAAGTTTGCATTCTCTATCTCTCTCCCATAACGCTAGAACTCGTGGACATCCAATGAAGTTGAACGTTGGAAGATTCAGGACAGACAAAAGTACTTCATACAGCATATAGTTAAACTATGGAACTTGCTACCACAGGAGGCAGTGATGGCCACCAACTTGGGTGGCTTTAAAAGAGGAGTAGACAAATTCATAGAAGGGTTGCCATATTCTGAAGAGCAAAAAAAGGGACACATTTGCCAACTTCTACTTTCAACTATGGATCTCTATGACGACTCATTTTACATATGCATGAAAAAGAGGACGTGTCCTAGAAAAAGAGGACATATGGCAACCCTCCACTGTCAGAGGCGCAGTGTGCCTCTAAATACCAATTGCTGGGAATCACAAATGCGTAGAGTTTTACTCAGGTCCTGCTTGTGGACTTCCTGTAGGCAATCAGGTTGGCCACTGTGAAAACAGGATGCTGGGCTAGATGGACCATTGGCCTTATCCCGCAGGCTTTTCATATGTTTCTAAAGCATAAAATACAGGGCTTCCGGGTCCAGTCTGCCTTAATGGAGGCAGCTCCCACGACAGCGGGAGATTGTTGACGAAGGAAAAACCGGGATGATTTAGGGTAATTGTACTTGCAAGTTTCTCCCAGGAGAATGGGCTTCACTTGCAGTTCGTCTTGGTACCTGGCTCTCGTTCCGGCATGGAATGGGGGTGGCAGGGAGGCACTGAGTGCAAAAGCACTTCACCTACCAAAAACCCTCCTACACCACCATTAAGAAGCAGAGGTTCTCATGTTAATTAGAGCTTAATTTGGACTAAAATACAGACACATGCTAGAAGAGATGAGATCATAAACTGTGGAACTGAACCAGCTGCAAGGTCATTAAGGTTTGAACTTGAGAGAAGACTTCATTTGATGCAAAAGACGGTGGGGCGGTGCCTACGGTTTCTTTATATAAAGCTTTTTCCTCTACATATGTTAGTTCAAATTATATATTTACAAGTGCGGAGGGATGAAATTGGATTATAGATATGGAATATAACAAACGGAACTGTGTGTATTAAAAAAATGGGAAAATGGAGGGAAGCTCTATTTTACAAAGGGTTTACAATGGAAACTTACAGCTGACTCTTCCCCAACTTTTATTATTTACGGAGTGAACTAAATAACCCTAAAAGGACTTGGAATTTAATTTTCTTAGCAGTATAACATCATTTATCTTCAGTTGGACAGAAGGATGTGTTACGGGCAGTCGGAGTCCCGGCTTGGTACGTCGGGACTGGGGTAGAGGTTGGGAAGCAGGAATCAGCAGTCCAGGGTCAGCAGTCCAGGGGTCAGGAAGCCAAGGGTCCAAGAGTCAGGATACCAGGAGTCAGGAAGCTGAAGCACAGCTAGGTGGGTAGCGTGTTGTTGTGGCAAAGAGCCAGAGGAAAATGCTGGTCTTATATATCCCTTCCCGGCCCTTGTTACCAGGTGCTACGAGACTTCTGTCAAGCCTCATCTGTGTGGCCGTGCCTTGCCCTTCCAGGCCAAACTTAGGAAGGCCCCAGTTCTGCGAGGCCCTACCAGTCACAGGGCCTAGTTCCTGCACCCACTCCTGACAGTACTACCCCCCCCGTCCTGGCTTGTCTGGGAACCTCCGGTGAAAGGCCCGAACCTTGGCAGGTGCGTGCACGAAGTTGGGCGGATCCCATGATCTTTCCTCGGGCCCATAGCCCACCCAGTCAATTAGTGGAGTTTGCCACGGAGCCGTTTCGAGTCCAGGAACTGGGCGACCTGGAACTCCTCATGGCCGTCAACCTGGACCGGCGGCTGTGGCAGGGCGACGCAACCCAGAAAATAGTCTGCATTGCAGGGCTTGAGCTGGGTCGATCTTCAGAGAAGGGGGAAGCTCCAGCTTGTAGGCGACCGGATTGATCTGCTGCAGGATGAGGAAATGTCCAGCTTAGCCGAGGGATGTCTGGTATGATGGTGCTCCAAGGACAGCCAGACCTTGTCCCTGACCTGGAACGTGGGCCCCTGCTGATGCCGTCGGTCAGCTTGCGCCTTATAATCGGCCTTGGCTCTCTCTAGGTGCCGTACCAGGTTGGCTTGTGTCTTCTGAATGTGGAAGACCAGATCACTGGCGGAAGGCACGAGAGACGCCTCCGTTGTGCAGGGGTGGTGGCACAGGTGGTACCCGAGGTTGGCATAGAAAGGGCTCTGTTCCATGGAGGCATGGCAGGTGTCGTTGTAGGCAAACTCAGCCAATGGCAGCAGATCCGACCAGTTGTCCTGATGGTAGCTCAGGAAGCAGCGGAGATATTGTTCCAGAACTTGATTAACCCTCTCTCTCTGGCCGTCTGTCTCTGGTTGATACGCAGAGGAGAGTCGCCTTTCGATACCCAGTCCCTTGAGAAAGGCGGCCCAGAACTGGGACGCGAACTGGGGCCCCCTGTCTGAGATCACCGTGTCTGGGAGCCCATGTAGCCAGAATACGTGTTCAAGAAACAGATGGGTCGTCTGTTGCACTGTGGGGAGGCTTCGGACCGGGATAAAGTGTGCCATCTTGGTGAGTGAATCCACCACCACCAGACACCATCCCTTGGCAGGTCCACGATGAAGTCCATAGAAAGTGTTGACCATGACCTTTGGGGGTGGGTAATGGCTGGAGGAGTCCCAGGGGTCTCTGTTGTCCGAGCGCAAATCTCACAGGACCACACGTATTTTTTAATGTACGACCAAACCCCTGGCCACCAGAAGGCCTGGGACAGTAGCTGCAGTGTTTTCACGTACCCCCCATGTCCGGCGGTTTGCGCGTCGTGGCACTGCTCAAGGACCTGGGTCCGGAGTTGCCCCTCCGGAATTGAGAGCCGGCCGCAATGGTACATACACCCATCCTGGACATCAAGCGGCCCACCCACCCCGGTCCCGAAGGCACCAGGACGGTATCTAACCAATCTAACCGGGACGGTATCTAACCAGTCCTTGGCAAACGGATCCTGGCGCATGGCTAAGCGAACCTGCACCTGAAAGTCCTGCTCCCAGGTTCCTTGGAGGAAATTGGTCGGGGTCAACATGGGCGTTGGCTCTGAACCGTCATCCTCTGAGCCGGAATCCCTCTGGGAGAGAGTGTCAGCCTTCCCATTCTGGGCACTGGGAGGATAGGTGACCTGGAAGTTAAAGCGCGTGAAGAACAGGGCCCAGCGTGCTTGGCGTGGCTTGAGGCATTTCATGGATTGGAAATGTTCGAGGTTCCAATGATCCGTGAGAACCTGAACTGGGTGCTGGGCCCCTTCCAGCAAGTGATGCCATTCCTCAAACACCACTTTAATGGTGAGGAGTTCACGGTCCCAAATATCATAATTCCGCTCCGCAGAAGTAAACTGCTGGGAGAAGAAAGCAACTGCTGTGGCCCCTGTCTTTGAGACAGCCCGGCCCCTATCGCCCAGTCTGAGGTGTCCGCCTCGAGCACAAAGGGGAACTGAGTCAGGATGGGCCAGGATGGGGGCAGAGGTAAAAGCCTCCTTCAGGAGCGCGAAGGCCTCTTGTGCTGCTGGCATCCACTGGAACACGGCGTCCTTCCGGACCAGGGCGCAGAAGGGGCAACCACATGCGAAAACCCCTGGATGAAGCAGCGGTAGAATTTGGCAAACCCAATGAACCGTTGCACCCCCTTTACATCCCTGGGGGGGGGCCTCCAGTCCAGCACCGCCTGCACCTTTCGGGGGTCCATCTGGAGGCCTGCAGGGGAGATGATGTAACCCAGGAACTCCATGCGCTCCTGGTGGAACGCACACTTTTCCAGCTTGGTATACAGCCGGTGCTGCCTAAGATGCTGCAGGACCAGATGGACATGCTGGTGATGCTCTTCTGGGGGCACTGAAAATATCAATATGTCATCCAAGTATGCGACCACGAACCAGTAAGTCCAGTAAGTCATGAAAAACATCGTTTACGAAGTGCTGGAACGTGGCCGGCGCATTGCACAGTCCAAAGGGCATGACCCGGTACTCGAAATGGTTGTACCGGGTTCGGAACGTTGTTTTCCGTTCGTCCCCCTCCCGGATCCGAACCAGGTTGTATGCCCCATGTAGATCCAACTTGGTAAAAACCTTCGCACCCTGCAGCCTCTCAAACAATTCAGGAATTAACGGCAAGGGGTAGCGATTCTTGATGGTAAGCTGGTTCAGCTTTCGGTAGTCAGTACACGGACGTAGCCCGCCGTCCTTTTAACGAAGAAGACAACCCTGGCAAGGTTGTCTTCTAGGTACTCTAAAAGGGCCCCTAGCTCAGGAGCCGACAGGGCATAAATGTGGCCGAAGGGAATCTATGCTCCCGGTTGCAAGTCAATAGGGCAATCGTAAGTCCGATGGGGTGGCAACACCTCAGCCCCTTTCTTCTCAAATACGTTAGCTAATTCCCGCTAGTGTTCGGGGATTAGGCTGGCGTCCGGTGGCCCTGTCCCATCTGGGGCAGTCCTATGCAAAGTGGAAGAACTGGGGGCCAGTCGGTGGGACTACGCGGGTTCCAGCTGCGATGGAGGCAACATGGGCTGGGCACAGACGTCGTGGCAGAATGATGACGAGAAACACAATGTCTGTTGCGCCCAGGAAATGGTGGGGTCGTGCTGGTCCAACCAGATGCTCCTGAGGACCACCGAAAAATGTGGGGTCTGGACCAGCTCAAGTGTTAATAGTTCCTGGTGCCGGGTTGCCACCAACATAGCCAGTGGGCAGATTTCATGGGTAATGGGTCCCGATGCGAGGGGGGGTCCCATCCAGGCCCACCACTGGAACAGGTGCTGCTTTTACCACAAATGGTACCTGGTACTTCTCGGTGAAACTGATGTCCATGAAGATGCCAGAGGCTCCGGAGTCAATCATTGCCTCCAGGAGCAGCATGCCCCCCCGGGGAAGGAGAATGCGGATAGGGAGCAGGAAATGGGGTGTGCAGTGGCTGAGACCCTCCTAGCACAGCCGGGGCTTGTCATTTCCCGGCACGGACCTCTTTGCTGGGCTCCCTGCCGCAAAATGGCCTCCCTCTCTGCAGTACAAGCACAGGCCCAGGGCCCGCCTCTGGCTTTTCACGTGGCTGGAGAGAGAGCGGGGGGCCGCACCTACTTGCATGGGCTCCTCCTCAAGCCCCACCTCCGCCTTCGGCTCTGGGGGCCCTCTCGAGCTGCACTCGGAATCTCTCTCGGACAGGCGCGCATCAATGTTAATACAAAGCGTGATAAAGTCTGTCAGGGCTGCTGGGGGGGGGCACTCGCACCAATTCGTCCTTGAGGCATGGATGAAGTCCCTGGTGGAAGTGGAACCAACGGGCAGCTTCATTCCACAGGGTGTCTGCAGCCCACCAACGGAACTCTGCGGCGTACTCAGTAACCGAATGAGTGCCCTGCTGGAGGTTCTGCAGGGCCATCTCAGCGGCCTGGGCGTGGTTCGGCTCCCTGAACATGCCCTCCAGGGCGGTGATAAAGTCGTCCATATTCCCCAGCAGGGGGTTGTCGGCCTCCAGATATGGAAAGTGCCGGGCCCGCCGGGCCCGCGAGCAGGCTAACCAAGAAGCACACCTGGCTCCGTGGAGTGGGAAGGTCTGCTGTGCAGGTGGCAAACATCAGCCGGCACTGGCTCATGAAACCCCGAAGGGCCCCACGCTCCCCCCTGAACCTTTCTGGCGATGGGACGACGGGGTCATGTCGGGCCGGAGCCGCAGCCAGGACCGCTTGAAGCACTTGAACCTCCACCTGGAGCATAGCTACCTGCGTGTGAAGGTTCTGCAGCACCGTGGTGATATCTGTAGACCAGGCACTGTCCAACTTGCACCCCAGCCAGGACATAGATTGGCCATAGCAAACTGTCACGGTCCTGGTTACATTTTACAAGGACAGGAAGAAACACGATGGACAGAATAATTGCCACACACAGGAAGAACAAGGATATAGTTTGAGTGCTTCTCTTGTAGTTTTATAAATCATTTAATGTGTCAGCACAAATAGAAGTTATTGTTGGTACTAAAGGGTTAAGAGGTAACAAGTCGCTCTAATCACTGAGCAGCTGGAAGTCATTAAGCACCCAGGAATGTTAGTTAGTTTGTATAAATAGTCAGTTCACCCGTGTGTTTTCCCCCTTGACCTGACTCGCAGTCTCAGTTTGTGGCCATGGGCGTGTTTGCTGATATGAGTTAAGTTTAGAGTAAAGTTTTCTTTATGCCGGAGATAAAAGCATGTGTGCTTTATCGCCAGGGTTTTTCTTTTGTAAATAAAGTTTTTTCCTGAGTTCCAAAGTGCTTGCTCCAGGATTCTTCATTGAAAGGTACTGACTCTCCTGCCTTCTTCAACCGCTGCACGAAATTCTCTGCTGAGATAAGATTTATGGCGTTGGAAGCGCACTGGACGTTTACTTAACATTAAACTAATTAAAGTTTAATGGACAGGTTATGGGGGTTTGTACGTCAAGAAGGAGATAAGGAGTGCAGTTCCGAGTGATTTATGAAAGGACTGGAGCGAAGACAGAAGCGGTTGCCGACCACGAAAGCCTTCAAAGCAGCTTGAGTCCTGCAACGTGCCTAGAAAAAGTTTTAAACAGGCACTGCGCAGTTTGTACTCGCTGGAAGACGTCTTATTCCTCAAGGAACCACCTCAGCAGCTGGGAGACGGTCTACAGGTGTGTGAGTATCGTTCCTAAGCCCCAGGGAGGATGGCAGAGTCCCAGGAAAGTTTTGCTGTCCCGTTTAAGCAACTCAATGGGAAAAATTGGCAAGATTGGAAGGCTAGAGTAAGGGTTTGGTTGCAAGCAAAAGAGTTGTGGAGTTGTACTGAAGCACCGCCTTTGCAGGCAGCTGCAGACGTGTCTGCAGAAGACAAAGCAGCAGCAGCAGCTTCACAGAAATGTGACAGGAAAGCCCAAGGTCTATTAGTTTTGGCAGTGGGACCAGAGCAAATGCCTTATGTTTCTGAGTTAAAGAACACGCATGAGGTCTGGACGGTTCTGCAGTGGCTAAATTCCAGAAACACTGCGGGGGCCAAGATCCATGCTACAAGATGTTTGTTTGATTTACGTCTCCAACCGGGAGCGTGTGTGAAAGAACATATTGCCAAAATGGTGTCTGCCTTTAATCAACTAAGACAGCTGGGCATTCCTTTCTCTATGGAGCAGCAGTCATACATATTGTTGTCTTCTCTTGATAAAAGCTATGAGACTCTAGCTTTAACTTTGGAAGCTATGCCTTCAGCTGAATTAACCCTTGAATACATTTCTTCTCGGCTTGCAGATGAACAGGATAAAAGGCAAAGAGAAAGAGGTTTGTCTTCAAAGGGGAGTTGTGCTGTGCCTAAGAGTGGGGATGCTGAGTTTGAGAACACAGTAAATGCTTTTGCAGCTAGACACTGTTTTCGCTGTGGTTCCTCTTCCCATTTAATCAGGAACTGCACACGTGAACCTGGTCAAGACAGCACCAAGGCCGTTACCCCTAGTTACCAGACAAGGAGTTCCAGGGGACGTCGAAGAAGAGGAGGAGGTCGTGGCTACTCCCACAGCACACAGCACATGGCTTCAGCAATGGCGTTGATGCAAGGGCGTGGCCAAGGCAGCAATCTACGCTGGTTGATCGACAGTGGTGCATCTCACCACCTGGTGGCGCCATCTAGTGTCCGTTTGCAGAGTTGCAGACATTTGCAAACCCTTAAAGTTGTGACAATGGCAGATTCAACTAAACGTTCCTTAAAGACCGTAGGCACAGTGTTCTTGAATTGTTTGCATACAGAAATTGATGCCTATGTGCTAAAGGGAATGAAGGGGTGTATTTTGTCTGTGTCAGAACTTGATAGAGATGGGTTTAAAACTGTGTTTGAAAATGGGGTTTGCACTATTTCAAAGAATAACGTATCTCTTTTGCAGGTGGAATGCAGAAATGGGTTATATTATTTTGAGACAAGTCCAGATGAAGTTGAACAGGTTCATGCTGGTTGTGTGAACTTGCCTACCCATAATTCTTGTGTTCATTTATGGCACCGCCGTTTGGGACATATTAATTTTCAGTATGTTAAAAGGCAACCTGAATTATCAGAAGGGTGCAAAATGAACAAATGTACTAAGTATTTGGATTGTACTGCATGCAAAAGGGCGAAGGTTCATAGATGCAGCTATCCCAGTTCAGATAGGAAATCTGACAAAGTATTCCAACTTGTGCATATGGACCTATGTGGCCCAATGCCTGTTGCAAGCATGGGAGGTTCGAGGTATGCACTGTGTCTCTCGGATGACAAAACAAAAGTCACATGGTTTTTTCCTCTCAAAACAAAAGCAGATACTGCAGAAACAGTTAAAAATTGGGTTCATGCAGTAGAACTTGAATTCGGTACTAGAGTACTTGCTTTTCAGACAGACAGAGGGCCAGAATTTACCGGGTCTGTGTTGCAGAATTTCTTTAAGAAAAAGGGAATTAAGCATCGTCTGTCTACACCTTATTCCCCCCAAGAAGGAGACGTGGCCGAATGTAAAAACAGGGTTCTGCAAGAGTTGGCAAACTCTATGTTGTTTGATTCTAAACTCCCTCAAAGTTACTGGGCGGAAGCCTGGCAGACGGCTACTCATATTCTGAACAGAGTATATAATTCGGTAATTGATACTACGCCATATTTTGCTTTATACGGGAAGAAGCCCAAAGTTAATTACTTTCGGGTGTTTGGATCTCAAGCCTATGTACTTATCCCAAAAGCGTTAAGGAAAAAGGGAAGTCCAAGGGCTAGGAAACTCATCTTTTGTGGGTACGAATCACACGCCAAATCTTGGAGGTTCGTGAACCCAGATGGGGATACTACAAGAGTGGTCATCAGTAGGAGCGCTGAATTTTGTGAGCAATCCGGATGGACTCACTTACATGCTAACCCTGACATTTTGAGAGATGATTTAGGCATTTATGCTGAGAATGAAAGTCCAGAGGGTGGTGAGCCAGAAGGGGATGGTGCACATGGTTCAGATGCAGATTCTGACCAGGCACAAGGTTCTTCTCCTAAGGTAGAAAAGCCAGAATCTAGGAGTGTTCCAACATCGCCAGTCAGTAGGCCTAGCAGACAACAAAAGCAAAGCAGGTCGCCTGCAACACCAAGCCCAAGGGAGGTATCTAAACGGAGGTCTTTATCCCTAGGGGCGCATCCAGATATAAAGTCTGAGACAGATTCTGACAGCCAACGGTCAGAGGGGGCACAAGAGGAACAATTGCGCAGATCAAAACGTGCCACAAAGGGCAAACCACCAGAGCGGTTTAAGGTGACAAGTGTATACGTAAATATGGCACAGTGTGAGCCAGATAGCTATATAGAGGTACAACAGCTTCCAAGCTCAGAAGCCGTAAAGTGGCAGGAAGCAATGGAAAAGGAGATGGCTTCAATGAAGTCTCTCGGTGTGTTTACAAGTACAGAGCTTCCGAAAGGGCAACAAGCTGTAGGTTGTCGATGGGTATATCGTTTAAAGCCCACAACTACTGAGGAGTTGCAATATAAAGCCCGACTAGTTGCAAAAGGTTTTTCGCAGCGCAAAGGTGTTCACTATTCTCAAATCTATGCCCCTACTTCAAGATCGGAGTCATTAAGAATGCTTTTAGCCTCTTCAGCTAAGAAGGGAAATAAGCTGTTTCATTTTGATGTCAATGTGGCTTATTTAAATGCAGACTTACAGGAGGAAGTCTATATGACACCACCACCAGGTTTTGAAGGAGACAAGCCAAACCAGGTCTGGCGCCTACACAAATCCATTTATGGGTTGAAACAGTCCGCCTGTAATTGGAATTCCTGCTTAAACGATGCTCTAGAGAGCATGGGGTTCAGAAAGAGCGCAGCAGATGCGTGTCTTTATCTAAAAGGCTCTGGATGTGAACAAGAAGCAGTTTTGATATTTGTTGACAATTTATTATACAGTGGAAAGGACAATAAACTTGCACAACATTTTGCCACAAAGCTTGGAGAAAAGTTTCAGATAAAATCACTAGACACTGTATCTGTTTATCTAGGAGTTAAAATTCAGCAAGATGATAATGGGAACTATTGGCTCAGCCAAGAAGCTAAGATCCAGCAGTTGCTGGAAAGGTTTAAAATGGACAACTGTGCTGGTGTTAAAACCCCAATGGAGTTAAGTTACACAAAGGATGCTCAAGCCGAGCAACAGGCAGAGTTCAGTAATCCCGGGGTTTACCAGTCAGCGATAGGCAGTCTACTCCACATTGCACAGTGGACTCGGCCCGATATAACATATGCTATCAACATGCTGTGTAGACAAGCTGAAAAACCAACAATGCATGCTTGGTAAGGAGTAAAAAGAGTTTTAAGGTATCTCCAAACTACCAAAAGGTTTTGCTTAAAACTATCAGCAGAGGGCAGCACACAACTTGAATGTTGGGCCGACAGCAGTTGGGCAGATGCTGGACCAGATAGAAAATCAGTGTCAGGAATGGTGATAAAATTTGGAAATGCACTAATTGGTTGGAGATCAAGAAAGCAATCACTTATAGCTTTAAGTTCAACTGAATCTGAGTTCAATGCATTATCAGATGTATGTAGAGAACTGGAATTTTATAAGCAACTGGTACAAGAATTGTTTGGAGAATGTTCCCTACCTATCAGAGTGTGGGAAGACAATCAACCTTGTATTAAACTAGCTAAATCAGGTCAATTCAAGGCACTCACAAAACACTTGGATATCCGTTATCAAAATGTATGCCAAAGTGTAAAACAAGGTTTAATTGAACTAAAGTATTATCCAAGCAAAGAAAATCTCGCAGACGGTTTTACAAAAGCTTTGAGTCCGCAATCTCATAAATATTTCTGTTCAGGTTTAAATTTGAATTAAGGTTGGTACAGCTCAGTGTTACGAGCGAGAGGGGGTGTTGGTACTAAAGGGTTAAGAAGTAACAAGTCGCTCTAATCACTGAGCAGCTGGAAGTCATTAAGCATCCAGGAATGTGAGTTAGTTTGTATAAATAGTCAGTTCACCCGTGTGTTTTTCCCCTTGACCTGACTCGCAGTCTCAGTTTGTGGCCATGGGCGTGTTTGCTGATATGAGTTAAGTTTAGAGTAAAGTTTTCTTTATGCCGGAGATAAAAGCATGTGTGCTTTATCGCCAGGGTTTTTCTTTTGTAAATAAAGTTTTTTCCTGAGTTCCAAAGTGCTTGCTCCAGGATTCTTCATTGAAAGGTACTGACTCTCCTGCCTTCTTCAACCGCTGCACGAAATTCTCTGCTGAGATAAGATTTATGGCGTTGGAAGCGCACTGGACGTTTACTTAACATTAAACTAATTAAAGTTTAATGGACAGTTATTAATATTGCAGTTGTTGTATAAGGGATTATACAGGGTTTATAGGTGAAGACCAACACTTTGAATTGGGCTTTAAAATATATTGGTATCCAGTGCAACCAGGCCATAAATGATACAATATGGTTGGACTACTTGGGTCCTATTAACAATCTGAACACTGAATTGTCGCTGGAGCTGCAAAATTGCTTCCATGCTCTCACCTTAGACACCGATTCTGGATCAGAGAAAGGGAATTGTAGTCTGGAGAAGGCAAGCTGAGAGGAAGGAGTAAGAAGTACTTGAGCCATAAGTTTTGTAACCTATCCCAACAGTATCCAGCTAAGCTCCAATACACAAAAGGGGAAGACTCAAGAACAGCAGTTGCAGACTTTAGGACTCTCCAAAGAGGCTTTAGAAGGAACAGCATATAGAAAGATTCCTGCCACTCCCCAGAGGAGGAAGAGATGTTTGGTGGTGGTAGGTGACTCCCTACTGGGGGGTGGGGCCAAGGCAGTAGTGTGTGGAGGAAACAGGATGTTCTGGGAGGTGTGCTGTCTTCCAGATTCAAAGATTCACAATGTGGCAGAGAAGTTGCCAAGTCTTCTAAAGCCCACTGACCTCTACCCCTTCCTTCTGAATCATGTGGGTACTAATAATGCTGCCACACACAGCCTTCAACGTATAGCAAGGGGCTGAGACCCTGGCAGGAAGCTGAAGAGACTTGGGGCACAGGTAGTCATCACTCCTTCCCAGGAAGGGAGAGGAAAATACTTGAAGTAAACCACTGGCTGCATCAGTGGTGTCATCAGGAAGGATTTGGCTCCTTGGATCATGGTCGCTGCTTCCTTAAGGATAGGTGCCGGGTTTGAAGGGGCTGAGCACCAACAATTTTTTCTGCCAGTTCCGCGCACAGCATAGGGGAGAGATACAGTAGTCATCGGAGACTTCAACTTTCCCAATATCTGTTGGAACTCAAACTCTGCCAAGAATGTAAGGTCTGACAAATTCCTCCATTGCCTCGCTGATAATTTCATATCCCAGAAGGTGGAAGAACCAACAAGGGGATCATCTATCTTGGACCTGGTACTCACCAACAGGGAGGAACTGACTGACAAAGTTGGAAGTACTCGGAAACGCAGCGTAGTTGGACACACACTCTGGACTTTAAGAAGTCCACTTTCAAAAAGCTTAAGGAGCTACTGGGTGTGACCCCATGGTCAGAAATACTCAAAGAGAAGGGAGTCCAAGAAGGATGTGAGTTTCTAAAAGGAGAAATATTGAAGGCACAAATGGAGACAATACCAACAAGAAAGAAGTGGGAGGCATCTAAGGAAACTGGTGTGACTGCATAAGGAGCTTACAAATGAGCTGAGAGTTAAGAAGTGCATATCAAATCTTCCATTCTTGGGCAAGGTGATTGAGCGAGTGGTTGCTGAACAACTTCAGGCACGCCTGGAGGATGCAGACCATTTGGATCCCCTCAAATCGGGATTCAGGCCTCATCATGGGACTGAAACTGCCTTGGTCGTGCTGGTTGATGATCTCCGGTGAGCTAGGGACAAAGGTGAGAGCTGTTTCCTAGTTCTGCTGGATCTCTCAGTGGCCTTTGATACAATCGACCATAACATCCTTCTGGACCGTCTAGGGGGGCTGGGAGCTGCAGGCACTGTTGTTTTTTTTAAAAGATATTTATTAGAATTTTACAGAATGAAAAAAGAAAAATACAAAATAAAAATAGTTAAAAAACAATTCCATCTTTCCATCACTTTCTTTCATTTGCTTGTTTCCCGGACCTCCTCATACCTCCCTTTTTGTATTCCATTTCAATTTGTTAGTTCAGCAAATCCTTCCCCTCTTTGTTTATCCTAATCTTTAGTCTTAAAATAATGTCACCTTAATCTAATATCATCTTATCCTATAGACAACCTTCAAACTTACAGTTTAAGTCTTATTCTTACCAACTTCTAATAACCATAATATTCTTTCCTAATTCTTTAAACATTTTTGCTAGGGCCATGCAATTTCATTTCAACATCCTTCTAACATTCATCAATTTTATAAAACAATCTTAGTAACAAAACAAAAAAGAAATAAAGACAATCCAATATTCATCCAGCGTCCCTTTCTCCTGGTCACGGGTTTTGTCAGTCCTTTTTATCCCATTGATCTGGCGCATTAACCTGGTAACCTTATATCCGAGGCTCTTAAGTCTCTTCCATGTCCCTTCCGCGGCTCTTCTTCATATTATACAGTGGTTTCGCTCCTTCCTCCTGGGCCGTGTTCAGAAAGTGGTGGTGGCAGTGAAGGTCCTGTGTGAGTGCCTGGAGGCAGTTGGAGGATGGATGGCGGCTAATGGATTGAGGTTGAATCCTGACAAGACAGAAGTACTGTTTTGGGGGGACAGGGGGCGGGCTGGTGTGGAGGACTCCCTGGTCCTGAATGGGGTAACTGTGCCCCTGAAGGACCAGGTGTGCAGCCTGGGAGTCATTTTGGACTCACAGCTGTCCATGGAGGTGCAGGTCAATTCTTTTTTATATACCGTATTTTTCGCTCGATAACACGCACCTGACCATAACACGCACATAGTTTTTAGAGGAGGAAAACAAGAAAAAAAAATTCTGAATGAAACAGTGGATGTATCATTTTTGTGCTTCATGCTGCGGCCACAGACATGTGATTTGATGGTGAGTTTGGGGTAGCCCAATGCAAAGATCCTGAGGATCCATGTGGATCCATGCTTTGTAACCACGTTTTTGCACCATTGCAGCCCCAGGCAACAGTGGGTGCGTGATTTTTTTGGTGCAGGCTGTAGCCATGGACATGCTATGTGATCTGATGGTGAATTTGGGGTGACCCAATGCAAAGATCCTGAGGATCCATGTGGATCCGTGCTTTGTAACCATGTTTTTGCACCATTGCAGCCCTGTTTTTGCATCAGATCATTGCTATGTGATCTGATGGTGAATTTGGGGTGACTCAATGCAAAGATCCTGAGGATCCATGTGGATCCATGATTGGAACCACGTTTTAAGTAGGGAGGGAAGGAAAAACATAGAAGCGACAAAGAGAACGAGAGGGGTGTGCAGAGAAGCAGCTGGCTAAGAATGCAGGAGAGGGGTTTTACCGGAGGGAGGAAAGGAAGGCAAAAGTCCCCCCCCCCACAAGCCAGCCAGCTCTCTCTCTCTCTCTCCCCCCCCCCCAACCTGCATGTTGCCTTCGAGTCCCAGACGCACGGAGAGGAATTAGAAGGAAGGACGCTCTGCTTGCCTGGAGGGGAGGGGTTTTCTCTGCTCTTTGTTCCATTTGAGCAAACACAGTAAGGAAACAGAAGCGGGTGGGCAGTAAGACCCTGAGGCAGAATGCAGGAAAGCAGCAGCTTCCTCCTTTCCTCCCTTCTCCGGACGATTTGATATTTGCCTGATTTTTGCCTTCACTCACGCTTGTCAGCTCCAGGGACCCCACACATTCGCTCAATAACACGCACAGACATTTCCCCTTACTTTTTAGGAGAAAAAATCTGCGTGTAATAGAGGGAAAAATACGGTATATATTTATTAATTTTCAAATACAAAACAAAATTATACACTCCATACATCTTAGTTACATCTTATTTCTCTTTTTTCGACTTCCCTCAACTTGTCTGCAAATCCTTCATATTTTAACTTTAAACACATTTCTATTTTGTTTATATTATTACTGTAAAACTTCATCCCCTTTTAATGCTTATTTCCCATCACAATGCTTCATTAAAACTTACAAACGTAATCTGATTATCACTTAATTTTTGCAAATATTCAATAAATTTTTCCCAATCTTCTGTGAATCTTTGATCTTGTCAGTTTTGGATCCTTCCTGTCATTCTGTCCAATTCTGCGTAGTCTATCATTTTTGTCCTCCATTCTTCTAACGTAGGTAGCTCCTCTTGTTTCCATTTCTGGGCCATCAATATTCTTGCTGCTGTCACTGCATATAAAAATAACTTCTTTTCTTTCTTATTTATCTCATTACCTATAATGCCTAATAAAAATGCTTCTGGTTTCTTAACAAATGTATATTTCAACATTTTCTTCAATTCATTATAAATCATTTCCCAAAAGCTTTTTACTTTCTTACATTCCCACCACATATGATAGAAAGTACCTTCTTTTTCTTTACATTTCCAACATTTGTTACTCGTCTTATACATTTTTGCTAATTTTACCGGAGTTACATACCATCGATACATCATTTTCATCACATTTTCTTTTATAGTTGTACATGCAGTGAATCTTAAACCTTCTTTCCATAATTTTTCCCAATCTTCCATTTGTATATTGTGTCCTAAGTCTTTGGCCCAATCAATCATAACTGATTTTACCTCTTCATCCTTTATACACCATTCTAATAATATCTTATACATTTTTGCTAGCATTTTAAAATCATTATTCAATATTTCTGTTTGAAATTTTGATTCTTTGTCTGCAAAACCCCTTTGGTTCAAATCTTTTTTAAACATTTCATTGATCTGAAAAAAATGCAACCAATCATTAACATATTCCTTAACTTCTTCAAATGGTCTCATTTTCCATTTACCTTCTCTTTTACTTATTAGCTTCTCATATGTCACCCATCCCCCAGTCATATTGACTTTCTTCACACACATCGCCTCCAACGGCGATAACCAATATGGAGTTTTTTGTTCCAACAAGTTTTTATATCTTTCCCACACTTCAATCAGAGACCTTCTTATGATGTGGTTTTCAAATCCTTTATGTACACGTTTCTTGTCATACCACAAATACGCATGCCACCCAAATCTATTATCAAAACCTTCCAGATCTAACAAATCAGTATCTTCTAATTTCATCCAATCCTTCAACCAACAGAGGCAGGATGCTTCATAGTACAGTTTCAAGTCTGGCAGGGCGAAGCCTCATCTTGCTTTCGCATCTGTCAATATCTTAAATTTTATCCTCGGCTTCTTACCCTGCAAGATATACCTTGAAATTTCTCTTTGCCAATTTTTAAAAATTGCTGCCCCTTTGATTACTGGAATCGTTTGAAATAAGAATAACATCTTCGGTAGCACATTCATTTTAATTGTTGCAATCCTTCCCCAAAATGACAATTTCATTCTTCCCCACACCTCTAGGTCCCTTTTAATCTTATTCCAAGTTGGAACATAATTATTCTGAAACAAATCAATACTCCTGGGGGTTAACCATACTCCTAAGTATTTAACTTTCTTGACCACTTCTATCTCTGTTTGTTGCTGTAGTCTATTAATTGCCTCTTGATCTATGTTTTTAATGATTGCTTTAGTTTTTTTCTTGTTCAAAATAAATCCTGCCAGCTGACCAAACTGATCAATTTCTTTCAACACTTCTGTTACCGTAGTCATGGGGTCTTCCAGAGTTAATACTAAATCATCTGCTAAAGCTTTAACCTTATATTCTTTTCGACCCACCGTTACCCCTTTTATTTGATCATTACTTCTAATTGCCCTTAAAAAGACTTCCAGGACCGCGATAAATAACAGTGGTGATAGAGGACAACCTTGTCTTGTACCCTTAGTTATTTTTATGTTTTCTGTCAACACATTATTAACTATTAATTTAGCTTTTTGATCCATATATATTGCCTTAATACCATTTAAAAACATTTGTCCCATCTCCATCATTTCAACGTTTTTTAACATAAAATCCCAAGAAATATTATCAAAGGCCTTCTCTGCATCCACAAATATTAACATAGCTTGTTTATCATTCCTGGCAGTCAAGTATTCCATAACATTAATTACATTCCTGATATTATCTTTCATTTGTCTGCCTGGAAGAAAACAGGCCTGGTCTTTATGTAATAACTCCCTCAAAACTTTTTTCAACCTGTTTGCTAATATATTTGCAAATAACTTATAATCATTATTCAAAAGTGAGATCAGCCTAAAGTTTTAAACTTGCGTTAAATCAGAATCCTGCTTGGGTATCAAAGTAATATATGCTTCTTTCCAAGTTTCTGGTATTTCTTTCTCTGTTAAAATGTTATTCATAACTTCTTTCAACGGTACAAGTAGGATGTCCTTCATTTCTTTATAATATCTTGCACTAAATCCATCCGGTCCTGGTGTCTTTCCACTTTTTAATTCTTTAATTGCAGTTGTTATTTCCTCTAATTCTATCATCTTCTTTAGTTTACATTTTTCTTTTGTCGGAATCTTCTGCACCCCTTTCTCTTTTAGATACTCTTCTATTTTTTTAATATTCCCTCTTTCTTTTCTCTTATATAGTTGTCTATAGAAGTCCACAAATCCTTTTCTTATTCCCTTCGGATCATCGATCTCTCTATCTTCTACAATTATTTTATGTATGGTATTTTGCTATTTCCTTTTTTTTATCTGCCAAGCTAACAATTTTCCGGATTTGTTTGCAAATTCAAAGTTCCTTTGTCTCATTCTTTTAATGTTCCATTCTACTTCTCTATTTATTATCATTGCAAATTGTGCTTGTAATGCTTTGATGTTCAATTTGAGTTTTTTATCTTCAGGTCTGGTAACCAATTTCTTCTCGTTTTCCATTATTTGTTTTAAGATTTCTTTTTTCCCTTTTTCTCTTAAGTTTATTTTTGATTGAATTCTGTTGAATAAATAAACCTCTCATTACCGCCTTACCAGCATCCCAAACAGTACTTATTTTAGTTCCATGATTCATATTATTTAGAAAATAGACCGTTAAGCACTTTTGTGCTTCTTCTGCAACTTTTTGATCATCAAAGAGATTTTCATTTAGTCTCCACCGGAAAGATTTTTCTTCATATCCCTTTAAAATTCATTTTATTGGATTATGATCCGAGAGTACCTTGACATTGATTGATTTGCTTCTGACTGATAGGTAAATTGTTTTTCTAATGGGTGTTTTAGTCTCCAAATATCAATTAAATTGCAGTTCTCTACCATTGAAAAGAATGTATTTGGTAATTTCCCTTCTTTAGATTTACCTGTTGCTCTTAATCTATCCATCTCCACTGACACAACTGCATTCATATCACCCATTATTATTGTCTTTTGAGCCAAATATTCAAATAATTTTTCCTCTAAATCTTTTAAAAAGTCTATTTTGTTTTCATTTGGTGCATATACTCCGACAATTATTATTTTTTCTCCTTGCCATTTAACTTGTACTGCCACTATTCTACCCTCATCTTTGAAAATTTGTTGTGCTTCTAATTTGTTTTTGATGTATAGTACCACTCCTCTCTTTTTAGTTTTATCCGATGAAATAAATTCATTTCCCAGTTTTTTATTTATTAAAATTTTTCTATGTTTCCTCATCACATGAGTCTCTTGTAAACAAATGATATCCAAATTTTGTTTTTTCAAATATTGTTGAATTTTATTTCTCTTTTTTTCTCATTCATCCCATTAATATTCCACGTCCAAATTTTCAACGCCATATTGATTTCTAATTAATTTAAATTATAGTCTTAAAATCTTATTTCTCCTCTTCTTCCACCCCTTCTTCCTCTTCTGAATCTTGTGGGCCTCCTCCTCCAGCTCCTGCCTCCGCCAGCGCTGCCTCTTCATCTTCTCCTCCCAGCTCTTTATATCTTCTCAAAAATTTATCCATTTCATCCAACCTTGTTAGTCTATGTCTTTTCCCCTTGTAAGCAAACGATACTCCTTCTGGGAATTCCCATCTGAATTCAAATTTGTTTTTCCTCAGCGCTTGCACCAACTGTTGATATTGGTTCCGTTTTTTCAACAACTGAAGTGGGACGTCTTTAAAAATAATTATATAATTCCCGTCAATATTCAGTCTTTTCTCCCTGTTCTTTTGTAAAATTAAATTTTTCATTTCTCTATCTTTAAATATAACCAAACAGTCTCCTGGGAATTTCTTTGCTTTTGTTGATCTTACTTTAATTCTAAAAGCGTTTTGTATTGTGTTTGCAACATCCTCTTCTTGCATCTCTAACCACATAGCAATTTCTTTAATCAATTTCTCCTTTATTTCTTCTCCTTGGGCCTCCGGGACCATTCTAAATCTCAGATTATTTTCCTTCTGCCTCAGTTCATTCATCGCAATTGCGTCCCACAGTTCCTCTTGTGTCTTATTGATCTCTACTACTTCTGCTTTGGTTTTCTTTTCTTGCTTTCTAATCTCTTTGACTTCTGTTCTAATCTTTTTCGCCCCTTCTTCCAAATTTTGTGTCCTTTTTGTCATATCCTTCATCTGCCCCTTTATTTCATTAACTGTTTCATCAATTTTTTTCAGTCACATCTATTTTTTTATCCATCTGCTCCAATTATGTCTTAATATTTTTTTCCACTTTTTTGTATTTCTTGTTTAAGATCAGATTTGAGTTCTGTAAACATCTTTACTAAATCTCCTTTAATATAAGATTCTTGTCTGGAACTCTTTCTTTATGCTGGTGTCCCTCCTTCTCCTTTCTTCTGCATGTGAGTCATCTTATAAATTAAAAATTAATGCACCAATAATATTATCCACCAGGGGGCAGTGCAAACCTAAAATCAATTTCAGTTCTGTAACTACTATATTTATATGGTTATCCACTAGAGGGCGTTCTTTAACTATTTAGCCAGATGTTATCCAAAAGGAGACAAAAACAAAAAATAAAATTAAATAATAAATAAAAAGTAAAAATCCAATACTTCTTCTCGCCACTTGGATGGCCAAATCCAATTCTGTTTAAAATTCTAAACCACTCTGCCAGTAAGCATAAAAATTCCCAATTTAAAATCTTTTAAATTTTTAAATCCCGATAAAAAAAACCCAAGGAGGAAAAATAAATCCTATAAGACTCTTCCGCAAAACCCCCCCCCCAAAAAGAAATAACCACCAGAGGAGTTCAGAAAGGGAGGTTAAAAGGGAAAAAAAGACACAAATCCAAGCACAAATCCAAACTTCTCCAAGTATCCACCAGTAAATTAAAATGGCGTTTCCTTTCTTCCTCTTAAACAAAGAGGATATTAAGGGGGGGCAGGCTTTCACCCACTGTCCAAGCTTTAGCAGATAATCCAACTGAATGTCCCAAAATATCTAAATCCAATCTCTCAAACAGATACCACAGAAAAAAAAGAAAGACGTAATTCTTATCTTCCCTTTAAACGGTGCCACAAAGGTGAGGGTAAAAAAAACAGTTAGGAATGGGAGCTTCACAGTTCATTGCGCAGTTCATTAAAATCGAAAGTAAAATAATCCAGTCTTGAATCCTTTCCCGACATCTTAATCTTCCACAAAACTGAAAAAAGAAAATTGTCCCCTCTATCTCCTCAATCTTCTTCCCCCCACTGTTAATTTCTTTTCATATAAGTCCATTAAAAATGCCCAAAATAAGAAACAAAAAAACGAGATAGTTCTTCTTGCCAAACAGCCTCCGTTTGTTTTTTACTCACAGTTACGCTCCGCACTGATAATAGTCCCTGTGTGCGCTTCGGATTTCAGACAAAGTTGACCTCCTGTTTACCCTTTGTCTGCGTCGAATTAGGTCCAAATCAGCAATTTTAGTCAGTTCCAATGTTCCCCAATCGATTCCTTTTAATTTGGAAAGCCGATCGTTCGAGCACAATTCAAAGTGTTGGTGTTGACCTTTAAAGCCCTAAACGGCCTCGGCCCAGTATACCTGAAGGAGCGTCTCCACCCCCATCGTTCAGCTTGGACACTGAGATCCAGTGCCAAGGGCCTTCTGGCGGTTCCCTCATTGCGAGAAGCAAAGCTACAGAGAACCAGGCAGAAGGCCTTCTCGGTAGTGGTGCCCGCCCTGTGGAACGCCCTCCCATCAGATGTCAAAGCGATAAACAACTACTTGACATTCAGAAGACATCTGAAGAGAGCCCTGTTCACGTAAGTTTTTAATGTGTGACATTTTAGTGTATTTTGGGACTCTGTGGAAGCCGCCCAGAGTGGCTGGGGAAACCCAGCCAGATGGGTGGGGTACAAATAATATATTATTATTATTATTATTATTATTATTATTATTATTATTATTGAAATGGGAAATCCCAAAGTAGGAGTATACACTAGTAGTCAATAGTTGCAGGGAGAAGCTCAGGCTGGCAATAGCTCAGAATTTGCTCAGGCTTGCAAGAGAGGTTAAAAATAATAAAGAAGGTTTATTTGGCTGTGTCCGAAGTAAGACGAAGAACAAGCAAGTGGTAGTTCTTCTGCGTGGAGAAGATGAAGAAATGCTATTGGGTGACAGAGAGAAGGCGGAATTATTCAACACCTACTTTGTCTCTGCCTTCAGCCAAAGGGAAAGTGACACCCAGCCTGGCGATAACAGAATAAATGATGTAAGGAGGGAGCTGCAGCCCAATATAGTAAAAGAGGGAGTAAGGAAACACCTAGCTAGATTAAATGAATTCAACTCTCCAAGGCCTGATGAGCTGCATCCAAGGGTACTAAATGAGCTTGGGATGTAATTTCAGAGCCTTTGTCTATGATCTTTGAGCATTCTTGGAGAACAGGGGAGGTCCCTACAGACTGGAGGCAGGCAAATGCTGCCCCCATCTTCAAAAAGGGAATAAAGGAAGATCCGGGTATCTACCGACCGGTGAGCTTGACATCGATACCAGGGAAGGTCCTAGAACAGATTTCAACAGTCAGTCTGTGAACATTTAGAAAAGAATGCTGTGATTACTAAGACTCAACATGGTTTTCTCAAAAACAAGTAATGGCAAACAATTCAAATTTTTTTTTTGATGGAATTATGAACTTGGTGGATCAGGGGAGTGCTGTGGACATAGTGTACAGTGGTACCTCGGGTTAAGAACTTAATTCATTGTGGAGGGCCGTTTTTAACCTGAAACTGTTCTTAACCTGAGGTAACACTTTAGCTAATGGGGCTTCCTGCTGCTGCTGCGCCGCCGCCGCACAATTTCTGTTCTCACCCTGAAGCAAAGTTCTTAACCCAAGGTACTATTTCTCGGTTAGCAGAGTCTGTAACCTGAAGCGTCTGTAACCTGAAGTGTCTGTAACCCGAGGTACCACTGTATATTGATTTCAGTAAGGCTTTTGACAAATTCCCCCTTGATATTCTCGTGAGAAAGCTGGTAAAATGTGGGTTGAACGAGGTAACTGTTAGGTGGATTTATAGCTAGGTGTTGTAGCTAGGTGTCTGCAAACTCTTTTAGTTTGTGTAACTTTTGATCTTTTGTTGGGATCATGTTTTCTTCCCAGTTCTTTGCATAGGCTAATCTTGCAGATGCTGTTGTGTATAGAAACAAATTGTGAACCTTCTTTGGAATCTCCTCTCCTGTTATTGCCAGCAGGAAGGCTTCCTTTTTTTTTTTTTTAGAAAGTGAATTTAAACATTTAAAAAAATTCCTTGTATAGCATCTCCCCAAATTTCTTGGCATGTTTGCATAACCACTACATATGTATTAAAGAGCCTTCTTATTCTGAGCTCTTCCAACAGAGATTTGATCCTTTCTTATACATTTAGCAAGTTTACTGGGCATCAGATACCATCTATAAACCACCTTTTGGATATTCTCTTTAATCAAATAACAGGCTGAAAACTTTATCATTCTATTCCATAGTTTCTCCCACGCTGCCAATTCAGTATTATGTCTGATATCTGACACCCAGTGTATCATTGCAGCCTTGACGAGCTCATCTTTAGTTTCGCATTTTAACAATATTTTGTATATTTTAGATACTAGATTTTTTGTTGTTTCCCAATATTGTTTTTTCGAATTCTCACCCACCTTCAACAGATCCTCTCTCTTTGTCCTCCTTAAAAATCTCATTTACTTGAAGGTACTGGAAGCAGTCAGTTATTATACTTGCTACTTCTTCCCTTTTTAAAAGTCTTATAGAGCCCTTTTTGAATTTGAGGAGGTCTTTATATGTTCCCCACTTTCTTTCCATCCAGCTTGAGGTTTCCCCCCCTAAAAGTTCTTTATAACTTACCTAGACATTATACAGGCTCTTTCTAATCACATGACTTAAAAAAACCTTTATGTGCTTTGGTCTTATTATAGTACAGATAACCATGTCAGCCAAACGCTAGATCGAATTCTTCTAAGTCCAAAATTCCCTCATCTTTCAGTTCCACCCACTCCTTCATTCATACTAAACATGCTGCCTCATAGTACATTTGTATGTTAGGGAGAGCAAATCCCCCCTGTTCTTTGCATCTATTAAAATTTTGTATTTAATCCTAGGTTTTCCCCCTTGCAATATGAAATCCATTAAGTCCATTAAGTCTTGGATCAAATTTAGATTTTTAAGAGTAAGCCATACTCCCAAATATTTAACTACCCCCCCTTGATTCCCAATGTCCTTTCTAAATTTTCTTTTGTCTGCTTTTCCATATTTTTTGTAATCATCTTAGTCTCTTCTCTTTGTTAATGTAAAAACTAGTGAGTTATCCAAATGATGTTATTACTTCTAAGGCCTTCGGTACACTCTTCATCTGATTTTCTAATGTTAAAACTACATCATCCGCAAAGGCTTTAAGTTTGTAGCTTCTTTGCCCTACTCGGATCCCTTTACTTTTGGTTTTCTCTCAAATTTTTCTGGCCAGTACTTCCAGCACCAAGATCATGGGTTGGCAGACTAAGGCCCACGGGCCGGATCCGGCCCAATAGCCTTCTAAATCCGGCCAACTTAACGGTCCGGGAATCGGTGTGGATCTGTTTGTTTGGGCTGCACCAGCATGCGTGTTCTTTTCCTCTCCGTCACACAGCGACGGCGGCACCTCCTCCTGGCTTCTCCCCGCCCTGCCTAGAGGAGGAAGGGGGCTGGGCTTTGATTGGTGCCAGCAGGATTCTTTCCTTCTAATTGGTGCCAGCAGCTTTCTTTCCTCCTCCCTCCCTCCTCCTGGCTTCTCCCCGCCCTGCCTAGAGCCAAGTGGAAGGGGGCTGGGCTTGGTTGGTGCCAGCAGCAGCGGCGTGAGTGCTCAAGCGGCCGCCATTTCCCGCTGCTGTTTCCACTGCTACTGCGGCCGCTTCTGCTCGCTCTCCCCATTAAGCTCCTTTGAGCACTCGGCTGATGGCAGGGTCGTCCCTTCACAACATGGCTGGCGAGTGTGCAGCCTTCCCTCCCCATGACACAGCTGTCGGGTTTAACGGCGCTTGCCACTTCCTCTTCACCTACACACTGTCCTGCAGGTAAGGAATCTGTGGCCGTCCTTCCCCTCTGATCGTGTCGACTGAGCTGGTATTGTGTGCGTGTGGTGAGAGAGTGGGGGCAAGAGCGTGGTCGTTTGCTGTTCTCGTTCTGGTTGAATTGTTACCGCTGGCTACCCTTCTTTCTGTGTGTGTTTGTTACTTGAATTGTGCGGGAATTGTGTGTCATTTTGTTTGCTTGTGTTCAGTTAAGTGTGGCCCTCATTAGTGGACAATTTTCCCTCCTTGCATTAAAATTTAAGTAAGAAAGAAATAAGGGGGGGTTGATTTTGCCTTAGTCACCTGGGTAGTTTTTGTGGAGTTTGGTGGTTAACCTCTGGTATGCCCTGTGCCTGGGAGGGACTTCTACGGGAAGTCACGATGGGAAGTCACGTCATCTCTTTGTCTGTGAGATGTACTTTCAGTTTTAGGCTGAGAGCTGCTGCAGACAGTCTGAGCGTGCTTTGAGCACAGAGAGAGGATGCCGGAAAGTTCTGATGGTGTATAGACTGATTTATTGCTTGTAAAATAAACGCTGTAGAATAGAAGTACAGTGTTTGGACTCTTTCCTTCTCCTTCCACACGGAGGCAACGCTGCATCTCTGCTAACCTGCCTTAGGTGATGTTCTTCCCAGAAGATTGTGCAGAAGGAAAAGCAGTATTTTCTGCGCAGGGAAACGCACTGGACAGGCAGTTTTCCCAAAGTTTTTGTGCGCTGCTGCGGTGAGCAGGAATAGCTGTTTGTGTGTGGGACTCCATTATAAAAACCCCCCTACACAGCTTTGGCACTCTTGAACATTATCCTGCCATGTGGGTGTGTTGGGGTCTGTGTCCACTGAGGGGGTCTTTTACATGTTCTGCGCCGCTTATACTGCTTTTACATAAAGAGTGTGGGTTTGCAGCAAACGGCTTGCCGCTTGGGGTAGGGTGATTTTGTTGAATGGTTTCTTTAAATGTAAAGGTTCATCATTGTTCCACTCGATGTGTATGTCTTTAAGGGGCCAGAGCAAGATAACGAGACCCAGCTTTACAGCTGTGAAACATAGCAGGTGCTGCTGAGTTGTATTTGATTAAGGTGTGTCAGCATTTGGGTGTAGTATATAAGGAGCAGCACCTAGCTCTCCCATTACCCTGGGGGGATGGGTTGGTGGTTGGGTCATGTTTGTTTGTTAATGTATTTAGTGTAAAAGGAGTTTTTGTTTTTGTAATTAAAACCTTGTTTAAGTTATTTTTGAGTCCCTTTTTAATGCATGGTCTCCCCAGCAAGCTCTCTGCAGCGCTACCATACTGCAAACAGCCAACATCTTTGGTTATGGGCCCAGCTGCTGAGTGGATGACTGCATATTTTTGGACTCTGAGAAAGGTTTGAAAACTCCTTCTCCTGTTAGCGTAGTTCTGTGGGTCTGGAAGAGTTCCAGAATGGTTGACCGGGTTCCTGAAGCTGAGAAGGCTCTGGTCTTCCCACAGCTAACAGATGAGAACTATAATTTATGGTCTTTTCGGGTGGAGGCGCTTTTGACCTCTAGAGAAGTATGGACCTATGTAACTGATGACCCTCCTGACCCTGTGACTAATGCTTGGTCGAAAGGAGATGCAAAAGCCAGGGCGATAATTAATTTGGCAGTCAGCGACCAGCAAGTAGTCTATATAAGAAATAAGAAAACTGCCAAAGAAATGTGGGACAGTCTTGCAGCAGTGCATGTTAGAAAAGAGTCAGCATCTGCATTGACGTTTTTCAAGCAGTTGTACCAGACAAAGTTGCAGCCTGGTGGTGATTTGGCAGCACACTTGAGACATCTGGAGGCAATACGCGGCGAATTAATTTGAAGGGACATGGACATACCTGATATTCAGTATGTTTTTATCATCCTTTGTCCCCTTAATGAGGACTTCGATGGTGTAGCTAGCCAGATATCTGCCGTTCCACCAGCACAATTAACTGTGGAAGGGGTGACGGCAAGATTAATGGGCGAGTTGGACAGGAGGGAGGCTTGTGCCATAAGCACTCCTATTTCCAGAAGTAATGAGGAACGCCATATGCAAACTTGTGGTGATACGACTGCATTTAAAGCTGCCAAGCGTTGTTGGTTCTGCAATAAGCAAGGACATTTTGCAAAAGAGTGCAGAGCCAAAAGAAAGCAAAGTACTCCCAAGCCTGTTTCTGTTCGTCAGTCACGGTTGTCATCTCAGCAGCCAACATCGCACCGTAAAGACAGAAACGAGCCGCGAGCTTTTCATGCTCGGACAACAGATCGTAAAAGAATTAAAGATGCCAAGTGGAAGTCTTTTATTATCGACTCAGGAGCATCTCAGCACGTTTGCAATGATCGAAGCTTGTTTATTTCTTTCGAAGAGGAAATTGGTAATGTACATTTAGCCAATTCACAAGTCTTGCAGTCGCTTGGCAGGGGTACCGTTAAACTTGACTCTTTAAACATTACAATAGCGAACTGCATTTACTGCCAGTCAGTGGACAATTTAATGTCAGTAAGGTGCTTTGCTCGTCAAGGCATAACTGTGCGTTTCTTAAAGTCAATGTGTGAGTTTTTCCGATGGGAACAAACGTCTATTGTATGCCCGGGAATCTGATGGTTTGTATAGACTGTATTTTCGCACCTATTCACAATCGCCTATAAATTGCAGAGCAGCACAGTCAAGCCAGGGGTTGAGGAATGTAAGGCCACATTCCGGGTGTGTCCATGAGGCACACAGAATTCTGGGACATCTGAATTTTGCTGATGTAATTAAGACAAAGAATATTGTTAATGGCCTCAACTTAAAACCATGTAAATTCTTTATGCAATGTCTATCCTGTTGCAAGAATAAGATTAAGGTTGCACGCAAGGGTAGGTGCTCAGATAGGAAAGTAACTGAGCCATTTGAGCGTGTACATTGTGATTTAGTTGGGCCACTCCCACCATCATTAGGAGGTTCTAAGTACTGGCTCACTCTGATAGACCAGCATAGTAGATACTGTTGGACTTACGCAATAGCTGAGAAGTCCCAAGCATTTGAAAAGTATAAAGTTTTTTGCAGCTGGGTAAAAACGCATTTTAACAAACCTATTAAGAACCTGTTTTCTGACCGGGGCGGGGAATTTGTTTCTGAGGATTTTGAGAAATTCCTGGAAGCGCAGGGGACTACTCATGAGTTATCTTGCCCCCGAAGTCCCTGGCAAAATGGGCTTGTTGAAGTTGTGCAGCGTGACCTACAGGCAGGGGTTAAAACGTATCTGCACAATGCTAATCTGCCCAAAGACTTTTGGGCTGAAGCGCTTAATGCGTTTTGTTATGTTAGAAATCGCAGTTATCATTCTGGTTTAGATGTCACCCCCTATGAGAAGCTGTTTAAAAAACGCCCTAATCTGAAATACCTACGCATTTGGGGTTCAGATGTAATTATGCATTATCCCGCTAAGCAGAAATTGGGTGAACGTAGTGTCCAGGGAAAATTAATGGGCTACCAGCAGGGGGCATACAGAATTTACATACCAGCAACTGGCAAATTTCATATTACCAGAAGCATGATACAAACTGTAAATTGGAATGGAGTTGCTGTCTTCCAAGATACTGATGGTATAGATAATACTGAGGAAGAAGAGGAAGCAGCAGCAGCAGCAGCAGCAGCAGCAGCAGGAAATGGTGCTTCTGAATTAATGGAAAAAGACAAAAAGTCTGTTGAATCTGATTTGTTTGATGATTTAAAGTCACAGGCACCCGAGGGGAGGTTAGATTCTCTTGATTTTTCTGACCGTGAGCTTAGCCTACAGGCATCTCTTCAATCTGACAATGATTTACAACCTGAAACTAGTGGTTCACTTAGTCCCATTAAGTCTGAGGAGTCTGACTCTCCTTCCGGACTGAGACGTTCAGATAGAAAGAGACAGAAGCCACAATGTTTTGCAGATGAACATTTTAATACTGTGTATGCCAATAAGGCAGTTTTTGAGCCAAAAAGCTACAATGATGTTCAGAAATTACCTAAGCAACAAGCTGTAAATTGGTATAAAGCTATGGACTCTGAGATAGCTTCTTTAAATGAGCATAAAACTTGGTCTCTACAAAGCCCACTACGCAATGTTTCTCTGCTCTTAAGAGAGTGGTAATGTACCTTAAACATACCAAACATTATAGGTTGCAGTTTACAACTTGTATTGATAAAGGTTTTGAAATTTTCTGCGATGCATCTCATGCAGTGGAACAAAATAATTGCAGGGGTGTGTCTGGTATGGTGTTTTGTTATAACGGTTGTCCATTTGAATGGAAGTCCCAGACACAAACCATTATTTGTCTCTCCACAACAGAGAGTGAATTATGTGCATGTGTTCAGGCCACTCGTGATGTAGAATGGTATCTGCAAGTATTTGCAGACCTACAGATGCAAGTAACACTACCTGTAAAAGTTTACCTTGATTCCCAGAGCGGACTTGCTATCCTGTGTTCAGAGACCAATACGCAGCGCACTAGAGTCTTAAGGTTACGTTTACAGTTTGTAGAGAAACTAATTGCTGACGAAATTATTGTATTTGAATATGTTCCAGGTGACAATCAAATTACGGACATTTTTACTAAAGCACTTCCAAAGGTTACACATGAAAGACATGTACAAAGTATGCTTTATGTTTTTGTTCCACAATGATGAACCGCAGGGGAAATGTTGAATGGTTTCTTTAAATGTAAAGGTTCATCATTGTTCCACTCGATGTGTATGTCTTTAAGGGTCCAGAGCAAGATAATGAGACCCAGCTTTACAGCTGTGAAACATAGCAGGTGCTGCTGAGTTGTATTTGATTAAGGTGTGTCAGCATTTGGGTGTAGTATATAAGGAGCAGCACCTAGCTCTCCCATTACCCTGGGGGATGGGTTGGTGGTTGGGTCATGTTTGTTAATGTATTTAGTGTAAAAGGAGTTTTTGTTTTTGTAATTAAAACCTTGTTTAAGTTATTTTTGAGTCCCTTTTTAATGCATGGTCTCCCCAGCAAGCTCTCTGCAGCGCTACCATACTGCAAACAGCCAACATCTTTTGCAGCGCATGGCACTGCTCTGAATCGTTCTGCTTCTAAAAAATACAAACAAACAAATAGAGCACACCCCCGCATATTGTATTGTATTCCTGCTCTTTTGGTGCCGGTTTAAACCTCCCTAGTGGCTTGCTTCGCTGCTCCATAGTTTCCTTTGCCGTGGCCAACAAATTTTCCTGTCACATGCTTGGAGTTTGTTTTTGTTTGGGATGATTACCTGTGGCCACCATTTTGTGTTTGCTCACGTGACTAGCTTCGATTATTAACAATATAGTCCGGCCCCCCACAAGGTCTGAGGGACAGTGAACCAGCCCCCTGCTGAAAAAGTTTGAGGACCCCTGACCAAGATAAATAACAGTGATGACAAAGGGCATCCTTGTCTTGTGCCTTTTTGAATACTGCACTCTCCTGATACATTGCCATTAACACTTAAGTTTGCCCATTGTTTGTAGTATATTGCTTTAATCCCGTTAAGATTAAGGTCATTCCAAATTCCATAATTTCTAGAATCTTCAACATAAACAACCACGAAATAGGATTAAATGCCTTCTCTGCATCTACAAATAGCAGCACCTTCTTCTTTGTCACTTATTTTTTCTAAATATTTTATTATGTTTAAGACATTTCTAATATTGTTCTTCATTTGCCTTGCTGGTAGGAAACCTGCTTGATCTTTGTGAATGTATACGTTTAATACGTCTTTCAATCTTTTAGCCAATATTGCAGTATAAAGTTTCTAGTCATTATTTAGTAAAGAGATAGGCATGAAAATTTTTGATTGGGGCATACTGGTATCCTGCTTGGGAATTAACGTTATGAATGCCTTCCTCCATGATGCTGGCATAACTTTTCATTGCAGAGCTCCATTCATCACATCTTTCAGTGGTGCTGCTATCATCTCCAGAAAAGTTTTATAATACATAGCTGTAAGTCTGTCAGGGACAGCTGATTTCCCTGTTTTCACTTGCTTGATGGTTGTGTCAATCTCCACCATTGAAATTGGTTCATTAAGATGTTCTGTTTGTTCTTTTGAAAAGCGAGGGAGTTTTTATCGGTGGTTGCAAGAACCAATGATCCCTATCTTTTGAACAAAATGCTTGTTTAACCTGGAGGTAGACTGTATGAATTGTGCATTGCTTTGTAACGATTCGTTGGGTCTCTGGACTGTAATAAAGATTGATGATGATATTACTCAATCCCTTACTGCAATTTTATTTATAGTATTGAGTTTCTTTCCCTTTTTTAATTGCCATGCTAAGAGTTTTCCAGGTTTATTTGCAGATTCAAACTCTTTCTGTTTCAGAGATTTTGTTCTCTGCTCTACTTAATTTTGCATTAATATGGCAAATTGTTTCTGGAGTATTTTTTTTAGATCTCCTGGTTTTTCCAGCAGTATTTTTTCCCCTTAAATTAACATTTCCTTCATTATTTTCTGTTTTTCTTCCTCTCTCTTCTTTTTATAATAAACATTTTGTTGGATTAAAAAAAACCCTTACAACCTCTTTACTGGCATCCCATATTACCTCTTGGCTCGTCCCTTTATTTGAATTCAGTTCAAAATATTATCGATTCTGCCCCCCCTTTTTTTACTTCTTTATTATATTGCAAAGTAGATGCATCCAAACAAAACCATACATAAAGAATAATATCCAATAAAACAGAAAGAAAGAAAAAGTAAAGAAGAAAAAGAAAAAATGCAAAGAAAAGTAGACAGTAAAAGAATAAAGTATAATATTTCAATACAATAAACACTATTGTACAAAATAATAGACTTCCATCACTCTCACAACACTTTCTTTCACATTTTATATTTTATCTGTATTTCACTAATATTTTCATCTTAATATATAAATGTCTATATATGTATATTTCCCCTTTTCCATTCACGAGGTCATTCTAGACACAGCCAAATTTTTACATTAGAACCTTGTCTTTCTAAACAGTCATTCAAGCAATTCCGTTCCTTCTTGACTGTATTCATTGGCTTTAGTCTTATTATATCCGTCAATTTGGCCAGTTTCAAATATTCAAATAATTTACATAACCATTCCATTTTGGTCGGTACCTGGTTACCCTTCCAGTACTTAGGCACCAGAATTCTCACTGCTGATGTCACATACAGAAAAAAATTAGTTTTTTCTTTTGGAATATCACTGTTCAATATTCTCAAAATATATGTTTCTGGTCTTTTACTATGTGAAGTTCTTAGTAACATTTTTATTTCTTCATGGATCATGTCCCAGAACTTTCTGATCTCTGGACATGTCCACCACATGTGGTAGAAGGTTCCAATCTGCTTTGTGCATCTCCAACACCTATTACTAAGTGATTTGTTCATTTTAGCCAATCTCTCCGGTGCTAAATACCACCTATGGTGCATTTTCAGGAAATTTTCTCTTATTAAATAACATGCTGTAAAATTCACATTTTTTGTCCACAGTTTTTTTGACTCTTTATATTCAATTACATAACCTAAGTCCCGCTCCCATCTTATTATGGCCTTTCCCTTTTCCTCTTTTTCTATTTGAGCATTCTGTAACAGCTTGTACATTTTGGAGAGAGTCTTTTGGTTGTTCTGTAAAACCTCCTTCTCTAAAGTTGATACTTTATTATTATACCCTTTTAACATCTTATCCTTTTCAAAGGTCACCCTAAGCTGGTAGTATTCTACCAACTTACCCCAAGTTGTTTGAGTTCTTCAAACCTTTTCAGTTTGCGGCAATGATTTATCTCATCCACCAAGTCTCTGTAAGTTGGCCAGTTATTGTTCATGTTATTCTTATGGATGGCAGATGACTCTATAGGTGATATCCACCAAGGGTTTTTTGTTATAACTTTGGATTTATTCCTCTCCCAAACTTCGAATAAGGCCTTCCTCACTAGGTGATTCGTGAAGCCCTTATGTGCTTTTATTTTATCGTGGCATAAGTAGCCATGCCACCCGAAAACCTTGTCCCAGCCCTCTAGGTCCAAGACTTCAGTATTCCTAAGCAACATCCAGTCTTTCAGCCAAGTCCAGCATGCAGCCTTAAAATACATTCTGAGGTCCGGGACCGCGAACCCTCTTTCTCTGGGTTCCGTCAACAATTTAAATTTCATTCTTGCTTTTTTACCCTGCCAAATAAAATTGGCCAGATCCCTCTGCCAATCTTTAAAGCATTTTGTCCCAATAATTATTGGAATTGTCTGAAAGAGAAAGAGGATTTTGGGAAGTACTGTCATTTTAATCATTGATATTCTGCCCCATAATGACAACTTCAATTTACTCCAATTTTCTAAATTTCCTTTAATTTCCTTCCAGTTTTTGGTGTAATTATCTTTAAATAAATTGGTGTTCTTATTTGTAATCCAGACCCCCAGATAATTTACTTTGTTTGTGGTCTTTAGACCCGTTATTCTTTCTAGGTCTTGTTCCTTCTCTCCCATATTTTTTGTTAATAATTTAGATTTATCTTTATTCAGTTTAAATCCTGAGACCTTGCCAAATTCATTAATTTTCGCTAGTGCTTTTTGTATACCTTCAATTGGGTTTTCGGTGGTAATAATCACATCATCAACGAATGCCTTCACCTTGTAATATCAGCTACCTAAATTGACGCCCCGTATTTCCTGGTCTTTCCTTATTGCTATTAAGAGTGTCTCCAACATTGTAATAAATAAGAGTGGGGACAAGGGACAACCTTGTCTAGTCCCTCTTTCAATATTAAATTCTTCAGTGATTTCATTATTTATAATTATTTTGACTTTCTGGTTGTCATAAATTGCCTTAATTCCATTCATGATGCTGTTTCCTATTCTCAAGCTCTCAAAAGTTTTAATTAAGAAGTTCCACGATACGCTGTCGAAAACCTTCTCCGTATCTACCAGTAGCATTGCGACCTTTTTGCTTGGTTTCATTTCTGTATATTCCAGTAAGTCAATAATTATTCTTGTATTATTTTTTATTTGCCTCCCCGGCAAAAAGATGGCTTGGTCATGGCTTGGTCATTTCCTATTACCCCATTTAAGAATTTTTTCAGCCTGTTAGCCAGGATACCTATAAATATTTTATAATCCATGTTTAGTAGTGAAAATGTTCTATAGTTCATAATAAGCTTCAGATCCGTACCTTGTTTTGGTAAGAGTGTTATTAGTGCTTCATGCCAGGATTCTGGCGTTTTCCCTTTCTCCAATATCTCATTCATGATTTTTTAAAAGCTTAGGGATAACTATTATCGAAATCCCATCCGGACCTGGCGATTTTCCAACTTTCATTTTCCTTATTACTTCTTTAATTTCATCTGTTTCTATATTTGAGTTTAGTAGGCTATATTTAGCCTCCTCAATCTCCGGCAGCTTATTTTCTATCAGATATTTTTAAACTTTATTCTCATCTTTATGTTCTAGTTCATATTTTTTTTGTAATAATTCATAAATTTATCTTTAATTTGATCTGGGTCAGTAATTTCTTTTCCCTGGTCTGTTATTTTATTTATAACTCTTTCCACTTGTCTTTCCTTTGTTATCCAGGACAGCATCTTGCCAGGTTTATTAGCTGATTCAAAATTTCTTTGTTTAGTCCATTTGATTTTATTTTTCACCTCTTTATTTATTAAATTGGATATATGGGATTGTAAATTGTTTATGTTTTGGAGTATTTTCTCATTTTTAGGGTTTTTTACCAACTCTTTTTCATTTTCTCTAATCTCTTTATTTATTTCCATTATAGTATTCTCTTTACTCTTCCTGATCCTCCCCATTTGTTGTATTCCAAAGCCTCTCATGTAGGCTTTGCTTGCATCCCAGATTATTTTCATATCTGTATCTTGTTTTTCATTTATTTCAAAAAATTCTTTCAGCACTTCTTTGGCTTTAATTACCCTTTGATCATCTCTCCACAATTCATCATTCATCCTCCACCTCCCCCTTGTACGTTTTTAAATTTCATACGTATTGTTACTGGGTTGTGGTCTGACAGGGATCTATTCAAAATTTCTGTTTTCTCCAAGTTCAGTGTCAATTTTTTCGAAGTCCAGATCGCATCAATTCTCCCACCTGATTTTTTAACTTCAGAAAAATGAGTGATATCTTTTACGTTAGGATGTTTAATTCTCGCAAGTATCATAAAGATTGAAATTTTCTGTCATTTGGAAGAAGAGTGGTAATCTACCCGAGTTAGATAGCCTATCGCTGTCCGTTCTATCCATTTCCATGGCTATATCTCCATTTAAGTCCCCCATAATTATTATATTTTCACTGGCATAGAGTCTCTCTTCCAAATTTCTGTAGAATTCTAATTTATTGTTGGGGCATAAATCCCCACCAAAATTATTTTTTCTTCTTTTATTTGTATTTCTACCCCTAGGACTCTGTCTTCTTCATTTTGAAATAACAGTTGCAGGTTTAGGATTGGTTTTGCGTAGATGACCACTCCCCTCTTTTTCTCCGTACCTGATGGTATAAACTCTAGACCCAGTTTTTTATTTTTTAAAACCCTTATATGCTTATTAGATATATGGGTCTCTTGTAAGCATAGAATGTCCCAATTTTTTCTCTTTAATATACATTCTACTTTATTCCTTTTTAGTTTACTGTTCAGCCCATTCACGTTCCAGGAGATACATTTAAAAGCCATACAATTTTATTAAATTTGTCAAGTCTTACTTAAGTAATCAAGCAGTGATAGAAAGGGAAAGAAAGGGAAACAAAAAATAGGAATCGTAATTAAAAGTCTTAGTCTTATCTTGTTTTCATTTTCTCACTCTTGAAGCTTCTCTCCTCCTAAATCTTCCCTGTATTTCCTCCAGAAGATTCTGGTTTCTTCCACCAATCCAAAAGTTCTCCTCTCTTTATATGTAAAGGTGAGTCCCTCAGGGAATTCCTATTTGAATAATATTTTGTTTTTCTTAAGCGCCAATGTCAAAAAACTATAATTGTCTCTCTTTTTTAACAGATGGGTCAGGACTTCTTTCATTATCTCAATATGTTTCCCATCTATACACAATGGGTTTGCTCTGCCCTTCAACAAGATTTTGTCTCTGAGTAGCCTCGAGTTCAAAAATACTAGACAGTCACCCGGTCCTTTCCTGTTTTTTTACTTATTCACTCTTGTTCTAAATATTTTCTCAATATCTGGAGACAAGTCCTCTTCCAGTACTCTTAGCCAATCCGCCAGGTCTTTCTGTAATTTCGTTGATATTTCCTCATTTTGGTCCTCTTTGTTTCTGCGAGTGCAAAGAATCATTTCTCTTTGTCTCATCTCGAGGATGGCAAGAGCGTCCCAGGTCTGCTCTTGTATTCTCTTCAGTTCACCAATCTCTTCTTTATTTCTCTCTTGAGACTTCCTTGTTTCCTTTTGGTCTACCTGGATTTTTTTCATGGTTTTGTCTTGTTTTTGTGTCTTTATTTTTACCTCTTGGATCGTCTTATCCAGTTCTTTGTTTTTTTGTAGTTAATTGGTTTACTTGACTGGAGAGGTCCATCATTAAAGTAGAATGTTTTTCAATCTTTGTTCCCATATTCTCCACTTTCCCGTCTAGTGCTTTAATATTCCCGTCTAAAATGGTTATCTTATCTCCTAAATTTTTCTACATTCTTTCCATTGCCGCTAGTAATTCTTTCATGTCCATATTATTTTCACTTTCTGCTACTGATGTTCTCCTTGATTGATTTGAGGATGATGTTAAGCCGATCGTTGTCTGTATCTTCCTTGATCCCATTAGAATATCTTCCCTTCAACTCCTCTGTTATTGTCTCCCTCGGTGCTTCTATTCTGTTCAGGGAATTCCCTTTAGATTAATATATTGTAATGGCTTGGCTCTCCCACAGAAGCAAGGCACCGGCAGTAATTATCTCAGGTTTATTGCTCAAACACATAAATCACTCTGGAGCTTCTTCACTCAGTGTCTGACTCCCAAGTTAGCAGTTGCCGAGTCTAAACTCCGCCCCTTCCTCTTCTTCCAACAGTGGAAAAAACCCTTCCGCTTCCGTTCTTTTCCCCTCCTCTCACTGACCTTTTCGCGCCTTCGAGTCTTTGGGCTAGCTATTCCCGGCCTCTCCCCTTCTGTATCTGAGCTAAGATTGGTGTTTAGGGCTTTGCTATCTTCTGCTTTTCTGCTCTCTGAAACACTGCCACTGGGCTGCCACTCCTCCCTCTCGCATTCCAGTCCACATTCCAGTGTCCTTATCTCCCTCGGCTTGCTTAGATTCCCAGCCTCTGTCAGCTCCGGAACGAAGCTGACATCACCCCCTCCTCTAAGCCCCCCTTCTTCCTCCTCAGCTTCGCTGTCTGTCTCGGAGGGCTCTCTCTGCTCTGATGCCCACCATGTGCCAGTCTCCTCAGCTTCTTCTTTGCTAAGGCCGCCCTCTTCCTCCCACCCTCTGGATTTGGGTTTGTGGGGGAACCTATGGTGGAACTGCCATTGCAGATCTGGGGCGTGTAAATCCTGGCTTCGTACCCAGGAGTTTTCTTCAGGTCCATAACCTTTCCATACAAAATACTGTAACTGTCTTCTGCACAGTCTCGAGTCTAAAATCTGTTGGATCTCAAACTCCTCCTGATCCTCCACCGTGACCGGAGGAGGAGGTGTCTGTTTAGGTTCCTGGTAGGGATGTGCAGGAACGTATGGTGACAGGAGAGCCCTGTGAAATACAGGGTGTATCTTCATCGAGGCAGGCAATCTCAATTTAAACGCTATAGGGTTTACCTGTTCTACCACTTCAAATGGTCCCAACCGCCTTGCCTCTAACTTCTTGCACCTCCCCTTTGTTGGTAAGTCCTTGGCTGACAACCACACCTTGTCCCCCACCTTGATCTCTTCTCCCTGCTGTCTACGTTCATCAGCATTCCTCTTATACGCGTTTTTAGCTGCGTCCAGCTTTTCTCTCAGTAGTTCGTGTAACGCCTGCATCTCCCCTACGAACTTCTGCCACTGGCACCAACAAGGGGTCCTCTGGTTCTGGAAACACCCTTGGAGGTCGTCGATAGTTGGCCAGAAACGGTGTTTGTTGGGTAGGCGCATGTACCGCATTGTTATACGCGAATTCTGCTAGTCCCAATTTATCCACCCAGTCCTCTTGCTGGTAGTTCACGTAGCAACGCAGGTATTGCTGCAACGTAGCATTGGTCCTCTCTGACTCTCCATTGGTTTGAGGGTGTCTCGCTGATGTCAGACACACTTCAACTTCCAAAAGCTGCATCAGCTTCCTCCAAAACTGTGAGGTAAATTGTGTTCCTCTGTCCGAAATCACTCGCAACTGCAGCCCGTGCAGTTTGAACACGTGGTCTACAAACATCTGGGCCATTTCCTGTGCCGACGGCAGCTTTGGGCATGGCACGAAGCACGCCGTTTTCGTGAAGAAGTCCACCACGACCCAGATCACTGTCTGCTTTCGAGAAGGTGGCAAGTCTGTGATAAAATCCATCACGATCGCCTCCCAAGGTCCTTGCGGAGTCGCAAGCGGTTGCAGAAGTCCCACTGGTGCTGCTCTAGGTGTTTTTGCTCGTTGGCAAGTGTCACATGCCCTGACATACTCCTGGGCCTCTTCTCTCATCCTGGGCCACCAAAACCGTCTCCTTAGTTGATCTACGGTCTTGTACTGCCCAAAGTGACCCGCCGCCAGGTTGTCGTGGCACTGCCGCATGACTCGTGTTCGCAAATGCCCTTCTGGCATGTAGAGCACCTCACCCTTAAACAAGAGGCCTTCCCTTTCAGTTAATCCTTCAGCGCTGTTCTCCTTGTTACGTATTACTACCAGTTTCTGCTGCACAAATTCATCTTGTGTTTGGCGCTTGAATTTCTCTACTCCGACAATTGATGTCGCCGCTAGTTGCAACTGTTCTGGCTTCAGAATGTGTTTCAATTCTTGGTTCTGTTCTCCCCTCATGTATTCCGGTTTCCGGGACAAGGCATCCGCCCTCTGGTTCAGTTGCCCCGGTACATATTGTATGCAGAAGTTGAAGCGGGCAAAGAACTGTGACCACCTGATCTGTCTCTGGTTCAGTTGTCTCGCGGTCTGCCAATATTCCAAGTTCTTGTGATCAGTGTGCACCTCCACTTGGTGTTGTGCACCTTCTAGGAAATGCCTCCATGTCTCCAAGGCCTCTTTTATAGCCAGCATCTCCCTTTCCCAAATGGTGTAGTTATGTTCCGAGGCGTTAAGCTTCCACGAGTGGAATGCACACGGCCGTAAGTCCCCGTGGCTGTCCTCCTGCAGCAGCACCGCTCCTACTGCCCTTTCAGAAGCATCCGTCTCCACTGCCATCGGTCTGTACAGATCTGCGTGGTGCAGGTACTCCTCCACGGCAAATATCTCCTTGAGCCTCTCAAACGCACACTGCGCCTCCTCCGTCCAGACGAACGGCTTCTTGCCCTTCAAGCAGTCAGTGAGGGGTGTGGTGAGTTGCGAGTAGTTAGGCACGAACTTCCTGTAGTAGTTAGCAAAGCCCAAGAACCTCTGCAAGTCCTTCTTGGTCTTAGGCTTCTGCCACTCCAACACCGCCTTCACCTTCGCCGGATCCATATGCACCCCCTCAGGAGACACGCGATACCCCAAAAATTCCACCTCTGTCACGTGGAACTGGCATTTCTCCAACTTGGCATAGAGTCTATGCACCCTCAGCCATTGCAACACCTCCCTTACATGTCGCACGTGCTCTTCAGGACTTTCTGAGTATATCAAAAGATCATCAAGGTAAGATACCACGTTCCTGTCTAGCAAGTCTGCCGAAACATGATTGATGAAGACCTGGAAGGTGGCTGTGCCCGATTGCAACCCAAACGGCATCACTAAGTACTTAAAAGTCCCATATCTTGTATTAAAGGCCGTCTTCCACTCATCGCCTTCCCTCACCCGTATCAGGTTGTAGGCCCCCCTCAGGTCCAACTTGGTGAAAATTTTCGCTGATCTCAACCTCTCCAGCAGATCCCCAATACGTGGCAAGGGGTATCGGCTGGGAATCATGAGCTTGTTGGTCCTCCTATAGTCCACAACAAGCCTTTTTTCCGGGGTGTCCCTCTTGCTTACGAAGAAAACTGGGGCTCCCCCTGGTGCCTTTGTTGGTCGGATAAAACCCCTTGCCAAATTCTTCTGCAAGAACTCCCTCAGCTCGGCTAGCTCTGTCTCTGACATGGAATAGAGGCAACTGGTGGGTATCTGGGCCCCTGGCACCAAGTCTATTTTGCAGTCATAAGGGCGGTGTGGGGGTAACTGGTCTTCCTCCTCCTCACAGAACTTGTCTCTGAAGGCCTTATACTGCGGGGGTATGGAACTCTCTTCTCCCGTGAGTTTCCCTTCTACCTCCACCCCCCTTTGCTCCCACCTCTCTAGGTACTTCAAGTCTCAAGCAGTTCGCTTGGCAAAAGGCTGACGCGAACGTTAAGGAGCGTTGGAACCAGGCCACGACAGGATCGTGTTTTGTGAGCCACGTCATTCCTAGGACTGTGGGGTGTGTCGCTAACTTAGTGATATGGAACCTCATTGTCTCCTTGTGCCCCACCACCTCCACCCCTAACGGTTGTGTGGCTTGAAACACCTCCCCCCCATTAAGGGTCTACCATCTATCGTCTGTAAGTCGATTGGGGAGTCTAGTTGCTGTGTCCCAAGGTTGTGTTGCTTCACAAAATCTGCATCGACAAAGTCTAGAGAAGCCCCCCGAATCCACCAACGCTTGCCCTTGCACCCTGCAACCATCTGGGAGTTGTAGTGTCACGGGCAGAGCTATCCCAGGAATGGCTGTTTCCATTTGAGGCCCCTCTACTGATTTGTCTCCCAGCCCCTGGCCTCTCTTAAGGGCTGGGATTGGCTGTTTCCCAACTGTTCTGCTTGGGGTTTGGGCTTTTCCTCCACCCTGGCCCCTGAAAGGAATCCCTCTGTCTTCCTATCAGGACATTGTTTAGCCAAATGCCCCTGCCTAGCACACACGAAGCAAGTGCGTGTCTCCCGACGCTACTGACTCCCTTCCTTCCATACCTTCTTGGTTCTCTCCCCTTCCACCGATCCAATCTGCATCGGTTCAACAGCTTCTCCCTGACTAGGTGTGCTGCCAACCCCCTGTTCCGCAGGCTTGGGAGTGTAGGCCCTGTTGGGATTCGCAGGATACTGGATAAGTCTGCAGGCTTCAACAGGATGATGCAATACTCTGCTGGGTCAGAGTGACTCAGCAGGAGTGTGATTAGTGTGATTGGCTATCACCTGTTTTAAAAGGAAAGCCTGTTTAACAGTGGGGGTGGTGGTTGTGCTGTAGTGTGGTGGTGCTGTGGTGGAGAGTATTCGTTTGTAAGTACTCTGTATGGACTGTTTCTTTTGTAAATGCCTGTATATAGCTCACATTAAAAAAAGACTGCACTGGAAAAACCTGGAACTCTTAGTGTCTCGCTGAAAGCGCCGCGTGGAATACGCGACAGGGTTATGGGCCCAGCACGCTTCCGCTGCGCAAGAGTACAGGTGGCAGTTATCTAGCCGTGGGTGCTGGAGGTGAGCTGCAGGGATGGAGCAGTCCAGAACTGGCGTGTTGCTGGAGAAGCTGACGGCTACGAACTACAGCATCTGGTCGGTCCGCATGCAACACTTCCTCAAGCGTGAGGGCCTGTGGAAGGTGGTGGAAACTCCACTGCAGCCCCCTGAGGAGGATGAGGACGACGATGAAAAGCTGGCACTAGCAGAGGCCCAGCTTGAAAAGGATGAGAAAGCTTTGGCTATGATCATCCTTGGAGTGGACGACAGCCAGCTGGTCTACGTAGCTGATAAGGTGACGGCAAGTGAGGCGTGGAATGCGCTCAAGGCTGTCCATGAGCGAGAGACAGCTGGCTCACTGATAACACTGACCAGGAGACTGTACCGGTGTCGGAAGAAACCAGGGGACTCCCTGGTAAACCACCTAAAATTCCTAACAGGCTGTTTCCAGGAGCTAGCCTTAAGAGGGAGGCCTGTGGGGGAAGAGGACAAAGTCTTTATAGTCCTGAATTCCCTTGATGACAGCTATGATATGCTGGTCAACTCCCTCGAGTCGGTAGAGACTGATAAGCTGCCTCTGGAATATGTTACCGGACGGTTGTATGCAGAGGAGGACAGGCGTGCAAAGCGAAAGATGACCTCAGCCCAGCTGTTGGAGCATCCCAGAGGGAACAACAGCCGGGAAGAGCAGAGGTGTCGGGAGCCGGAGAAACAGCCAGGAGGAGCTGCTGCAGACCAGCCGGTGGTCAACAAAGTAAAAAGGTGCTTTTGCTGGAAGTCCAGTGGACATCTGCTGCGGGACTGCCCAAAAAAACAGCAGAAGCACAGGAGGCAGCAGAGAGAGTCTACTGCTTGGGTGTCTGCAGATGGTCAAGAAAATGAAGAGCTGTGGGTTCTGGACAGTGGAGCTTCTCAAACCTTTTGTAAAAGAAAAGGACTGCTAAATGATGCTAGGGCTTCAAACAAAAAACATGTAAGTCTTGCTACGGGCCAGAAAGCTAATGTGGTTTGTGAGGGGGAGGTTGTGTTTCCACAGCTGGGACACACATTCAGGAATGTGTTGTGTGTGCCTAGTTTGCAAAACAATCTCCTGAGCATTCCTGACTTGGCGAAAGCAGGCTTTGAAGTAAACTTTGTGGGAGATCAGTGCCAGATAAAGCAAAATGGGGCAGTGTTGGCAAATGCTAAGCTTAGAACTAATATGTATGTACTGCAGTGTGAGTCTAAGGTTGCAAATGTGCAAAATGTCCCAACCCATGATATGTGTATTCATCTCCTGCACAGGCGTCTGGCTCATGCAAGCTATAAGGTGCTGAACAAAACATTGGAGTTGTGTGGGGGGATGAAAAACATTAAAAGTTGTGATAATTACTTAGACTGTAATATCTGCAAGGAGGTTAAAAGCAGGGCTTGCCCAGTAGCAAGAGCAAGCCAGAGAGAAACCAAAAAACCACTGGAGTTGATTCATGCTGATGTAACTGGTCCTTTTCCACCAAGTGTCTCCCACAACAAGTACTGTTTGATCCTAGTGGATGACTATTCTAGATTTGGCTGGGTCTATCCATTAAAGCAAAAGTCTGACGTTGCCCAAACTTTGAAGTTCTGGGTAAGAAGGGTAGAAAGGCAACTTGGCGAAAAGGTGTGCTCTATTCAGACAGACAGGGGAGGAGAGTTTATGGCAAGCTCCCTAAGAAACTGGTTGCGTTCCCAAGGGATTAAACGTAGGCTTACCAATGTGGCGACGCCTCAGGAGAACGGGGTAGCAGAGCGTAGGGGAGGTGTCTTGCAGACAAAAATGAAAGCATTGTTAGCAGATGCAAATCTTCCAATTAAGTACTGGGCTGAGAGTATTAAGACCGCAAATTATATTGGGAATCGCTTGTGGTCAAGGGTACTAGATGACATACCCTATAAAATACTCTATAACAAAAGTCCCAGTTTGCAACATTTGAGAATCTTTGGGACAAAGGCGTGGGTTGACATACCTGTAAAAAACCGAAGAAAAGGTGGGAAAAGGGCACAGCAGTTGCTATTTCTTGGGTATGAAAGTGGTACAAAAGCCTACAGGTTTGAAGATGATAAAAATCTTTTGAGTTATAGTCGATCAGCCAGCTTTAATGAGCAAAGAAATTGGCCCAAGATACATGCAAACCTGCTGCCAGAAAAAGTTTTACTGCCGAGCGTACCTGATAAGGCAGCTGAAACAAAGTTAAGAATTGGCAGCTCTCCCAGAGAAACTGAAAGGGAGGAGGTAAAGATTGAGCATTTTTCTCCAGCTGCTAGCATAAAGCAGGGGAGAGAAGAAAGTGCAACAGGGACAGGAGGAGGTAGATCTACAGAGTCAATCCACCCCAAAAGCAGTCCTGAAGGTAGCCCAGGGGGTGAGATTAATGAACCAAGGAGGTCTGCAAGAAGTAATAAAGGTCAACCTCCAGACCGTTATGGGTTCCCAGCCACCATAAACCAGGTTTGTGTAACTGAGTCAGAAAACTTTGAAGAAGTGCAAGAGTTACCTACTCTAGAGAAAGAGGCGTGGTTAAAGGCAATGCAGGCAGAGTATAACTCTCTGCTAAACAACAATGTCTTTGTACCTACAGAATTGCCTGAAGGTAAAAAGCCCATAAGCTGTAAGTGGGTTTTTAAAGTGAAAAAACTGGCTGATGGTAGTTGTCAGAGGAAAGCCAGGTTGGTTGCAAGGGGCTTTACACAAAGGAAAATGATAAATTATGATGAAGTGTTTGCCCCAACAGCAAAGGCTGAAACAGTAAAATCAGTTTTAGCAATGGCAAGTCTGAGAGGGTTGAAAGTTAATCATTTTGATGTTGCCTCAGCATATTTAAATGCTCCTATTGACGCCGAGGTGTATTTACAGCAAATACCAGGTTATGAGCTGAAAAAAGACAGCATGGTGTTAAAGCTGCAAAGGGCACTATACGGTTTACACCAAAGTGCACGTCTATGGCATGAATGCATAGACACAACTTTGAAAAAGATGGGATTCAAACAAAGCCTGGCTGACTCCTGTTTATATTCAGCAATGGTGCAAGGAAGTGTTTGTTATTTACTTTTGTATGTTGATGATATCTGTCTAATAACAACTGCACAAAAGCAAGTGTCTTGGTTTATAAACAGCCTAGGTAACAAATACAAACTGAAGTATTTGGGAGAGATTCAGAATTACTTAGGAGTAGAGGTTCAGAGAAATGAAGAGGGCGTCTACTCTCTGAGTCAGAAGGAAAAAATCGAAAAGTTACTGAAGACATATGGAATGGAGAGGGCAAATGAGGTTGACACTCCCATAACTACCCAGTACAAAAATGAACCAGAAGGGCAAAAATGTGAGAATGCAACAGCGTTTCATTCTCTGTTGGGTTCTCTGTTATATTTAAGTTGTTGGACAAGACCCGACATAACATTGGCCAGTGCATATGTTAAGCCAAAGAAGTGCAGACCCGGCTCAGAGAGATTGGGTAGCACTTAAAAGAATCCTAAGGTATCTGAAAGGCACAAAAGATTACAAACTGGTGCTGGATACAGGATATGATCAGCAAGTGTATGCATACGCTGATGCCAGCTGGGGGGACAGAGAAAATGGAAAGTCTACCACTGGCTATGCCATATATATTGGAAATGCCCTGGTTCAGTGGAAATCCCAGAAACAAACATTTGTTGCCACAAGTACTTGTGAAGCAGAGTACTCAGCCATAAGCGAATGTGTATCACAAATAGAATGGTTTGCTTGCCTAACAAAAGAGCTTGGAATACCTTCTGAAATGCCAATCACTGTGCTAAGTGACAACATGGCTGCACAACAGCTTGCCAACCAACAGAACTTTAAAAGCAAGAGTAAACATATTGCTATAAGATACGGAAATATGAAAAATGCTTTGGAAAGAAATGTGTTAAAGGTACAGCACTGTAACACAAAATGTAATGTGGCAGATTTGTATACAAAATGTTTGGATGCTCCTAAATTTCGAGACTTAAGAGAATTATTAGGTCTTAAGCCTTTGACTTAAGGAGGAGTGTTGGGATTCGCAGGATACTGGATAAGTCTGCAGGCTTCAACAGGATGATGCAATACTCTGCTGGGTCAGAGTGACTCAGCCAATCACACTAATCACACTCCTGCTATCACCTGTTTTAAAAGGAAAGCCTGTTTAACAGTGGGTGTGGTGGTTGTGCTGTAGTGTGGTGGTGCTGTGGTGGAGAGTATTCGTTTGTAAGTACTCTGTATGGACTGTTTCTTTTGTAAATGCCTGTATATAGCTCACATTAAAAAAAGGCTGCACTGGAAAAACCTGGAACTCTTAGTGTCTCGCTGAAAGCGCCGCGTGGAATACGCGACAGGCCCTTACCTCCAAGGGTCCCCCTGCCCCCCTCTTCTCTAGCTTCCTCTGCTGTTGGCGTAGCCCTAACTGTAAGGACGCTTGAACTATTTCTTCCAATGACTGCATGGGTTGCATCTTCGCCATCTCATCCAGGATCGAAGGACTCAGCCCTGCACGATACATGGCTGCAAGGGGCCCTGTGTTCTGTCCCCAGCCCACCTTGTGCACTAGTGAATTGAAGGTAGTCCAGTAAGAGGCCACAGAGTCACCCCCTTGTCGCAAATTCAGTAGCTGCTGCTCTGCAGTAGCATGTTCCAGTGGGCTCTTGAACATGGCATCCATCAGTCTCCAGAACTCCTGCAGGTTCCCTAGAGCACTGTGTTGGGTCTCCATAAGGGTGATAGCCCAGTCCTTAGCTGTTCCCCCCAGCCAACTGATCAGACATGCAACACGCTGCTTATCTGAGCTGAATTCAGCTGATCTCAAGTCCAAAATGTAGCCCCTGCTGGCTCTGAGGTTCCTTTCCTGTTCTGAAGTCAACCTTTGTTCCTGCAGTGCTCCTGCCAAAATGTCTAGTTGGCTTTTGAGCTGCCACGTGTAGCTCCTTAATTCTGTTATGGGGTCATTGGGCTCTCCTGCCCCCCCCCAGCTGCTCCCCCAGCCGCACTTCCCACATCCGGTACTTGCCCATCCATCACGGTCTTTGATGTCCTCTGGCGTGAGAGATTAAGATGAGACTCGGCAATCTGTAATGGCTTGGCTCTCCCACAGAAGCAAGACACCGGCAGTAATTATCTCAGGTTTATTGCTCAAACACATAAATCACTCCGGAGCTCCTTCACTCCGTGTCTTACTCCAAGTTAGCAGTTGCCAAGTCTAAACTCCGCCCCTTCCTCTTCTTCCAACAGTGGAAAAAACCCTTTCGCTTCCGCTCTTTTTCCCTCCTCTCACTGACCTTTTCGCGCCTTCGAGTCTTTGGGCTAGCTATTCCCGGCCTCTCCCCTTCTGTCTCTGACCTAAGATTGGTGTTTAGGGCTTTGCTATCTTCTGCTTGTCTGCTCTCTGAAACACTACCACTGGGCTGCCCCTCCTCCCTCTCACATTCCAGTCCGCATGCCAGTGTCCTTATCTCCCTCAGCTTGCTTAGATTCCCAGCCTCTGTCAGCTCCGGAACGAAGCTGACATATATTATATTTCCATTCACTTCTGGATGTATATAGCTTTTTTCTGGCTTTTTTACAATTTATTAAAATAGAGGTTTAAAATTTTCCCTATGTCTGTAATTCCCAATCACTGCTTATTCCACTCTTTTCATTTGTTTAATTTTTATTGTTGCAATTTTAAATTTGTCCCATAGGTGGTGTTGCAGCCCAGTTGTTCTGTAATTAGTTGTAAGTCCTTTCTTGACTGGCACTAGTAGTCACTGTGTTTCTCTCTCCTCTTCTCTTCCTTTGTTCTGCTAGTTTGTTCTGCAAACTTGCTCTTGGGCATCTTTTCCTGGTTGTGTTTGCTGGAACTTCCGCTATGGCGGCACCTCATTATGCTGGCTCATTCACTCCTCCACACAAAGCCTGGCAGTCTCCTGCCTTGAAGTCTTTACTTAACCCAGGATTTTATGCCTTAATTAAAAGGTTTTTGTTTGAGGCTGTAGCTTTCAGGGGAGTACGGGAGGTCGATTGAGTTTATTTTACTGGTCGCTGAAACTTTGGTGTGCTACTCAAGTCTTTTAGGGACCCCTCGTGAAGCAATGTGACAGATACTACATGCGTTGTGGGGGGTGAACCCCTCACAGCTTTCAAAGTTTTCACTTTTTGAAACTTTTACGCTGCCCCCCTTTATTCCGCTGCATCTCACTTCATTATTTCAGTTGTATATTAACTTCAGGGGGAGCCCCCTCTTTGTTGTCAGTTTTAAATTAATGGAGAGTTCAGCGCTGACTTGCCAGGTTTTGAGGCGATAGCATGGGAGAGTGGTTCTGCCCATTTACGCTGAGGTTCTCCCCCGTGCCGTCTCCACTGATAAATGTTTTAAATAGCAAAGGAGCGGAAACTTGGGGAAACCCCTTGATGCGCCGCTTTGGGCTCTGCCCTCAGGATCCCCACCTGAGGTCGGGGTAACTTACGCCTCTCCTTCCCTGTGGTCTCTCTCCGGCGCTGGGTATGCCTCGAGTTGCCAGGAACGCAGTTCCTCACCTGGTCACTGAGCACGCTGCTCCGGAAGCCCATTCTGGCCCTTTTTGTATTACTTCTTCATTCTTTAGGAGATTCTCATTTAATCTCCACCTGAACACTGACTTTTCTTCACCCTTTCGGAGCATTTTGATTGGTTTGTGGTCGGACAGGATGATTTTCTATTTTTTAAATTCTTGTTGTGAGCTCCTTTGATAACCAAATCATATATATTCTGGAATGAACCTTTTTGGCATGGGAATAATAGGTAAACTCGTGCTTAGTGGAGGTCCTGTGTCTCCACCCATCTATTACCGTATTTTTCGCCCTATAGGACGCACTTTTTCCCCTCCAAAAATGAAGGGGAAATGTGTGTGCGTCCTATGGGGTGAATGCAGGCTTTCGCTGAAGCCTGGAGAGCCCCACCGCCAGCCCCACAAGCTCAGGGGACAGCGGGGAGGCGCAGCGCGCCTTTCCCGCTGTCCCCCGACTTGGTTAGAAGGCTGGCGGGGGGGAGAAGCCTGCTCCTCCACGTCGCCAGCCCCGCAAACTCGGGGGACAGCGCGAGGCGCAGCGCGCCTTTCCCGCTGTCCCCCGACTTGGTTAGAAGGCTGGCGGGGGGAGAAGCCTGCTCCTCCCCGTCGCCAGCCCCGCAAACTCGGGGGACAGCAGGAGGTGCAGCGCGCCTTTCCCGCTGTCCCCCGACTTGGTTAGAAGGCTGGCGGGGGGGAGAAGCCTGCTCCTCCACGTCGCCAGCCCCGCAAACTCGGGGGACAGCGCGAGGCGCAGCGCGCCTTTCCCGCTGTCCCCCGACTTGGTTAGAAGGCTGGCGGGGGGAGAAGCCTGCTCCTCCCAGTCGCCAGCCCCGCAAACTCGGGGGACAGCGGGAGAGGCGCAGTGTGCCTTTCCCGCTGTCCCCCGACTTGGTTAGAAGGCTGGCGGGGGGGAGAAGCCTGCTCCTCCCCGTCGCCAGCCCCGCAAACTCTGGGGACAGCGGGAGAGGCGCAGCGCGCCTTTCCCGCTGTCCCCCGACTTGGTTAGAAGGCTGGCGGAGGGCTTCCCCCTCCTCCAGCCCCGCAAGCTCCCAGAGCGATGCCAAAGCTGCACGCAGCTTCGGCATGGCTCTGGGTCCCGTTCTGGGGGCTGGGGGAGGGGGAAGCCCGAGCTTCCCCAGCCCCACGCCTGGGAGGGGGGAAATAATTTTTTCCCTTTATTCCCCCCCCCCCAAATCTAGGTGCGTCCTATGGGCCGGTGCGTCCTATAGTGCGAAAAATACGGTAAATCCATAGATTGAACCATTTTAAAAAATGTCTTAGGGAATTTCCCCTCTTTAGATATACCTTGCTTGACCGCTTTGTCATGTTCTAATGAAATTACACCATTGAAATCTCCCAATATTATTAGTTTGCCCTTATACACCTTGAAAAGTTTCATTTCTGGGATTCAATTTAGGGTTGCCATATATCACAACTCCTCTTTTTAAAAACTTTATTGGAAGCAATAAACACTATTCCAACTCTTCGTTTATTAATAATCTGTTTCCTTTTTATGTGTTTCTTGCAAACATACTACATCCAACTTCTGCTTCAATAACTTTGTTTCTTTTTGACTTTACATTCCAAACATTTACATTCCAAGATAAAAATCTTAGTTCGTTCATTTTCGCTGTATATCATCTACTCTTGTTCTTGTTCGTCCTCAACCTCTCCCAGTGCTTTCCAATACTAGTGGTACCTTGGTTTACAAACTTAATCCGTTCCAGAAGTCCATTCTTAAACCAAAGTGTTCTTAAACCAAGGTGCACTTTCCCATAGAAAGTAATGCAAAATGGATTAATCCAGAGGTAGGCAACCTAAGGCCCGGGGGCCGGATGCGGCCCAATCGCCTTCTCAACCCGGCTCACAGACGGTCTGGGAATCAGTGTGTTTTTACATGAGTAGAATGCATGCTTTTATTCAAAATGCATCTCTGGGTTATTTGTGGGGCATAGGAATTCGGTCATTCCCCCCCCCCAAAAAAAAAAATATAGTCCGGTCCACCACATGGTCTGAGGGACAGTGGACCAGCCCACAGCTGAAAAAGGTTGCTGACCCCTGGATTAATCTGTTCCAAACTTTAAAAAACAACCCCTAAAACAGCCATTTAACATGAATTTTACTATCTAACAAGACCATTGATCCATAAAATGAAAGCAATAATCAGTGTTCTGTACTATAAAATAAATAAAACAGCATTGTAGGTGATAAAAATTAAAATTAAAAAAAAATTCTTACCTGCACTGATGATAGTCATTGTTTGGATGGGGGGCTTTAATCCATTTCTGCAGTCACATCAATCAATCAGTAGCTGAACTGGGATTCACACAGACTCCCCCCCCCCCATGCTGCTGCGGGAAATGCTCCCTAGAGTGCGCGCTTCCCACAGCGGCATGGGGGGGAGTTGCGCACCCACAAACCAGCTGGTTTGCGGGCACACAGCGGCACGGGGGGAGTTGTGCACCTGCAAACCATCTGGTTTGCGGGCACGCAGCTTCCCTCCCTCCCTGCTGTGGGAAACGCCGCGACGACCCCCTTCTCTACTGCTGGACAACGGAAGTGTGGCACTCAAAACAGAAGTGCACCCCCGAACAGAGTACATTCAGATGGGTGGGGTATAAATAATAAATTATTATTATTATTATTATTATTATTATTATTATTATTATTATTAAGATTCCAAAAAAAGTTCGCTAACCGGAACACCTTCTTCCGGTTTTGAAGTGTTTATGTTCTAAATAGTTTGTGAACTAGGCTGTTCGTAGACCACTGTATCTTCTCCAAAACTCTTCTGCCTTTACAGGTTTGGTAATACTATGTCTCTTCCCTTTATATGAGAAGGTCAACCCCTCCAGAAACTCCCACCTAAATGGAATTGTGTTCCTCTTTAGTGCCTCAGTAACTTGTAATTTCTTCTCTTAATTCAGTAATCTGGAAGGAATTTCCTTAAATTTATTTTCTGATAGTGGCCTTGTAACACTTTGTCTTTCACTGTTTTGGAACCTGAGAGTTTTTTAGATTTTGTGAAAGTTGATTTTACTCGATAGACTGTGTCTATCGCCTTGACCTTATCCTCCTCCTGTAATTCCGTTAGTATTGCCAGTTGCTTTGCTATCTTTTTCCAAATCTCTTTCCTGTTCTTCCGGAACCTCTCAAAAACGTAACAAACGTTCTTTCTGATATAATTCTAAGATAGCTATTTGAGCTGCAAGAATCTCTTGTTGGACTTTATTTGACACTATTTCCTCTTTAATCTTTTCTTGTTCTTTTTTTGAATTATTTATTTTCTCCTAATAATTTTTTCATTGAATCCTCTATCTGTGATATTTTAGCTGCTAGATCTTTCACTGTCACTCCTAAGCCTGCTGTTGTTTTAGATATCGTACTTACTTGAATGTAATACACACCTTTTTTTGCCAAATTACATCGTGAAAATTAGGGTCTGCATTAGATTTGAGGGTGCATTAGAGCCGCGTAAATACGGTACTTTACCTCAGCCCGTCTGAAACTGCGGGAACCACTGCCAGACAGCACAAACTGCGGCTTCTCAGGCCATCGCCTGCTTCATTCAAGTGGTCCACGCAGTGTCTGTGGATTTATGTAGGCATTTGTTCATACCCCATGCTTCCAAGAACCAAGGGTTTCACAAACTACTACCATAAGTTTATACCCAGATACTCGGGGCTGACTGCTCCACTCACGGATTGTTTAAGGGGCAAGCGCCCGTTCCGATGGACAGAAGAGGCCCAGAGAACATTCAAGAGACTCCAGGCCATGTTTGTCTCAGAGGAGTACGTAGCACATTCTGACTCGCACAAGCCAATGATAGAGACCAACGTGTCCGATAGGGCACTAGGAGCGGTTCTGTTGCAAGAGGATGAGAATGGGGACCTGAGACCTTTCATTCGTGCAAGCTGAATCCATCAGAGCAGAACTACACCATTTGGGAACGAGAAATGCTTGCTATTTGGGATGCTCTGGAGGTGTGGTGCCACTTCCTAGAGGGGGCACAGCACCAAGACTGTCACGGCTAAAATGGCCGCTGTTTCTTTAATGCGAATAAAGCTGGGTCAGCATGAGTCAGCAGCCTGCACCAAGTTGTATATATAGAGTGAGAAATGTTAGTTTGGTTGCTGAGGTTGAGTGGGGTTGGTGGAAGATCATCAACAAAACATAAACAATACAGTTTGTTTTGCCCCTCCTCCTTGACAAACACACACGGATCAGCTTTGCCCTGGTGAAAACCTAGAGAAAGCAATGTCTCAGTGAGTTTTGTGTTCCAACACCTGGCACTCTGCTTGAGACCATATAAGGATTTCCGAAGTTTACAGACCATTCCCTTCTGTATCTGCATTCCATCAGGTGGAAGCATATACAGCTCCTCCCCCAAAACCCCGTACAAAAAAGCTGTATTAATGTCATGATGGGAAACGTGCAGTTTCTCCTCTGCAGCAATCTTCAGCATCAGCCGAATGCTCTCATACTTGACGGTGGGTGAGTAGGTCTCGTGGTAATCCTGTCCTGGTACCTGTGAAAAACCTCTGGCAACCAATCTGGCTTTGTGTCTGACAACCTTGCCATTCTGGTCTGTCTTGGCCTTGAAGACCCATTTGCTGCTAACCAGTCTCATTCCTGGGACTACCGGTACCAGCTCCCAAGTTTGGTTCCTATTCAAGGAATCAACTTCAGCCTTCATGGCATTAAGCCAAGGCTCAGCATCTTTAGAGGTTAACCCCTGAACCTCTTTGAAGCTTGAAGGTTCCCACACCTTCTCTGAGCTACTAAGAACAGCAGTTGCCGTCTTAGCAAACTCATCAGCAAATCTCTTTGGAGGTTTGCCTTTTGTGGCCCTTTCAGATCTGCGTACTATACGCAAGTCTTCTTCACTTATCTCCTCCTTCTTAGGAGAAAAGTGACCAATGGTGAACAGTGGTTCTTCCAGTTCATTGTCAGACACATCAGATGGTCTGACTGAGGCCTTTGCGCTCTTGTAGTCTGCTGAGTCATCACTGTCGCTGACACCAGCAGCAGTGCTGCCCACTGAGCTGGAATCCGAACTCTGATCATCATCATCATCATCATCCTCAGCTTCCTCTTCTACCTCAACATCATCTGCTTTTTTCACAACACCTTCATCTTCCTCTGGGTAACTCTGGAAAATTCCCACATTTCCCCCCCACTTAGGATTGTACTCAACACTCTTTGTGAACTTAATGGACTTAGAGTCAGTCATCCATACCCTGTATGAACCTTTTTCGTACCCCATGAACAAACCATGTGCCCCACGCTTCCCAAGCTTGTTGCTCTTTGGGGTGTGTACCCACATGTCAGAACCAAAGATTCTCATGGTAAGGTTTCTTACCAAACATCTTCTCTTTTTTATATATAATAATTTTTATTAATTTTTCCATTATACAAATTCACCATATCAATTTTTTTCCACAAATTTCAACTTTTTAGACTTCCATCAGCTTCTCTGCAAATTTTTTTTTACATACTTTACGCATTCTCTAAATATAATATTGCCTTTTCGCATACCCTTACTATCCTGTTTCTTTTTAACAATATTCCTCTAGCTTTCACAAAACTTCTTTAAATCCCACTAGCGGCGTTTGTTCATCACATATACTTTTCAGATATTCTGTAAATTTTCCCCAGTCCTCAATGAACTTGTGATCCTGTTGGTATCTAATCTTCCCAGTTAGTTTGTCCAACTCTGCATAGTCCATAAGTTTCATTCTCCACTCTTCAAGGGTCGGTAGTTCCTCCTGTTTCCATTTCTGGGCCATTAATATTCTTGCTGCCGTTACTGCGTATTGAAAGAGTTTATAGTCCCTTCTATTTATCTCACTTCCTGTTATTCCTAACAGAAAGGCTTCTGGTTTCTTTACAAATTTATATTTCAACATCTTTTTCAACTCATTATATATCATCTCCCAGAAACCCTTCACCTTTTTACATTCCCACCACATATGATAAAACGATCCTTCTTTTTCTTTACATTTCCAACACTTATTACACATTTTAAACATTTTTGCTAACTTAACCGGTGTGATATACCATCTATATACCATTTTCATGATATTTTCCTTTAACGCAGTACATGCTGTAAATTTTATATTTTGATTCCATACTTTTTCCCAATCATCCAATTGTATATTGTATCCAAAATCTCTTGCCCAGTATATCATAACCGACTTTACTTCCTCATCCATCGTATACCATTCCAACAACATTTTATACATTTTTGACAGTATCTTAAAATCATTATTTATTATTTCCATTTGAAATTTCGATTCCTTTTCTGCATATCCACTCTCTTTAAAATCCTTTTTAAACATTTCATTTACCTGAAAATAATGCAACCAATCAAATACATATTCTTTTACTTGTTCATATGGCTTCATTTTCCATTTTCTTCCTCCTTTGATTATCAGTTCTCCATATGTAACCCAACTCCCTCTCATATTGATTTTCTTTATACTCATAACCTCTAATAGAGACAGCCAGTGTGGAACTTTTGGTTCTAATAGGTTTTTATACCTATCCCATATTTCTATTAAAGATCTCCTGAAGATATGGTTCTCAAAGCCTTTATGACTTTTCTTCTTTTCTGACCATAAATACGCATGCCATCCAAATCTGTTATCGAATCCTTCTAAATCCAACAATTTAGTATTTTTTAATTTTATCCATTCTTTTAACCAACAGAGACACGACGCCTCGTAATATAATTTCAAGTCTGGCAGGGCGAAGCCTCCTCTTTCCTTCAAATCTGTTAGTAACTTAAATTGTATCCTTGGCTTTTTGCCCTGCCATATATATCTTGAAATTATTCTTTGCCACTCCTTAAAAATCGCTGTCCCTTTAATTATTGGGATCATTTGAAATAAGAATAACATCTTTGGAAGCACACTCATTTTAATCGTTGAAATTCTACCCCAGGAAGAAAGTTTCATCCTTCCCCACACCTCCAGATCTTTTTTAATCTCATTCCACACCGGTATATAATTATTTTGAAATAAATCAATATTTTTAGGAGTTAACCATATTCCCAGATATTTTACTTTCTTCGCCACCTCAATCCCTGTTTGTTGTCGCATTTCATCTATCATTCTGTACTCCATATTTTTTGCAATCACTTTAGTTTTTTTCTTATTTAATCTGAATCCTACCACATTGCCAAATTGTTCAATCTCCTCCAACACCTCATTTACACTTTTTAGAGGATCTTCTATCGTAATTACCAGATCATCTGCAAAGGCTTTAACTTTATATTCGTTCTGACCTACTGTTACCCCTTTTATTAGTTCGTTTTGTCTAATTGACCTTAAAAAGACTTCCAGGACCGTTATAAATAACAATGGCGAAAGAGGACATCCCTGTCTTGTACCTTTCGAAATCTTCGCTTCTTCCGTAATTACATTGTTCACAATCAATTTTGCTTTCTGCTCCGTATAAATTGCCCTTATTCCATTATAAAAATCACTCCCCACCTCCATATACTCTAAGTTTTTCAACATAAATTCCCATGATATATTATCAAAGGCCTTTTCAGCATCTACAAATATCAAGATAGCTTGTTTCTCATTCCTGGCAGTCAGATATTCCAAAATATTAATTATATTTCTAACATTATCCTTCATCTGTCTGCCTGGGAGAAACCCTGCTTGATCTTCATTGATAAATTCTTGCAAAACCCTTTTCAATCTTTTTGCTAATATGCCTGAGAAAATTTTGTAATCTGTATTCAACAATGAAATCGGCCTTTAGTTCTTAACTTGTGTTAAATCGGAGTCTTGTTTCGGGATGAGTGTAATAAATGCTTCTTTCCAAGTCTCAGGTATGTCTTTTTCCTTCAAAATATTATTCATCACTTCTTTCAACGGTACCGTCAGGGTGTGCCTCAGTTCTTTATAATAACTTGACGTAAATCCATCTGGTCCTGGGGCCTTTCCTTTTTTAAATTCTTTTATAACCTCTAATATTTCCTCGTTCTCAATTGGGGCACTCAGTCTGTCTTTCTTTTCTGTCGGGATCTTTTGCACCTTTTTTCCTTTTAGATATCTTTCTATTTTCCTCATGTTGTTCTTCTCTTTATTTCTGTACAAGTGTCTATAAAAGTCCAATAAACCTTTTCTGATACCTTTTGGGTTTTCTATCTCTTCTCCATTCACAATAATTTTACTGATTGTATTTTGTTCCTTCTCTTAATTTGCCACGCAAGCCATTTTCCTGACTTGTTGGCGAATTCAAAATTTCTTTGTCTTAACCTTTTGATATTCCATTCCACCTCTTTGTTTATTATCATTGCAAATTGTGTTTGCAAAGCTTTGATACTTTGTTTTATTTTTGAATTATTTGGTTTCTTAATTAGTTTTTGTTCATTGTCCATTATCTGCTTTAAAATTTCTTTCTTTCCTTTCTCTCTGTGCTTATTTTTAATTGTGTTCTGTTGAATGAAGAAACCTCTCATTACCGCCTTGCTTGCATCCCAAACTGTGCTCATCTTTATACCTTTATTACAATTGTCCACAAAGTATTCTGTCAACTTCTTTTGTGCCTCTTGTACAATTTTTTGATCGTCTAAGAGGTAGTCATTAATTCTCCATCTAAATGTTCTTTCTTCATAGCCTTTAATCTCCATTTTTATAGGACCATGATCCGAAATTACTCTTGGTTGAATTTCAATTTGTAGGATTCTTGGAGTTAGCTCGTTAGAGACCCAAATTTGATCTATTCTTGACATTGACTGATTTGGTTCTGAGTAGAATGTAAACTGTTTCTCTAATGGATGTCTAAGTCTCCAAATACCAATTAAGTTACAATTCTTAGTCATCGTAAAAAAAGTCTTAGGTAGTTTTCCTTCTTTACTGGCTTCTCTAGCTCTTAATCTGTCCATCTCCATTGAAACTACCCCAATCAAGTCTCCCATCACTATAATCTTTTGATCCATATATTCAAACAGTCTTTCTTCTAGGTTTTTGTAGAAATCAGTCTTATTTCCATTAGGTGCATAGATCCCGACTATTATTAGTTTTTCGCCTTGCCAATTGATCTGGACAGCAATGATTCTTCCTTCTTCATCCTTAAAAATTTGCTGGGCTTCAATTTTATTTCTTATATATAAAACAACTCCTCTTTTTCTCCCTTTGTCAGAAGATATAAATTCATTTCCTAATCTCTTGTTAATCAAAAATTTTCTATGTCTTCTTGCCACGTGTGTCTCCTTTTTAAATATTGTTCAATTTTATTCCGTTTGTTTCTGTCGTTCATCCCATTAATATTCCAATTCCATAATTTCAGCACCATATTGATTTCCAAATTAAAAATAATTTAAATTATTTTTTATAATCTGTCCACTTCTTCTTCTTGTTCCTCCTCCGTCCCTTCCTCTTTTTCTTCCTCGTTCTCTTCCATATGCGTCCCCCCAGTGGCGCTCACCCCTCCTACTGCTCCTTCTTCCTCCTCTGCTGTTAATTCCTTGTATCTTCTCTGAAATTTACCCGTTTCCTCTGGGCTTGTAAGTCTGTGTTTCTTGCTTTTGTAAGAAAAGGAAATCCCCTCCGGGAATTCCCATCTGAATTCAATCTTATTCTTCTTAAGAATTTGTACCAATGGTTTATATGGGTCTCTTCGTTTCAATAATCTGATTGGGATGTCTTTAAAAATAATTATATAATTCCCGCCGATGTTTAATCTTTTTTCTCTGTTTTTTTGGAGTATCAAATTACTCATTTCTCTGTCTTTAAAGGTGATTAAACAGTCTCCTGGAACTTTTCTTGATTTAGTTGTTCTTACTCTCATCCTGAATGCATTCTGTACTGTTCTTGCCACTTCTTCAGTTTGTATCTCCAACCATTGTGCTATCTCCGTTATTAGTTTCTCTCTAATATTCTCTCCTTGAACTTCAGGTACGGCTCTCAGCCTAACGTTCACTTCCCTCTGCCTTAGTTCATTCATGGCAATAGCGTCCCATATCTCCTCCTGTGACTTATTAATTTCCAATAGCCCCACTTTGATTTTCTCTTCCTCGCGCTTCACTTCCTTCATTTCAATTCTTGTCTTCTTCATCCCTTCCTCCAGGGATTGTGTTCTTTTAGACACCTCTTTAATTTGCCCTTTCATTTCCTTTACTGTCTCATCAATTTTTATGTCCATTTTACCAAGTCTCGTATCTACTTGTCCTAATTTATCTTCTAAGTCCTTTTCACTTTGCCTTATTTCCGCAAACATTTTTAATATTTCTCCTTTAAAGTCTGATTCTTGCTTCGACCCCCTTCTGTCTGCTGGTGTTCCCCCCTCACCTCCTTTCTTCGATTGGTGAGACATTTCCCCAACTATGCTTATATACCTCTTATAAACAGTTCCAAATTAAATCTGAGATAACAAAATCCCACCTCCACTTCTCAGAACACAAATCTCTATTAACTCTTATCCAATTGATAATATCTATTAATCTTATACTCTTCAATTCAAACTCAATAATTTATGCCAAAAAAGAATGTATAGTGTTGGATTTTTAGTTCAGTTCTTTGTATGTTCCAAATCCTGATCTCTACTTATAGTTCAATTATCTTCAGCCCAATCCGATCCTTACGCTTACAGCAGAGGCCCAAATATAGATATTCTTCTTGCCACCAATTAGGCTACTCCTTATGGAAACCTGGTGTGATGGCCTGGGAATCCGATTCAGAGGATGAACCGGAGGAATCCCAGCCTGCACAGGAGTCCCCGCCTCCAGGGCCGGCTGAACTGGGGCAGGGCCTTGATTCTGAGGCGCCTGCACCTGTGCCGGATCCTCAGGAGTAGGCACCAGGTGAATCCATTCTGGCTCCAGAGGTAGTTGAGGACTCAGTGCCTACAGGTGAGTCTCCCCCTGGGCCCAGTAACCCTTCAGCCTCTCCTGAACTGCAGAGGCTCAGGGCAGAGAGGTGAAGGGAACTGGTTTCTCCCAGGAGGAGTGCTCGCCTTAAGGCCAGGAGAGGCGGGTCTCCTGGGGGCCGGGACCGCCCCTGGCCTCAGAGAAGATAAAGGCCAGTCAGCCCGGTCCCAGGTTGCGGGAGCAACGTCGTCGTTGAGTACCTGCTCCTGTCTGGACCCAGACCTAACCCTCCAGTGTTCCTGTCCCCGCTCGGCTTCCTGCTTCGGACCTCGCCCCACTCCTTGCGAACTGTTTCCAGGCTAGCGACCCAGGACTGGACTTCGACTATGTCAACCGTAACCTTCCCCCTGGGACCAGCACACCTGTTATAGTCCAATTATAATCCAATTGTATTCCAATATGCACCAATAATAAAAATATTCTGCCACCAATTAGGCTAATCCTTTCCGAATCTTTATGATCCAGCTGTAATTCAATTTGTAATCCAATTTGGCTTTTATATTCCACTTTTAATCCAATTTATTTTATAATCCAATTTAGTTTTATAATTATTTAAAATTTAAAAAATTGGAAGTTGAAAAATAATCTTCTAATCTTTATCTCCCAGCGTAAAATAAAATAGTCCTTTTCAAAATTGAATCAAACTTATATCCATATACATCCAATACATCCTGATGAGAAACATCCAAATGACTACTTTAGAGGAGTCAAAAATTTGAAATTGAGTAAAGGAAGTCCAGGAAGAGAGAGAGAAAAAAAAACACCTATCACCACTGCAGGAACAAGCCAAAGACAAAAGGAACGGAGAAAAAAAACAAGTTGTAATTTCTCTTCTGACCACCAGAGGCAAGAACACCGAAAGAACTAAAAGTTTCAAATTTTACTTGTAAATTTAGATTCCAGATAATAATAATGTCCAGCAGAAAATAAAAAGAATTCTTTCATTTATTAACCCTCCAAAAAGTGGGCAAAAGTGTCCAAAATGTAGAAAAGGAATATGCTTTCTCTTCCACAATTACCTCCGTCTGTCTATAAAAAGAAACAATGGAGTCGGAAGCTCCTGTTCCGTTGCGCAGTTTTGTGGTTTTTTTTAAATGAAACTGGGAAAGTTTTCCCTTTTTCCTTTCTCTCACAGTTACAAAGAGGACCTTCAATTTCCAATATTTATCTCTCTGTCCCCCCTTTTAACTTTGTTGCACTTTGCGTTACTATATCTTCTTCTTAAAAAGTTATTTCTTTACAAGTTAGAAGGGGGAAAGAAACAAAAGCCGCTAGCGGCAAGTCACTTTCACTTTCTCCGCTTTGCTTTTGTTAATGCGTCTAAGCTGATTGCAGATGACAGCTGACCTCTGTATTTATTCCTTTTGTATCGGAATCCTTCCAAATGTTAAAATCTGTCTTTTTAAATCACTTTTGGGTCCGAATTTCTTGCGATTGAGAATTAAGCGCTTACCCTGCAAGCTCGGGGCTTCGTTTTCTGGAGGTAGCTATGGCTTCCCTTCAGCCCGCTTCTCCCCCCCCCGCACTCTTCGCTCCACCGGGAGTTACCTGGCGGCCGGGTGGTCTGCGTTTCGGCTTCAGTGGGAACCAGAGTACCTGGACACGCTCCAGATACTACTCCTGGGGGCCACTGCGCCCTGTGGCACCCCAAATTTCCTCCGAAAAACCCGGGATTCTCCGCTTGGAAAAATCCCCGCTTGCGACGAGTTCGCGCTCAACCGGAAGTCCTTCTTACCAAACATCTTCTCATAGGGAGTACAACCAATAGGTGATGACAGTCTCCTGTTAAAGGAATAAACAAACGTGTTCAAAGCGGTTGGAGTGTCTGGAGGTGGTTGGAGGATGGATGGCGGCTAACAGATTGAGGTTGAATCCTGACAAGACAGAAGTACTGTTTTGGGGGGACAGGAGGCGGGCAGGTGTGGAGGATTCCCTGGTCCTGAATGGGGTAACTGTGCCCCTGAAGGACCAGGTGCGCAGCCTGGGAGTCATTTTGGACTCACATTTGTCCATGGAGGCACAGGTCAAATCTGTATCCAGGGCAGCTGTTTACCAGCTCCATCTGGTACGTAGGCTGAGACCCTATCTGCCTGCAGACTGTCCTGCCAGAGTGGTGCATGCTCTGGTTATCTCCCACTTGGACTACTGCAATGCTCTCTCTACGTGGGGCTACCTTTGAAGGTGACCCGGAAACTACAACTAATCCAGAATGCGGCAGCTAGACTGGTGACTGGGAGCGGCCGCCGAGACCATATAACATTGGTCTTGAAAGACCTACATTGGCTCCCAGTACGTTTCCGAGCACAATTCAAAGTGTTGGTGCTGACCTTTAAAGCCCTAAACGGCCTCGGTCCAGTATATCTGAAGGAGCGTCTCCTCCCCCATTGTTCTGCCCGGACACTGAGGTCCAGTTCCGAGGGCCTTCTGGCGGTTCCCTCACTGCGAGAGGCCAAGTTACAGGGAACCAGGCACAGGGCCTTCTCGGTAGTGGCGCCCGCCCTGTGGAACGCCCTCCCATCATATGTCAAAGCGATAAACAACTACCTGACATTCAGAAGACATCTGAAGGCAGCCCTGTTCAGGGAAGTTTTTAATACGTGACATTTTAGTGTATTTTTCATCTTTGTTGGAAGCCGCCCAGAGTGGCTGGGGAAACCCAGCCAGATGGGCGGGGTACAAATAATAAATTATTATTATTATTATTATTAAGCCTCCCCCCAAAACTTCTCAGGGAGATTGGCATCATGCAACAAGGTTTTTAGGCCTTGGAGCAAAGTCTGGTTTGCTCGCTCAGCAAGTCCATCCTGCCATGGAGATCTAGGCATTGAGAGGTCATGCTGGATTCCCTTCTCAGGAAAGCTTCAAACTGCTGAGAAGTGAATTCCCCGCCTCGATCAGTAAACAAACAACCGATACGTTTACTGTGAGCATTCTCCAACCAAGCACAGAATGCCTTGAACCTAGGAAACACTTCTGATTTCTGCTGCAGCATAAACACATGAATGTACCTGGAAAAAGAATCAATTAGAACCATGAAGTACCTTGCTCCACCCAAAGAGGGCGCAAGAGGACCAACCAGGTCTGCGTGGACTAGCTGGTAGGGTTTGGAAGCCTGCCTGCTGTACTCCTTGCCTTTTGGAGCAACCTTCACCTTGTTCTCTGCACAAGATACACATTTCATGTGAAACTTACAGGGCTTGATGTTCAAACCCTGAACCAACTCAGGCATCTTGGCCAGTGCCTGCCAAGACATGTGACCAAATCTTCGGTGCGCCTCGTGAATACATCTTGCATGAATAACTTTGTTAGTTTGTGCAACACAACAAGAATCAACATTAGACACAGCAGCACCATTGTCATCATAAGTTATACAGAACAAACCATCTATAAACTTTGCATGCAAAATGTCCTCTTTGCCTTTCCTGATGACACAGACGCACCTCTTGAAGGAAATCTCAAAGCCACGCCCAGTCAGTTGTGGGACACTGAGCAAATTGTCTGCAGAATCTGGAACATAAAGTACATCTCTGATGGTTGTGTGCAGACTTGCCAGTCTCACAGTCCTGACTCCTGCGATTCTCAACGTCTTTCCATCAGCCTGGTGGATCTCTCCATCTTGAGGTGTGAAGGAGATAAAGAGATGCCGGTCGTTGGCAATGTGCCTTGATGTGCCAGAATCTACAACAAATCTGGCTTTGGCCTTTGGAGCAGCTTTTCCAGCAAGCAAAACCTTGTCTTCCACCGGCTTGGGCTGCTGCTTGCCCCCCTGCTCCTGGCCATCAAACTTGCCTTCGGCTTTTGGAGAAGCAGTGCCAGCAAACAAAGCCTTGTTTTTCCCTGGCGTGGGCTTTCCACCCCCCTTTTGCTTCGGGCCATCTGCAGGCTTCTGTCTTTGTTTACTTCTGGCCTTCCGGCTTCTGCGAAGATGACCTTGGTTCTCATGGGAAAGAGAGCTCTCAGCTGCCGACTCCTTGGCTCCCCCTGGAGGCTGGAATGCTGCCTGGGATGACATCACAGTCAGCTCCCCCTGCTGCTTGCAACCAGTGCCCTCGGCATCCCTGCAATCACTCTCGATCTGGGAAACAGCCAGGACCTGAGACGCAGTCAAACTCTGGGCTGGGATGACTGGCAGATGGGCTACTTTCAAAGCATTCCACATCTGACAAGCTGTCGTGCTGCCAGCCAGTGTTGCAATTTCCTCCAGAGAGACGGACAAGACTATTACGTCTATGGCCCTTGAATCTTGGGCCCTCCATCTATCTGTCAGAGGAACTGGAGGGGCTTCACACACAGTATGCCACACTCCAAACTGTCGCAGCAAGCTCTCACAGCAACTTGTCCAGGTCTCATAATTGTGGGCGTTCAACTTTGGGCACTGAGTGCCATCATCTGAGGCTTGTAAAAACTCCATTCCAGGTTTTTACTTGAGCCAGGAGCCTTTATGCCTTCAAAAACTTCTTATCTCGGCAGCTCATAAATCTTGAAGCCTCTGACGCGGCTCCCAGGCCAATTAGCCAGCCAGACATCAAAGGCTCTGCCGCGGCAACGAAAAGCCTTACTTTTCTCCACATACCTCACAGCAGTCTGTCGCAGTCTTACTCTCCTGTAAGTGCCGTGAATCTGGGCCCGAAACCTGTTGTTGGGATACTGCCAGGGAGACAAAGGCCATCATGCCCCCACGCCGTCTCCGAACGATCCATCAATCTCCCGTAGAAACGCAGTATCAGTCAATTAGCGACACAAGCCTCAGAAATAGCATGCCACATTCCAAGACTAGTGCACGCCCTTTCAGCAGAGTTCGCACAGCGAAAGATGCACCCAGGAGAGCATTATTTACAACTTTATTCAGCGATGGTCAGAACAAAGAAAAAAACATGACTGCCTGCTTCGATGTCCAGGCACAGAGAGAGAGACAAAAGCTATATACAAAAGAGAAACTTCCTGTGAGCCGAAAGTACGCCGACTGTGACTCAAACAACAGCCTGCTCCCATTTTAAAGTGGAACGGAAATATCCTAACACCTTGGTCCAGCTATGGAGAGCTGCATTCCTGCCGGACAAAGACAGAGGCTTTTGGCTGCTTGCCGCTTGGAACTGTGAGTAACCAGTTTGATTTACTGAGGCCATAAAACCTCAAAGAAGTAGGTCTTAATTGCTTGAGCCTGCTTGAAGATTTACAGCTTGCTACCTAGAAGGAGCTGAAGAGCTGTTAATTGGAGCCAAGATGGATCCAAAACGGAGTAGGGTTATTGTCTTGCCCTCCCCTCACAGATGGGAATTATGCAAGCTGGGTTCTCAAAATGGAGGCCGTGCTTGTGCGTTAGAGAGTATTTGATGTTATTCAGAACGCCATTCCGGCAGCGCCTGGGAGGTTGTGGAATGATCGCGACATGCAAGCGAAAGCTGCGATAATTCTGTGTGTATCAGATGAGCAACTGATCCACATTCAGGATCAGGCCCACGCATGCAATATGTGGGAAGCATTACGTCACATTCATATACGAGAAGCAGCTGGGACAGCTTTGCTATATTTCCAACAGCTCACAAATTTGAGGCTGAAGGAAGGAGAGGATCCCCAAAAGCACCTGACGCAGATGAAATTCCTGCACAGTCAGTTGGTGCAGAGGAATTTTCCACTGCCGGAGCCTGTGTTCTGTTTCATGTTGATTAACAGTCTGGATCAGAGATTTATGACTGTTGCGTCACAGCTTGCATGTTGCCTGCTGCAGATCTCATGGTACCGAGGATTTGTGCCACTTTTGAATGAGAGCGATCGACAGGCTGCAATTGCTACATCTCGGGGAGAGTGGAGCTTCAAAGTCACCCCCACAGTTGCTCAAGGAGAGCAGGCAGTTGCTCTTAAGGCCATTTGGTGTCACAATTGTGGAATTGTTGGCCATCTACAGAAAAACTGTCGAAAGAGCCAAATTTCCAAAGGAGCCAAGGGGAGCTCAGAGAAAAGAGGGGCCGGTAGCAGAGAGCGTACTAAGCCCCAGTCCAAGCAAGGTCTTGCTTTGATTACACAGAAGACAGCGTCAACTTGGAATGCTTTTGTTGTCGACACAGGAGCCACAGTCCATCTGACTGGACGCAAGGGATTGTTTACCACTTTTGAGGATCGGCATTACACCATCAAGCAAGCAGACGGTCATGAGTTGGAAGCCACTGGGTTTGGAGCAGTGTTTCTTGAGAGTCTCCAAATCACCATTAACAATGTTTATTTTGTTCCAGGTTTAAAGTACAACCTGTTGAGTGTGTCACACCTGACTGAGCAGGGTTTTGAGATATCCTGCAACAAGGAGAGATGTGTGATCTCCAGAGATGGGACACCACTTCTTTATGCCTACAAAGAAGATGGGCTTTATTTGCTTTCCTTTGATAGTACTGATTGTAAGAATTGTGATGGTGTTGCTGTATCTTGTGTTACAGGTCCCACAGGCAAGAAGCCTGGCAAAGTCACCAGAGTTTTCCAGTGTGTGTATGCTGATATGGTTGGACCTCTACCACTTTTTAGAGGCAAAGCCAAGTACTACCTGATAATGGTTGATTGTTTTTCTCAATATGGGTGTATATCTTGCAGAAACCCCAGCAAACCTTAACAAAGTTCAAAGAATTTTGTGATAAGGTGAAATTTGTTCATGATGCTAATATTGAAAGTCTTTTCACTGATGAAAAGCAGGTTTTTGTTTCACAGGAATTTCAAAATTTCCTAGGTGAACAGGAGATTGAGCAGAAAGATGCTGTCTCAGAAGCTTCATGGAACAAGAGTGCATGTGTCAAGGTGAACACAGAGTTGCAACAAGGCATGAAAGCACAACTGCTAAGTGCAGGTTTGCCCCAGAAGTTTTGGCCTGAGTCGCTGAACGCTTTTTCTTACATGTGGGTAAGAAAGGTTTCAGCAGGTATGGAAAGTTCTCCTTTTGAGAAACTGTTCCAGAGAAAACCTTCTGCCAAGCACTTAAAGGTTTTCGGGTCTCACATGTGGGTAGAAGCACCACAAGGTGCAAAAGGTGCACGGGGCATTTTCATGGGTTATGAGAATGGTCAATACCAAGTTTTATTGCCTGATTCTGACACAGTGATTCTTACTAGGAATGTAGAATGCACTGCACAACAGGAGAGAGAAGATTGTGCATCTTCTCTTATCAAAGGACACCACCAGTCCTTGCTTTGTTAGCTGTGACACGCTGAGCAGGTTGAACTCCAAACGTGGCACAAAGTACACCTTGCTAATGGTCAGATTGAGACTCTAAAGAAACACAGTCCCAAACCCAGTGGCTTCCAGCTCCTGACCATTAGCTTGCTTCACGGTGAAACTGTTAGGATATTTCCGTTCCACCTTAAAAGGGAGCAGGCTTTGTGAGTCACAGAGTCTGCGTATTTCCTGTTCACAGGATGTTTATGTTTTCAGTTGCTTTCGTTTCTTCTGCGTGCCTGAACATACCGATGCAGGCGGTCATGGTTTCTTTGTTCTGACCAACGCTGAATAAACTGTAAATATGCTCTCCTGCTGTGCATCTTTTGCTGTGTGAATTCTGCTGATAGAGTGTGCACCAGCCTAAGAATGTGGCAATCTATTCTTGAGGCTTCGTGTCGCTAATTGCTGATACTGCGTGTCTACGGGAGATCGATGGATCGTCCGGCAGGAGCTTGGGGGCTCAGATGGACTTTGTCTCCCTGGCAGTATCCCAACAACAGGTTATGGGCCCAGATTCACGGCACTTACAGGAGAGTAAGACTGCGACAGACTGCTGAAAGGTATGTGTTGGAAAAGCGAAAGCAGAGGCTTTTCTGAATGCCGTGGAAGAGCTTTTGATGTCCGGCAAGACTAATAGATCTGGGAGCGGCGCCAGAGAATTCGTGATTAATGGGCTGCCGAGATAAGACGTCTTTGAAGGCATAAAGGCTCACGGCTCAAGCAAAAAGCTGGAATGGAGTTTTTCCAAGCTTCTGAGGCCACTGAGTGCCCAAAGTTAAATCGGCACAATTATGAGACCTGGGCAAAATGGTGTGAAAGTTTGCTGCGTCAGTTTGGAGTGTGGCATACTGTGTCTGAAGCCCCTCCAGTTCCTCTGACAGAGAAATGGAGAGCCCAGAATTTGAGGGCCATAGACGTAATAGTCTTGTCCGTCTCTCTGGAGGACATAAAAACGCTTGCTGGAAATGTGACGGCACGTAAGATGTGGAATGCTTTGAAAAAAGCCCATCTGCCAGTCATCCCAGCCCAGAATTTGACTGCATTGGAGGTCCTGGCTGTTTCCCAGAATGCGAGTGAATGCAGGGATGCTGAGGGCACCGGTTGCAAGCTGCAGGGGGAGCAGACTGTCACGTCATCCCAGGCAGCATTCCAGCCTCCAGGGGGAGCCAAGGAGTCGGGCAGCTGAGAGTTCTGTTTCTTGTGAGAACCAAGGCCTTTGCAGAGGCCGGAAGGCCAGAGGTAAACAGAGCAAGATGCCTGAAGATGGCCCGAAGCAGAGAGAGGGTGAAGAGCCCACGCCAGTGGAAAACAAGGTTTTGTTTGCTGGCACAGCTTCACCAAAGGCTAAAGGCAAATCTGATGGCCAGGAGCAGGGGGGCAAGATGCAAAAGCCCACGCCAGTGGAAAACAAGATTTTGTTTGCTGGCACAGTTTCACCAAAGGCTAAAGGCTAAAGGCACGTCTGATGGCCAGGAGCAGGGGGGCAAGCTGCAAAAGCCCACGCCGGTGGAAAACAAGGTTTTGCTTGCTGGAAAACCTGCTCCAAAGGCCAAGGCCAGGTTTGTTGTTGACTCTGGTGCCAGTCGCCATCTTTCAAAAGACCGCCACCTGTTTATCTCCTTCACACCTCAAGATGGTGAGATCCACCTGGCTGATGGAAGGACTTTGCAAATTGCAGGAGTTGGGACTGTGAAACTTGCAAGTCTGCAAACTACCATCAGAGATGTACTTTTTGTTCCAGGTGCTGTGGACAATTTGCTTAGTGTCCCACAGCTGACTGGGTGTGGTTTTGAGATACCCTTCAAGAGGAGCGTTTGTGTCATCAGGAAAGGCAAAGAGGACATTTTGCATGCAAAGTTTATGTATGGCTTATTCTGTATAACTTATGATGACAATGCTGTTGCTGTGTCTAATGCTGATTCTTGTTGTGTTGCACAAACTAACAAGGTTCTTCATGCAGGATGTATTCACGCTGCACATCGAAGATTTTGTCACCTCTCTTGGCAAGCGCTGGCCAAGATGCCTGGGTTGGTTGAAGGTTTGAACATCAAACCCTGTAAATTTCACATGAAATGTGTATCTTGTGCAGAGAACAAGGTGAAGGTTGCTCCAAAAGGCAAGGAGTCTAGCAGGCAGGCTTCCAAACCCTACCAGCTAGTGCACGCAGACCTGGTTGGTCCACTTGCGCCCTCTTTGGGAGGAGCAAGGTACTTCATGGTTCTAATTGATTCTTCCGGTCAGTGCCAGCGCTTAATGGCGGATTTCCCCCGGAGTTCCCAAGGGAGATCTGCTTCGTGGGTTTGGGTCCTGCGGCTACGGCGGAGCGGGGACCCTTAAAAATCACAGGCGCGAAGCCTGTGAACTGGAGACTCGGTGGGCACCATTGCGCCCCCCCGACGCTGTGAAGGAGCCTTTTTATAGGCTACGGAACAGCTGCGGGTGTGCGGCGCGGTGCTGAGAGTCGCTTTCACCCAGCCTGCGAAGTGAAGCCGCGTCGCCATTAGCGGAGAGCGCTGATTTCTTCCGGATAATTGGATTAACAAGAAACAACTTTCCGTGAGTAGGATTAAAGTTTAAAGATTAATTGGACGCTAAAATTGAAGAAATTGGGTTCCGAGACGGACAAGCACTAAAAAGGAAGTCTGCTTTCCGTTCTGCAGTAAGATCAAAGCAAAAGACATCAAAATTGTAACCTTACACAGGAGACTGGTGGGAGTTAAGGAATCCACCGTTAAAAAGGAAAAAGAACTCCCCCCCCCCAAAGGCAGGAGAGGGGGGGAAGAAAATTTTACAGTACTTCCCTGCTTTTTTAAAGAATTTGGACTGTATACCGCTGCTCTTAAACCTGGGATCGGACTGCCGGAGAAAAGAAAACCGGCTAAGGACTGTTGCTACATGAAGGTAAAAAAGTAACTGAGATACTGACTTTGGTAACTCTCAACTTGGAAATACTTTACTTTGTTGCACTGTAAAGACTTATGCAGGACAGTATTGCCTTGGATCTTTTTAAAACCATTTGAAAGGGACTTTGAGGTTTCTGAGGGTGTCTTTTTTGTAGATTGTGGGACTGGTTCGAATGCAGGAATTCGCTCTGCGCCCTCTAGAGGATTTGTGAATAGTTTCAGCAACAATTGGACTTCAAAACTTTAGAACTTTTGTCTGACAGCATAAGAGTGTGGGAATGACCTTGACTGTAAGATTTTGTTATGGCAGATGGTAAAGAGAAAGGAGACACACAGGAAACAACTTTGAGATCTGGCAGACAATACAAAATTGATATTTCCAAGCAAAGAAGGGCTTCCGCATCCGGAGCCTCTGGAACTGCAGCTGTTCCAAAGACAAAAGTGAAAACTATGTTCTCTGACGAAGCACTTGCTAAAGCACTTGGGAAAATAAATGACTCCTTGGAGGAGCTAAAAAAGCAAGGAGCAGAGACTAAGGTACAAGTTGCTGAAACAAATAAGAAAATTGAAGAAATCTCGGGGGAAATTGATTTAAATACGAAAAGTATAACTGACCTTGGAAATAAAGTGAACTCTAATGCAGAAGCAATTGGAAAATTACTGGAGGAATCATCTACTACGCGAAAGATAGCCGAGGATGCTAAAGAAATTGCAACTGCTGCTGAGGGAAAGTTTCCACCGGTGCTCAAGAAACTGGATGAGCATGATTTGGCACTGTCCATGCTGGAGATGCAACGGAAGGAGAGGAATTTAAGAATTAGACTGGTGCCGGAAAGTGAAGGAGACAACTTGGTGGACTTTTTGACAAAAGAATTTTCTAACTTTTGGAAGCAGGAGCTGGATAAGGAAGAATTTAGGATAGAGAGCGCATTCAGATTGGGAACAAGGCAGAGGAAGAACAGAGTGAGAGATTGTTTAATAACTTTGAGATCAAAGGAGGAGAGAGACAAAATACTGAACTTGCATTACCAAAGAACCCTTCAGATTGAAGATTTTCATATTGAGATTTTTAAAGATATTCCTAAATACATTCTAGACGCAAGAGGCCTGTATAAGGACTTGGTGATACTACTGAAAAGGAACTACATACCATTCAGGTGGGAATTTCCTCAAGGCTTGTCTTTCAAATATAAGGGGAAGAAAAGAAGAATAAAGACAGTGAGTGATAAAGACAAGTTCTTAGGAGAACACGAAGAAGACCTACAGAAGGAGGTGTTTTCGGGACAAGTGCTACTTCCTTCAAGCAAGGGATCATTAGATACGGTTAATCCACCGTATGGAACGGAACCACCGACAGAAGAGGAACAACAACTAGGAGCTGTAGGAGGAAAGAGTAAATAGCCCCATCATGGCTCTGCAACTTCTAAGTTGGAACTGTAATGGTCTAAATATCCCCAGAAGGAGGAAAAGTATATTTCATGCATTAAAAAAAGACCAATTGGACTTGATCTGCCTAAAGAGACGCATGTGACAAGAGCACATAGAAAATTACTTATAAACAAAAGATTGGGACAAGAATTTATATCTTCAGACAGAGTAAAAAAGAGAGGAGTGGTGATCTATGCAAAGGAAAGATTGCAGCCGAAATTAATCTTTAAAGATGATCAAGGAAGATATTTGGCAATCGAAATCCAATCTCAAGGAGAAAAGTTTTTGATAGTGGGAATTTATGCACCAAATGAGGGGAAAGCCGAGTTTTTCAAGAAGTTGCATGAGACATTGCTGGACTATATGGATTACAATTTAATTATGATGGGGGACATGAATGGAGTAGTTTCGACAAATATGGACAAATCACAAAGACAGGTAGTTACAAAAGATGGAAGACTACCAAAAACCTTTTTTGAAATGACTGACAATATGGACTTGATTGATATCTGGAGAATAAAACACCCATTAGAAAGAGAGGGAACCTTCTTTTCTGAAGCCAAAATGACATGGACTAGGATCGACCAAATTTGGGTCACTAGCGGAATGGCATCAAATATAAAGAAAGTGGAAATCTGCCCAAAAACCTTCTCCGACCATAACGCAGTAAAGATGGTGATGAAGCAAACATCAACTGGCTCCTTCAGATGGAGAATGAATGACACCTTATTTGGAGATGAGGAGATTCGCAAGAAGGCCCAAAAAACTTTGAAAGACTATTTTGAAATCAATTTGAGGACTAAAGTAGAAAAAAGAATAATATGGGACGCAAGTAAAGCCGTGATGAGAGGATTTCTGATACAACAAAATGCATTAAAGAAAAGAAGCCAAAATGAGAAGAAAGGAAAATTTTTGGATAAGATAAAAGAAGGGGAAAGGAAACTAAGATCGAAACCGAAATCGCAAGAGATTCTAAAAGAAATTAAACTATATCAAACACAGTTTATGGAATTGATGAATCAAGAAATAGAATGGAAAATTAAACAAATGAGACAAAAGACTTTTGAATCTGCAGATAAATGTGGTAAGCTATTGGCTTGGCAAATAAAGAAGAGACAAAAACTCAACACGGTAACAAACTTAGAAGTGGATGGAAAGAATATATTTAACCCAGTGGAGATTAGGAATTGTTTTAAGAGCTACTTTAGACAACTTTATACACAAGGGCCGCAGAAAGAAACGGACATAGAACAATGCCTTGAGAAAAATGGACTGAAAAAGATTTCTCAGGAAAGTAAGAGAATTTTGAACCAGGAAATATCAGAACAAGAAATAGAAGGTGCCATTCAAAGCATGACGTTGGGCAAATATCCAGGACCGGACGGACTGACTTCCAGATACTACAAAGTTTTGAAGGAATGGTTATTACAACCTCTGAAGGGAGTCTGTAATGAAATTATGGAAGGGAAAAGGGCACCAGATACGTGGAAAGAGGCTTATATCACACTTATACCAAAGACAGAGACTGAAAAGACCCAACTTAAGAACTACCGACCCATCTCGTTATTAAACGTGGATTATAAAATCTTTGCTGACATTTTAGCAAAGAGATTGAAAAGAGTCTTGATGGAGGAGATTCATGGGGACCAAGCGGGCTTTCTCCCGAAGAGGCACCTGTTGGATAACGTAAGGAATATAATTGACATTTTGGAAAAGCTGGAAGTGAATATAAACACTAAGGCAGTTTTGATATTTGTGGATGCCGAAAAAACCTTTGACAATATTTCTTGGAGTTTTATGATGAAGAACCTCCGGGGGATGGGGGTAGGTCAAGGGTTTGAAAATGGTATAGGTGCAATATATTCTGAACAGAAAGCAAAACTAATTGTAAATAATGTGGTTACAGAAGAGTTCAAGATAGAAAAAGGGACACGTCAGGGGTGCCCTATCTCTCCACTACTTTTTATATCGGTCCTGGAGGTTTTGCTAAATATGATTAGGAAGGACCAGTTGGTTAAAGGGGTTCAGGTCGGAGCTAAACAATATAAACTGAGAGCATTTGCAGATGACCTGGTACTTACATTACAAGAGCCAGAAGCTAGCACGAAAAGGGTTTTGGAATTAATTCAAGAGTTTGGTCAAGTGGCAGGATTCAAACTGAATAAGTTAAAAACTAAGGTACTGGAGAAAAATCTAACATCGTTTGAAAAAGAAAGGTTTCAGAATGTGACAGGGTTAACTGTGGTTAAGAAAGTGAAATATTTGGGGATAAATATGACAGCCAAGAATGTGAATTTATTTAAAGATAATTATGAAAAAACTTGGACAGAAGTGAAAAAAGATTTGGAGATTTGGTCAAAGTTGAAGCTTTCCTTGTTGGGTCGAATTGCGGTCATAAAAATGAATGTATTGCCAAGAATGTTGTTTTTGTTCCAAGCATTGCAAATAATGGACAAGACGGATTGTTTCAAGAAGTGGCAAAAAGATATATCTAAATTTGTCTGGCAGGGCAAGAAGCCCAGAATAAAATTTAAGATCCTAACGGATGCAAAGGAAAGGGGGGGATTTGCCCTGCCAGACTTTAAACTTTATTATGAAGCGGCAGCATTCTGCTAGCTAAGGGACTGGCTACTTCTTGAGAATACAGATATCTTGGATCTAGAAGGTTTTAATAATACGTTTGGGTGGCATGCATATCTGTGGTATGACAAGGTTAAAGCACATAAAGGTTTTAAAAACCATATTGTCAGAAAAGCACTATTTAATGTCTGGACTAGATATAAAGATTTGTTGGAAAATAAAACCCCAAGGTGGTTGTCGCCAGTGGAAGCTAAGGCAGTTAAAAAGTTAAACATGGAGTCTAAATGGCCAAGATATTGGGAAATTCTGGAAAAGGAAGGGGACAGATTGAGATTGCAGAGTTTTGGAGAAATTAAAAGGGAAAGTGAGAGATTGGCTTCATTATCATCAAATAAATGAAGTGTTTAAAATGGACAGTAAAATTGGCTTCCAGGTGGAAAAATCAAAATTGGAGACTGAACTGTTAGAATCCAGTACTAGAAATCTGTCAAAAATGTATAACTTGCTGTTGAAATGGAATACACAGGACGAAACGGTTAAATCTGCAATGATTAAATGGGCTCAGGACATTGGTCATAACATTATGTTTGCTGACTGGGAGAAGTTGTGGACCACCGGGATGAAATTTACAGCATGCAATGCCTTAAGAGAAAATATTATGAAGATGATCTATAGGTGGTACATAACCCCAGTCAAGCTTGCAAAGATTTACCATTTGCCTGACAATAAATGTTGGAAATGTAAGGAAAATGAAGGCACATTCTTTCACCTCTGGTGGACGTGCCCGAAGATTAAGGCATTCTGGGAAATGATCTATAATGAACTGAAAAAGGTATTTAGATATACCTTCCCTAAGAAACCAGAGGCCTTTCTCTTGGGTATTGTTGGCCAAGGGGTGTTAAAGAAGGATATAACTTTTTTCATGTATGCTACAACAGCAGCAAGAATACTCATTGCAAAGTACTGGAAGACACAAGATCTACCCACCTTGGAAGAATGGCAGATGAAGGTGATTGACTACATGGGCCTGGCAGAGATGACGAGCAGAATCTGAAACCAGGGAAGAGAAGCAGCGGAAGAAGAATGGAAAAAAATTAAGGACTATTTAAAGAAATATTACAAAATTAATGAAAGTTAAAATGATGTTGGATTAGAAAATAAATGGTTATTACTGGTAATGGATAAGATAAGGAGAATAAATAAGATCAAACTAAGTTAAAATAAGGGAAGATTTGCTGAATAACTGATTAGAAATTGGAATACAGAAAAGGGAGGCATGAGGAAGTCGGGGAAGTAAGGTATAAGAAAATAAGATCTGAAATTGTACTTGTTTTTTGTTTTTGTTTTTTGTTTGTTGTGTTTATTGTATTGTCTTGTTTTGTTTTTGTTGTTATAAAAAAACCTTTAATAATAATAATAAAAACCGTATCGGCTGTCTGTTTACTGATCGGGGCGGGGAGTTCACTTCTCAGCAGTTTTAAGCTTTCCTGACTGAGAAGGGAATCCAGCATGACTTGTCAACGCCTAGATCGCCATGGATGAATGGGCTTGCGGAGCGAGCAAATCAAACGTTGCTGCAAGGACTAAAAACCTTGTTGCATGATGCCAACCTCCCTGAGAAGTTTTGGGGGGAGGCTCTCTCGAATTTTTACACTTTTAATCGCAGATTGTCATCACCTATTGGTTGTACTCCCTATGAGAAGATGTTTGGTAAGAAACCTAATGTTAAGCACATGAGAATCTTTGGTTCTGACATGTGGGTACACACCCCACAGAGCAACAAGCTTGGGAAGCGTGGGGCACATGGTTTGTTCATGGGGTACGAAAAAGGTGCATACAGGGTATGGATGACTGACTCTAAGTCCATTAAGTTCACAAGGAGTGTTGAGTACAATCCTAAGTGGGGGGGAAATGTGGGAATTTTCCAGAGTTACCCAGAGGAAGATGTAGGTGATGTGAAAAAAGCAGATCATGCTGAGGAAGCTGAGGATGATGATGATGATGATCATAGTTCGGATTCCAGTTCAGTGGGCGGCGCTGCTGCTGGTGTCAGTGACAGTGATGACACAGCAGACTACAAGAGCGCAAAGGCCTCAGTCAGACCATCTGATGCCTCTGACAATGAACTGGAAGAACCACTGTTCACCATTGGTCACTTTTCTCCTAAGAAGGAGGAGATGAGTCCAGAAGACTTGCGTCTGGTTCACAGGTCTGAAAGGGCGACCAAAGGCAGACCTCCAAAGAGATTTGCTGATGAGTTTGCTAAGACGGCAACTGCTGTTCTTAGTAGCTCAGAGAAGGTGTGGGAACCTTCTAGCTTCAAAGAGGTTCAAGAGTTAACCTCTAAAGATGCTGAGCCTTGGCTTAATGCCATGAAGGCTGAAGTTGATTCCTTGAACAGGAACCAAACTTGGGAGCTGGTACCGGTAGTCCCGGGTGGGACGCAGGTGGCGCTGTGGGTAAAAGCCTCAGCGCCTAGGGCTTGCCGATCGAAAGGTCACCGGTTCGAATCCCCGCGGCGGGGTGTGCTCCCGTTGCTCGGTCCCTGCGCCTGCCAACCTAGCAGTTCGAAAGCACCCCCAGGTGCAAGTAGATAAATAGGGACCGCTTACTGGCGGGAAGGTGAACGGCGTTTCCGTGTGCTGCGCTGGCTCGCCAGATGCAGCTTTGTCACGCTAGCCACGTGACCCGGAAGTGTCTCCGGACAGCACTGGCCCTCGGCCTCTTGAGTGAGATGGGCGCACAACCCTAGAGTCTGTCAAGACTGGCCCGTACGGGCAGGGGTACCTTTACCTTTTACCGGTAGTCCCAGGGATGAGACTGGTTGGCAGCAAATGGGTCTTCAAGGCCAAGACAGACCAGAATGGCAAGGTTGTCAGACACAAAGCCAGATTGGTTGCCAGAGGTTTTTCACAGGTACCAGGACAGGATTACCACGAGACCTACTCACCCACGGTCAAATATGAGAGCATTCGGCTGATGCTCAAGATCGCTGCGGAGGAGAAACTGCATGTTTCCCATCATGACATTAATACAGCTTTTTTGTTTGGGATTTTGGGGGAGGAGCTGTACATGCTTCCACCTGACGGGATGCAGATACAGAAGGGAATGGTCTGTAAACTGCGGAAATCCTTATATGGTCTCAAGCAGAGTGCCAGGTGTTGGAACACAAAACTCACTGAGACGTTGCTTGCTCTAGGTTTTCACCAGGGCAAAGCTGATCCGTGTGTGTTTGTCAAGGAGGAGGGGCAAAACAAACTGTATTGTTTATGTTTTGTTGATGATCTTCTGATGTTTTGGAAGAATCAGGCTTTCTACCAAAGCACCCTAGCTCAGCTGAAGGAGCACTTTGACATGAAGGATCTTGGTGAGGTATCCAACTATCTTTCTCTGCAGGTGGAGAGGGACCAAGCAGGTAATTTTCTGGTACACCAGACACAGAAAATTGCTGATGTATTAACCAGGTTGAATTTGGTTGATGCAAACCCAGCAGACACACCAATGGTGACAGGTTACCAGGTAGATAGTACTGCTGAAGCGTTTTCTGACACTACGCTGTACAGATGTATTCTAGGCACGTTGAGTTTCATTGCTAGATGTTCAAGACCTGACATTGCTGTAAGCACTAACCTGCTTAGCAGACATGCTAACAATCCTACTGTTCAGGATTGGAAAGCTCTGAAGCGCATAGCCCGCTATTTGAAAGGGACTTTGCACTACAGGCTGAGGTTCACCAGTCAGAAGACTGGAGGTCTTGAAATCTTTGCAGATGCGAGTTTTGGAAGTGACACCACGGATGGTACAAGCACTTCTGGAGTATACTACATGTACAACCACTGTCTGTTTGACTGGTTGTGCAAAAAGCAGACGACAGTTAGCCTAAGCTCCTGTGAAGCAGAACTCAATGCTCTGTCATTTTCACTCATGGATTGTGAATGGTTGATGCAACTGTTTAAGGACATCGGGGTTTCTGTAAAATGTGCTATACAAGTGTATCAAGACAATAGATCTTGTTTGGCTTTGCTGAACTCGGAGAGTTGCAAGCAAAGAACCAAGTACTTGCAGATTAAGCTACATCGTGCAAGAGAGTGTATTCAGAAAGGACTCATTCAGGTGTCCTACATGCCAGGAAATGAAATTCCTGCTGATCTGTTGTCTAAGGTTGTTAACAGAGAACAACTTAAGGTTTATGTACAAAGGTTGCAATTGGGTTGAACCACAGGTACTACAGGTTACACGGAAAGGGGGAGGATGTTAGGATATTTCCGTTCCACCTTAAAAGGGAGCAGGCTTTGTGAGTCACAGAGTCTGCGTATTTCCTGTTCACAGGATGTTTATGTTTTCAGTTGCTTTCGTTTCTTCTGCGTGCCTGAACATACCGATGCAGGCGGTCATGGTTTCTTTGTTCTGACCAACGCTGAATAAACTGTAAATATGCTCTCCTGCTGTGCATCTTTTGCTGTGTGAATTCTGCTGATAGAGTGTGCACCAGCCTAAGAATGTGGCAATCTATTCTTGAGGCTTCGTGTCGCTAATTGCTGATACTGCGTGTCTACGGGAGATCGATGGATCGTCAGGCAGGAGCTTGGGGGCTCAGATGGACTTTGTCTCCCTGGCAGTATCCCAACAGAAACGTCGACTCTCAAACATGGAAAATAATCCTCTTCCTCCTGAGAGGTGGTTTGTTGCGCCCGTGTCTGTGACAAACAAAAACAAAGCTTTAGCGGGCTTTGTCTGAGGCTTAGCACGACCCTTGCTACCGGCCTCTGTTTTTCCAGAGCCTCCCCTTGGCTCCTTTGGAAACACTGCTTTTGCAGTTCTTCTGCACATGGCTGAGAAGGCCACACCTGTGGCAATGAATGGCGTTTAAGGCAACTGCCTGCTCCTCCTGAGAAACTGTGGGGGAAGCTGACGTAGCTCCACTCTCCCCCTCAGAAACGGCAAATACAGCCAATCGATCGTTCTCATTCATAAGAGCTGCACAAATCCTTGAGACGTTCAGATCTGCAGCTGGCAGGGTGCTGACTGGCAACAGTCCCAAACCTCTGGTCTAGACTGTTTATCATCATGTAGCAAAACATCCTCATCTAGTGGAAAATTCCGCTGCGCCAGCTGGTTACGCAAATATTGCATTTTAGTGAGGTGCTCCTGGAGATCTCCCACTTTGAACCTCATATTGGTGAGCTGCTGAAAGTGCAGCAAAGCCGTCCTGGCTGCTTCACGCATGTGCACTCGGCGTAATGACTGCCACATTAGCCTTGCGTGTGCACAATCTTGCACATGAATTAACTGGTCATCTGACAGACACAGAATTATTGCAGCCTTTGCTTGGGTATTGCGATCGTTCCATAGCCTACCAGGCGCTGCAGGAACCGCGTTCTCAACCACATCCCATATTCTCTGGTGCTGTAACATTGCTTTCATTTTCAGACACCAGCTTGAATAATTATCGTTGGTCAGGAGGGGGCAAATCATCTTCCCGTCCCCTTCCCAGGAATCCATCTTGGCTCCAATTAAGCAGCTATCACCTCCTACTGAGCAACAAGCTGTAAATCTTCAGTCTATGAGCCTCTTAATTGCTCAATTCCAACTTGCTTCTCTCTTTGAGGTTTAGCAGCCTCATAAATCAAAAGCTGATTACTCACACTTCCCTTTTAGCGGCAAGCAGTCCTGGCTTCCGTTGTCTGCCAGCAGGATAAACAGCTGTAACAGGCTGCTTCAAAAACTCTCTCCCGGAATGAGGAACTGGCCAGTGCTTTGTTCCAAAGCAGCAGCTTCTTTTGCAGAACTTCAGAGATCCGATCGGCACCATTCAGTCGAGCCTTTCGACCATCAATCCGCATCGGCATCCATCTGCATACAGGCAACCACCAGCCATCTGCTGGCAAAACATCAGAGGTCTGGCTATTGCAGAACCATCCTCTGCTACCACATGTTGGAAAAACGCCCGCCCGGGAGGGTTGCCAGCATCCCAGGCACTCCGGGGCATTCTCCGGAGGTCACTCTCTGGCTAAAATCTACCATTAGTCCAGAGAGACCGTTAATAAGCGACTCCTCCCTTCTGAGAGGAGCACACTCACTTCCTCCTGGCATCGCATCACAGAAGAAAGAAGACAGTCCGTAGTCTAACCAGCTACTTTGTTTGACTGTTCAAATCATGTCTGCTCGCCTTCAGCAGTACAGCATGAGAGTCTGTGACTCGACTCTGCTTTTATCCAGAAGCGGAAGGGGGCTCTCAGTAACTCCACCCGGTTACACTGAGAACTCTGAGAACTGAGTAAGACTTCCTATCTCATGCTCAGACACATCACATGATGTAAACAATGTTGCTGCTTCTCTGCAGCTTGGTGGGAACTGAAATCCCAACACCTAGAGGAGGGGGTGGTGTCAGGAATGAGCCAGCTCCAAGTGAAGATTTACAGCCAAAGTCAGAAAGCAGCCAGGAACAGGGAGGCTTTGATCTGACTCAGACAGGGCAGAGCCAGCAGCTGCAGCCGTCAGCTTTTCCTGACCTTGACGAGCAGGATGATAAGGTTGTAGCTGGGAGCAGGGTGAAACACAGCCAGAGCTCTTCTGGAACACAATCAGGTGTGAACTAACCCCTCTCAGACCCGGAAGAAGTTGGAGCTGATCCAATCAGTCCGAGGAGTTGGTGAAGGGGAGGGTTGTTAGATAGGAAGCAAAACAAGAGAAGTAGGGGTTGTAAGTTCAATATCTGCTGAAGGCGCAGGAATAACTCTTTAGAAGGGTCATCTTGAGTGATAATGCCGGCGGCTGCGTTAGAGCTGTCCGGAGCTATCTGTTTGTTTTTGCAATAAATCCTCACTTTTAATTACCTTCACTTACTGTGTTATCAAGCTGGGAACTTGGACCCCTGACATTTCCCCCTTTCTTCCATTTCTTATACATGCCCTTCTTAACTCAGCTCATCTGTAAGCTCCTTATGCAGCCACACCGGTTTCCTTAGATGCCTCCCACTTTTCTTTCCTGTTGGTATTGTCTCCCTTTGGGCCTTCAATATTTCTCCTTTTAGAAACTTCCATCCTTCTTGTACTCCCTTCTCTTTCAGTTTTTCTGACCATGAGATCACACCCAGTAGCTCCTTAAACTTTTTGCAATTTGACTTCTTAACGTCCAGAGTGCGTGTCCTACTACACTCAGTTTTCCCTTGCCTCTGTATCATGAAACCCAGTAGAACACGATCACTTCCTCCCAAGTTTCTGAGTACTTCCACTTCGTCAGTCAGTTCCTCCCTGTTGGTGAGTACTAGTTCCAAGATAGATGATCCCCTTGTTGCCTTTTCCACATTCTGGGATATGAAATTGTCAGCGAGGCAATGAAGGAATTTGTCAGATCTTACATTCTTGACAGAGTTTGAGTCCCAACAGATATCATGGAAGCTGAAGTCTCCCATGATTACTATATCTCTTCTTTTTGAATGTTTGGTAATCTGCTCTAGTAAGGCATCATCTGAGTCCTCAGTCTGGCTTGGTGGTCTATAGCAAACACCTACAGTAAGGTCACTGTTCCTTCTCTCCTACAGTTTTTACCCATATACTCTCAATCTGCTTTTCACATCCTTTACATATAATGCTACTCCTTCTCCCTTCCTGTTTGGTGTCAGGGACGAACCAGAGGCTTCAAGTTCCTCAGAGGTAAGGGGAGGCCTGGGAGTGGAAGAAGTGGACGAGGTGCCCAAGGTGGAGGGAGGTGATGAGAGAGCTATTGAAATAAGCCCAGGAAGGGCTAGTGAGCTTGGAAGTTCACAGGAAACACAAGGGTTAAGCTCGAGCTCAGAATTGGGGAGAGATTTACGGCTGCTCTCACAAGATGCAGGGAAAAGATGGCTGAAAAGTGAGGCGGGAGACTTCATCATTTTATGAGCTATTGGAGAGGCAAACACAGGCCTCGGCAGAGATCTGAACTGAGTGATACTGATGGATGAATGATGTGCTAATGACCCGTTGTAAATACTGTAAATAAAGAATATAAAAACTTCAAGAGGCTCCTGTGGCGTTTGTGGTGAGGAGAGACGCCCACAGCTCTCACAGTATCTCTGCTGGCCTGCCTCTCTTCACGGGGAAGAGAAAATGAAGCCGGGGCTGGAGGGGGGCAACCCCCAGCTGTTCAAGTGACTCTGCAGAATTTATGGCAACAGAATTTACAACTCAGAGGAGAGACGCCCACAGCTCTCACATTTGGTCTATTCCTTTTGAACAGGTTATACCCCTCAATTCCTACATTCCAGTCATGAGTCTCATCCTACCAGGTTTCAGTAATGTCTACCGGGTCGTATTTGCCATCCTGTACTAAAAGCTTCAGTTCGTCTTGTTTGTTTCCTATACTCTGTGCATTTGTGCGGAGACAACTGAAACCATGGGTTGTTCCCTCCAGCTCCTTCCTTTCTGTAGTTGCTTGCCCTTTAGCAGGTTTGTAGAGCACCTCAGTTTTCTGTGCATCAATGAAGCTATTTTACTCAGTGCCAGGTGCTCTTCTGTCGTTTGTAATGTTGTCTCCCTCCCCCTGAAGATCTAGTTTAAAGTTCTGATCAGGTTCTCGAGACTCTTAGCAAACACATTGTTGCCAACTGCTGTGAGGTGCAGCCCATCTCTCACCAGAAGTCCCTCCACAAGGAAGCGGAAACCATGATCCAAGAAGCCAAAGCCTTCCTGATGACACCACCTTTGCCGCTCGTGGTTTACTTCAAGTATTTTCCTCTCTCTTCCTGGGCCACAACCTTCAACAGGAAGGAGTAATGAAAAGACTACCTGTGCCCCACGTCTCTTCAGTTACCTGCCCAGTGTCTCATGGTCCCTTGCTATGTGTTGCAGGCTGTGTGTGGCAATATTATTAGTACCCATGTGAATCAGAAGGAAGGGGTAGTGGTCATTGGGCTTTATAAGACTTGGCAACTTCTCTGTTACATCATGAATCTTTGCACCCAGAAAACACACCTCCTGTGACATCCTGTTTCCTCCACACATTACTGCCTCTGTTGCCCTCAGTAAAGAGTCACTTATCTTTTTTTTTTAATAGTATTTATTAAGGTTTTAAGTTTACAAAAAGGCAAAAGAAAAAAACACCAAATTAAACAATAACAAAACAACACATCACAATAAAAGACAGAAAAATAGAGACAATTAAAAACAAAAAGAAAAAAAAACAAATTGAACCTTCCCATAACTTATCTTTCATTTGCTTGTTTCCCTGACCTCCTCACACCTCCCTTTTTTGTATTCTAAATCAATTATCCATTTCAGCAAATCCTTTCCCTCTCTTCAAAATTTTTATCCTAAAAATTTATCTTGATCTTAATATAAGTTTACTTTCCCTCTTTTCACCAATTAACAGTCTATTTTTCTTAAATCTTTGTTACATTTTTGCTAAAGTCACATAGATTCATTCCAACATCATTCTAACATTCATTAATTTTACAATGTTTCTGTAAATAGTCTTTAAATTTCTTCCAATCTTCCTCCACTGACCCTTCTCCCTGGTCTCGGATTCTGCCAGTCATTTCCGCCAGTTCCATATAGTCTATCACCTTCATCTGCCATTCTTCCAGAGTGGGTAGATCTTGTGTCTTCCAATACTTTGCAATAAGTATTCTTGCTGCTGTTGTGGCATACATAAAGAAAGTTCTGTCCCTCTTTGACACCAATTGGCCGACCATGCCCAGGAGAAAGGCCTCTGGTTTCTTCAGAAAGGTATATTTAAATACCTTTTTCATTGCGTTATAGATCATCTCCCAGAAAGCCTTAATCCTTGGGCATGTCCACCAAAGGTGAAAGAATGTACCTTCCGTCTCTTTGCATTTCCAGCATTTATTATCGGGCAAGTGATAAATTTTCGCAAGCTTGACTGGTGTCATGTACCACCTGTATATCATTTTCATTATATTCTCTCTTAAGGCATTACATGCCGTGAACTTCATACCTGTGGTCCATAACTGTTCCCAGTCAGCCATCATAATGTTATGTCCAACATCTTGTGCCCATTTAATCATAACCGATTTCACCGTTTCATCCTGAGTATTCCATTTCAACAGCAAATTATACATTCTTGACAAATTCTTAGTTTTGGAATCTAACAGTTCTGTTTCCAATTTTGATTTTTCCACCTGGAAGCCGATTTTTTTATCCAAATTATATGCCTCCATTATCTGATAATAATGAAGCCAACCTCGCACTCTATTTTTTAATTTTTCAAAACTCTGCAGTTTTAATCTGTCTCCCTCTTGTTCCAATATTTCCCAATATTTCGGCCATTTAGCCTCCATATTGAGCTTTTTCTGAGCCTTCGCTTCCATTGGTGACAGCCACCTTGGGGTTTTATTCTCAAGCAAATCCTTATATCTTGTCCAAACATTAAACAGTGCTTTTCTGACAATATGGTTTTTAAACGCTTTATGTGCTTTGACCTTATCATACCACAGATATGCATGCCACCCAAAGACATTATTAAAGCCTTCTAAATCCAACACATCAGTGTTCTCAAGAAGCATCCATTCTCTCAACCAGCAAAAAGCGGCTGATTCATAATAAAGTTTAAGGTCTGGCAGGGCAAATCCACCTCTTTCCTTTGCGTCCGTTAGTATTTTAAATTTTATTCTAGGCTTCTTGCCCTGCCAGACAAATCTAGAAATGTCTCTCTGTCACTTCTTGAAACAATCCATTTTATCCAAAATTTGCAATGTTTGAAACAGAAATAACATTCTTGGCAATACATTCATCTTTATCACAGCAATGCGGCCTAGCAGTGAAAGCTTCAAATTTGACCAAATTTCTAAATCTTTTTTCACTTCCGTCCAGCATTTTTCATAATTGTCTTTAAATAAATTCCCATTTTTAGCTGTCATGTTAATCCCCAGGTATTTCACTTTCTTAACCACTGTTAAACCTGTCTCATTCTGAAACCTCCCTCTCTCAATCGCTGTTAAATTTTTCTCTAAAACCTTTGTTTTTAACTTATTCAGTTTAAATCCTGCAACCTGACCAAATTCTTGAATCAGTTCCAAAACTCTTTTAGTACTAGATTCTGGCTCCTGTAATGTCAATACTAAGTCATCTGCAAATGCTCTCAGTTTGTACTGTTTAGCTCCGACTTGTATACCTTTAACCAACTGGTCCCTTCTAATCATATTCAACAGAACCTCCAGGACCGATATAAAAAGCAATGGGGAGATTGGGCAACCTTGTCGTGTCCCTTTTTCTATCTTAAATTCCTCCGTCACCACATTGTTGACAATTAATTTGGCCTTTTGTTCAGAGTAAATTGCACTTATACCATTTCCAAAACCTTGACCTACCCCCATCCCCTGTAGGTTCTTCTTCATAAAACTCCAAGAAATATTGTCAAAAGCTTTCTCCATGTCCACAAATATCAAAACTGCCTTGGTATTAATATTCACTTGTAGTTTTTCTAAAATATTGATTATATTTCTCAAATTATCAGACGAGTGTCTACCCGGGAGAAAGCCTGCTTGGTCTTTATGAATCTCCTCCACCAGCACTTTTTTTAGTCTTTTAGCCAAAATATCTGCAAAAAAATTGTAATCCACATTAAGCAGTGATATGGGGCGGTAGTTCTTGAGCTGAGTCTTTTCAGTCTCTGTTTTCGGTATAAGTGTGATATACGCTTCCTTCCACGACTCTGGTGCCCTTTTCCCTTCCAATATTTCATTACAGACTTCCTTTAAAGGTTGTACTAACCATTCTTTTAAAGATCTGTAATATCTAGAAGTCAGTCCATCTGGTCCTGGAGATTTGCCTAATTGCATATTCTGAATGGCACCTTCTACCTCCTGTTCAGTTATTTTATAATTCAACATTAATTTATTTTCTTGGGAGATTTTTTGTAATCCATTTATCTTTAAAAATCGATCTATATCAATTTCTTTCTGTGGCCCTTGTGTATATAGTTGTTTAAAGTACCTCTGGAAACAGTTTCTAATCTCGGCTGGGTTCTGTATGTTCTTTCCTTCCACTTCTAAATTTATGATAGTGTTTAGTTTTTGTCTTTTTTTCATTTGCCAGGCCAACAATTTCCTACATTTGTTAGCTGACTCAAATGTCTTTTGTCTCATTTGTTTAATTTTCCATTCTATTTACTGATTCATCATTTTCATATATTGTACTTGATATAGCTTTATTTCTCTCAAGATCTCTTGCGACTTTGGTTTTGCTCTCAATTTCTTCTCACTTTCCTTTATTTTCTCCAGAATTTTATCTTTCTTCTCATTTTGGATTCTCTTCTTTATTGCATTCTGTTGTATCAAGAACCCTCTCATAACCGCTTTGCTTGCGTCCCAGATTACTCTTTTTTCAACATTAGTATTCATGTTTATCTCGAAATAATCTCTCAGGTTTTTTTGGGCCTTCTTAGTCACTTCTTCGTCTCTAAATAAGGTGTCATTCACCCTCCATCTGAAGGAGCCAGTTGGTGTTAGTTTCATCTCCATCTTCACAGCATTATGGTCGGAGCAGGTTTTTGGGCAAATTTCCACTTTTCTTGTCTTTGGTGCCATTCCTCTAGTTACCCATATTTGGTCAATTCTTGTTCATGTCATTTTGGCTTCAGAAAAGAAAGTTCCCTCTCTACCCAAGGGATTCTTTGTTCTTCCCTCCTCTTCCAAGCCTGAAGGCACTCACGATTTTCACTCCTTCTTGTTCCAAATCCAACTTCCAAAACTCTGCAAATTCCTGCGTAAGAAATTCTATCAAAGTATTTTTCTCCAATTCGGGTACACCTCTAATCCTCAAGTTCGTCTGTTTTTCCTTAAACTCAATCATAGACAAAATCAGCCTGTGATCCTCAACCTGTCTCTGAATATCTGGAACTCTCTTTGTTTCCAGTTGTGTTACTTTGGTTTCCACAACTTCCACTTTTCCCTTTGCTTCCTCTGCAATTTGACGGGTCGAGGCAGACTCCTGTATCAATTTCTGTATTGCTTCTATATTAGTATTCACCTTTTGTCCCAGACTATTTATACTTTCTGTATTAATATCAATTTTGGCATTTGCGGCATCCACCTTCGCATTAGATGCATCCACTTTTATATTTGTCTCATCTACTTTCCTGCTGAGTTTTTCCAAAGATTCATTTATTTTACCCAGCACCGCCGCTAGAGCCTCTTCAGAAGACATTCCTCTTTGTTTAGATTGAGTTGGCGCAGCTGCAGTTGGTACAGAAGGACCAGATGCTGACGCTCTTCGCTGCCAAGGCTTCCCAGATCTCGTTGTTGATAAATCTACTTTCTCTTTCCCATTTGCCATAACACTCAAAAAGTCCAACGTCAATCCCACAGTCAAACAATTTTATCTTTCTAATGGAAAATTCCCCTGGTCCGGCTCTTACAACAGTTTTGACTACTACCTCTAGGGGGAAACAGTTGCAATCTTTGCAATCTTTGCTTATAAATATCCAAAATAACTCCTTTTAAAACGTAGCTCAAAAAAGAAATTTAGTTTCAATTTTCTGTTACTTTTTCTCCCCCTTAAGAGTCAGAAGGGCAGTTAGAAACAATTAAGCAGAATGTATCTCTCTTTTGACAGCTAACAGAGCGCATTCCAATTGCGGCAACCTTATTGTCTGTTTGCAGCCCGTTCCCAGGGTCTGAGCAGTGGAGTTTTGATTTCCTTCCCTCTCTCTCGCAGGTATGAAAAGTCCAAAACTTATCCCCCCTCTTCTCCTGCTTCCAGGGGGGAGTTTTCTAATTTAGAAATTGAGATTTTAATCCTTTCCAGTCGGCTCTCCAAGACTCTAGCTTGCAGCCTCTTTGCTTTGTTCTGTCTACAAAAGCAGAAGGCAGACTTCCTGTTTATACCTCCCCGCTACAGTTCCAAATTACAGATTTCTTCCTTTAAAAAGTTCCAATATAGTTGTTCTTAAATAATATCTTTGAGATCCAATTGTTCTACTCACGGGTAATGTCTTTTTAAATCCAATTGTTCACAGGAAAAAGTCAGCGCTCTCTGGCTATGCGGCTTCACTCTGTGGAAAGAGCAGTTGATTCACAGCACCGCGCTGCTCACCCCACTTCGCTACGGAGCCCGCGAATGGGTTTCCCCGCGAGTAGGGGAGGCGCTGAGGGTGCCCGCCGAATCCCGCGTTCACAGGCTTCACCCGCCTGTGATTTCTGAAGGGTCTCCGCTTTCGCCGTGGCGGCCAGACCCGATTTCCATGGAGCAAATTCCTCTTAGTCAGAGGAATTCAGCCATTACCGATGGCGCCAACCCAGAAGTCCCAGTAAAGAGTCACTTATCACTAACACATGTCTCTTCCCCCTCTGGAACATCTTGTTCTTCAACATCTTGGCTCTAAACATCCTGGCTCCAGCATTACATTGATCCTTCCAGCATTCCAGCTACTGCAGGAGGCTTAGTTGCTTTGTCTTCTAAAATCATTCCAGATTGTACTTCCAGTGGCACTGAGCCATCCTCTAGGCATGGCTGTGACCCTCAGGGAACTGTGTAAGACCTTCTTCCTGATCTGACAAATCTTCTCCAATAATTTTTCTCAGGGGCTGTACTTCCTCACTGGCCTCCGCTTTATTCAGAGATTTGCTTATTATTATCTTCTGCATCTCAATTCTTAATTGTTTTCTCTGCCCATGAAGTAATTTTTGCAAATCCACCACAGTTGACATACTTGCAATCATGGGTGCTGCTAGAGGAACTTGCTCAAAGTCAACACATTCCTACACTCCTTAGCATTCCATTTGCCACAGCTAGTGCAATGCCACCATTAATTCTCATTACCATAAATAAATTAGACTATTGGATAGCAGTTTTACAATCAGCCTTCAATTACTACTCTTTTTGAGCCAGCTTTAGGGTCATATTTCAGATTGACATGTTTATCGACAGTTGAGTAGTTATTTAATTACTTTAGTGGTTTATAGCAGTTTCAAAAGTACAAGTGAAAATTGGAAAATTAGAATATCATGGAAAAGTTCATTTATTTCAGTAATTCAACTGAAAAGGTGAAACTTATATATGAGATAGACTCATGACATGCAAAGTGAGGTATGTCAAGCCTTTATTTGTTATATTTGTGATGATTATGGCATACAACTGATGAAAACCCCAAATTAACAATCTCAGAAAATTAGAATAGTAAATGAAATCAGCAAAACAAGGACTGCAAATAGAGCAATATTGGACTTCTGAGAAGTAGAAGCATGCATATGTACTCAGTACTTGGTTTGGGCCCCTTTTGCATCAATTACTGCCTCAATGCGGCGTAGCATGGATGCTATCAGCCTGTGGCACTACTGAGGTGTTATGGAAGACCAGGGTGAGGGGAGAGACTTCATCAGGCAAGGCGTCCTTCCACCTGCCTTGCCCCACCCCCTGGCCCTGGGTCGTCTCATAAGGAAGCTGTGCCTGGAGGAAGAACTGTGAGGGGAAAGACTTCATCAGGCAAGGCCTCCTTCCACCTGCCTTGCTCCACCCTCCAGTCTCTGCTTCTCATTTTGTATTGTATTGCATTGTATTGCATTGTTCGGTCTCATGTCTCTCATCTTTCTCTTGGCAATGCCCCATAGATTCTCTGTGGGGTTCAAGTCCCCAAATCAACACAGACTGTGGAAACTTCACACTGGACTTAAAGCATCTGGCATTGTGTGCCTCCCCATTCTTCCTCCAGACTCTGGGTCCTTGGTTTCCAAATGAGATGCAAAAGCTGCTCTCATCAGAAGAGATTTGGGGAGCCATGTCATCAGCTGGTGTTGGTCCACTGTGCTTCATTAAGTCCAGGGTCAACGCAGCCGTCTACCAGGAGATTTTGGAGCACTTCATGCTTCCTTCCACAGACGAGCTTTATGGGGATGCTGACTTCATTTTCCAGCAGGACTTGGCACCTTCCCACACTGCCAAAAGTACCGAAACCTGGTTCAATGCCCATGGGATTACTGTGCTTGATTGGCCAGCAAACTCACCTGACCTGAACTTCTGGTTCACTCACCCTTCTGATGGGATTTCTCTATCCCTCTTCAGTGAGCAATCCATCTGGAGTACCTAGGAGTTTATTCCTGTTATCTCTGTAACTTTGTTGTAATTAAGGTAAAGGTACCCCTGCCCGTATGGGCCAGTCGTGTCCGACTCTGGAGTTGCGCGCCCATCTCGCTTAAGAGGCCGGGGACCAGCGCTGTCCGAAGACACTTCCGGGTCACGTGGCCAGCGTGACAAGCTGCATCTGGCGAGCCAGCGCAGCACATGGAAACGGCGTTTACCTTCCCGCTAGTAAGCGGTCCCTATTTATCTACTTGCACCCGGGGGTGCTTTCGAACTGCTAGGTTGGCAGGCGCTGGGACCGAGCAACGGGAGCGCACCCCGCCGCGGGGATTCGAACTGCCGACCTGACGATCGACAAGTTCTAGGCGCTGAGGTTTTACCCACAGCGCCACCCGCGTCCCTTTGTTGTAATTAGTCACTGCTTAATTACAGCTTTGGGGAGCTCCAAAAGCTGCGACCAACCTACTTGATTCCTCTCAGGAAGTCCCAGAAATGGTTCAGTTTCTTTTGAGTGATAATAATAGCTTTGTAGTGCAGACTGGCTCTCTATGCACTGGCTGCAAAATAATAATAATCAGGAAAAATGAAATAGATAAAATTGCTATAAGTTGTTTTGGTGATTCAGATGTTTAAACTGAAATTAAGTTAGATTTTTGCTTTTGGTTATCTCTGGTATCTCTCTTACATCATGGATGTCGGCTTATATTATGGATGTATGCTCTGTATTTTGTTAAATACTATTGCTACAAGTTTGTCTTGGCCTCTGGGTAGAACAATAAACTAAAGAACCGAACTGTCAGTTAACTTTATTATAACTAACAGATATCTTGTACAAGGCTATATTTCAAAGTTTAACAAATCAGTCCAGTTCCTCTGATGGAGCTTTGCAGCCCCTTAGCTGAATTTGAGATGGAGTGCGGGGCTCAACCTCCAATCAGACCTGTTATTTAATAGTTGGGTATGTTAGAATATTCCATTCCACCTTAAAAGGCATGACTGTTGTGTGTCACATGCTTGTTTACACTCCAGCACAGTTTGCTGGGAACTTCCGTTTGTATATGGCTATTGTTTTCCTGCCTTGCTTTGGACACGAAGGGGAGAAGACATGTTTTCCTTTGTCCTGATGTATGCTGAATAAAACTGTAAATATGCTCACATATGCCTCTCCCTTCCCTTCTGTTGCGAAGTGTTTTACTCTGCTGGCTTGCATGCTCAGCTTCTGAAGCTCGGGTTGCAGTTTCATGCTGATCCAAGGAGTGGAGTTCGACTGGTGGGCTGGGGCCAGCTGGGGGCCTGCCAATTGCCTCTGATTCCTTGGCTGCATCCCAACAGGGTATACTTACAAGCAAGGAAGGAGGCTGAAGATTATGGTGCTTTCGAATGGTCAGAGAATTAACTTCTGTTTTGTTTTTCACAATGATGTGACATTTGGGAACGGCAAGTCTGTTGTCTGCATGGCACTTGTCTGTTAGACCTGGCAATGGGCCAGTAGAGTTTGCAGAGCACTAGCCTTGTCTAGAGTAAGACTAAGACTTTGTTTAAGCATGCAAGTTCAAATCTGATCACTTTTTGTTTTTGTTTTTCCTTCAGCTAAGTATGTGGATTCAAAGCTTCGTGCAGGAAACAAAGAGGCTACTGATGAAGAGCTTGAAAAGATGTTGGATAAAATTATGATTATATTTAGGTTCATCTATGGTAAGAGCTGGACTTCCTATTTGCATTAGACACCTGCACATATCAGCAAAAATTGGCTCAATAAGGCTGAATGAATCCAAAGTTTAACTGCTATTCTCCCAGTTTCTTAGCTAGTAGAATGGCTTTTATTTTGGGTTAGATCTGCAGAAATGAGGGTTAAGCCCTAGTTAACTACTCAAGGTCACATAACATTGGTTCCTTGCCCTTAACTCACAGGGATGACTGTATACACATAGGTGTTTTATGAATCTGTAAGCTATTTGACTTGTTAAAGAGTTGGTGGGGATGAGGTGGAATGCATGGACAGCAGCTACTTGTATTGTAGAGCTACTTTGAGGAAATAATAAGGATTTGGAGTCAAACACTCCACTCCCATTCACCCTTCCGTTTCTCAAAGTAAGCTGCTAGGAAGCCCATACATCTGAGTTGGTTTGGGAATGGTTGATGCTCAATGGTTCCCCTTAGGGCAGTGGTTTTCAACCAGTGTGTCGTGACAACCTGGGGTGCCTTGAATGATGATCAGGTGTGCCACGGGCAACAGTGACCTCCATCCCTCTTTCCTTCCCTCCCTCCTCTGATGCCCTCTCATGTCTCTGCCTCCCAAAGGATTGCACGGCTGTTTGGTGCAGTGGCTTTGGCTATGTGAGATTTTGACCAGCTTCGGCCCATCTGAAGCTGATACAGGCTCGTCTTATCTTGAGCCCAAGCAGAGTAGTCCACACAGCAGAAGGATAAGCAGTATGTGCCACATTCTTAACTTTATTTATACTCTATGCTGAGAGAATACAAACATGCATCTTTCCTCTGTGAGAGCAGAGAAGCAACCGTCTCTCTAACAAAGAAACCGAGAGAACACTGAAAAACAGGAAACCAGTGAACGTCACATCCAGTCTCCCATTCCCGTGGGAATCCAACAGTAACTTGGACTGTGGAATGCAAAACAATGTCTTGTGACTGCAGTTGCTGCTCAGTGAGGGAAATAGAAACCAACATCCTCCCCCTTTCTGTGAACATCACTGGGCAGCATGTTCGTACAATATCAGTACAAACCCAACTTCTGCACATAGGTACAGTGTTGATCCCTTGATACGATCTTGGGCAATACATCAGCAGGAATTTCATTACCTGGCATATAGGACACCGTTACGAGTCCCTTCTGAACACATTCCCTAGCATGTTGCAGTTTCAATTGCAAATGCTTCGTGCTTTGCTTACAACCTTCAGAATTCAGCAAAGCCAAACATGCTTTGTTGTCTTGATAAACCTGGATTGGACATTTGACAGGAATTTTCACGTCTTTGCACAATTGTAACAACCATTCACAATCCTTAAGCGAATAAGACTTATTCACAGTTCAGCTTCACAAGTACTTAAGCTAACTGTTGTTTGCTTCTTGCATGACCAATCAAATAGACCCTGATTGTACATGTAGCAAACTCCAGACGTACTTTTCCTGTCTGTAGTGTCACCACCAAAACTTGCATCTGCAAATATCTCAAGACCACCAGACTTCTGATTGTTAAATCTCAGTCTGTAATGCATAGTGCCTTTCAAATAGCGTGCTATGCGTTTCAGAGCTTTCCAATCCTTAACAGTAGGATTGTTGACTTGTCTGCTTAGCAAATTATAGCTAACAGCAATGTCAGGTCTTGAACATCTGGCAATGAAGTTTAGTTTGCCTAGCACACTTCTGTACAGTGTAGTGTCAGAAAATGCTTCTTCAGTGTCATCTACCTGATAACCTGTTGTCATCGGTGTGTCTACAGGGTTAGCATCCATCAGGTTTAGTTTGCTTAACACATCAGCAATTTTCCGTGACTGGTGTACTAGAATGTTACCATCCTGATCTCTCTCTATTTCCAGAGATAGGTAGTTGTTTACCTCACCAAGATCTTTCATGTCAAAGTGCTCTTTCAGTTGAGCTAAGGCGTTATTGTACATTGTGACATCTTTCCAAAAGAACAGAATATCATCATCATAAAACAAGCAATACAGCTTCTTTTGCCCTTCCTCTTTGACAAATACACATGGATCAGCTTTCCCTTGCTGAAAACCTAGAGAAAACAATACTTCAGTGAGTTTTGTGTGCCAACACCGTGCACTTTGTTTGAGACCATAAAGGGACTTCTTCAGAGCACAAACAAATCCCTGTTTTACCTGTACGCCATCAGGTGGAAGCATATAAAGAGATTCACCTAGAGATCCGTACAAAAACGCTGTATTCACATCGTGGTGACTAACGTGAAGATTCTCTTCTGCAGCAAGCTTGAGCATAAGCCTAATGCTCTCATACCTCACGATGGGTGAGTAGGTCTTGTGATAGTCTTCACCTGGTACCTGTGAAAAACCTCTGGCTACCAATCTGGCTTTGTGTCTATCTTGCCATTCTGATCAGTCTTTGCTTTAAAGACCCATTTGCTTCCAAGTAGTTTCATTCCTGGAACTACTGGAACTAGCTCCCATGTTTTGTTCCTCTCTAAGGAATCAAGCTCAGCCTTCATGGCAGTTAACCATGGCTCAGCCTCCTTTGAACCCAAAGCCTGGATTTCTTGGAAACTTGAAGGTTCAAATACCTTCTTGGAGCTTTTATCAGCTGCTACTGCTGTCTTAGCAAATTCATCTGCAAATCTCTTTGGAGGTCTGCCTTTTGTGGCTCTCTGAGACCTGCGAATTAGCCTTAAGTCTTCAACACTCTCCTCTTCCTTCTTAGGAGAAAAGTGACCTATTGTGAATAAAGGTTCCTCCAATTCTTGATCAGAGCCTTCAGAGGGTCGCATAGAGGCTTTCACACTCTTGAAATCCTCTGAATCATCTGATTCAGTCTCTGACTCAGGATCAGGACCTTCATCAGTGGGTGTGGGTGGTTGCGGCAGCTGTGGCTGTTGCTGCTGCTGTTGCTGTGGCCTGTCCTCAGTCTCATCACTGTCATCAGGATAACATTGGAAAATTCCCACATTTCCCCCCCACTTGGCATTGTACTCAACACTTCTTGTGAGCCTAATTGTCTTAGAGTCAGTCATCATTATTCTGTAAGAACCTTTCTGATAACCTAGAAAGATACCATGCAATCCACGCTTGCCTAACTTGGAGCTTTCTGGTGTGTGAACCCACATGTCAGAACCAAATATCCTCATGTGTTTGATGTAAGGCTTCTTGCCAAACATCTTCTCATAGGGGGTACAACCAATCGCTGAAGATAACCTGTGATTATAACTGTAAACAAAACACGAGAGAGATTCGGCCCAATAACTCTCTGGAAGATTGGCATCATGCAGCAAGGTTTTTAACCCTTGAAGCAATGTCTGATTTACCCTCTCACAAAGTCCATTCTGCCATGGCGAACGAGGACTAGACAAATCGTGCTGAATTCCTTTCTCAGTCAGAAAAGCTTCAAACTTCTGAGAAGTGAATTCCCCCCCGCGATCAGTGAAAAGAGTCTTTATCTTCTTATCATGCACATTTTCCAACCAAGCACAGAATTCCTTGAACCTTGGAAATGCCTCTGATTTCTGCTCAAGATTGTACACATAAATATACTTGGAAAATGCATCAATGAGAACCATGAAGTACCTGTTTCCACCCAAAGAGGGCGACAGTGGACCAACCAAATCAGCATGAACAACCTGGTATGGTTCTGTAGCTTGCCTACTAGACACCTTACCTTTCGCAGCCATTTTCACCTTGTTTGCTGCACATGCCTTGCACTTCATGTGGTACCTCCAAGGTTTAATAGTCATACCTTCAACCAAGGCAGGCATTTTAGATACTGCCTCAAAATGCAAATGACCAAATTTCCTGTGAAAATCATGAATACATCCTGCATGCAAACTTTTGTTAGAACCTGCAATGCAACAAGTTTCATCCTGCACATCATCATCAAAATACAAAACAAACAAACGATCAACATATTCAGCATGCAATACATAATCGTTTTTCTTTGTGATGGTGCACTTCTTGTTCTTGAATGAAACGTCAATTTTCCGTTCATTCAGCTGCGCAACACTGAGTAGATTGTGTGAAGCATCTGGAACGTAGAGAACATCTTGTATCGATAAGTCCAAACTGTGAAGAACAGTTCCGTAGCCTTGACTGGGGATCGTGTGGTCATCCGCCTGGTGAATCGCACCTTCCTGCGGTGTAAAAGACACGAACAGTCGCGTGTTGCGGCCAAATCCACCACGAAGAAAGATCTAGATGTCTTCTGGACCTTTGCAACCTTTGGAGTGAAGCGTGAGACCATTGTCTTGTGCTGCGTTGTCCTGGACACTGGACCTTTGCCTTTGCCTTTGCCTTTTCCACGCGATGAGCCTTCGCTGCGTTGCTCTGTCTTGGCCCTGGGAAATCTGCATTCCCTCTTCATATGGCCTAGACGTCCACACGAGTAGCATTTCACTGCCTTCAAAGCTTTGGCGCCATCAGGTGGTTCCACTGCATTCTGGGATGACGTCTGTGAAGACTCCCCCTTACCTATGCAGCTAGCACCTCGCCTGTCCGCTTCATTCAGAATCACGGCAGTAACATGTGCTACTGTGATCTGAGCAGTTGGCTGAACAGCAATCTGAGTGGCAACGGACTCCCAACTTGAACCCAAAGAATGTCTGGAAAGGTGAGTCCTCTCTGTTGCAGCTCATGTCTCAGATTCTGCATCTCCATCAGATGTGTACGCACATCTGCACCTTCAGCAAGTGCCATATCATGCAGCTTGGTGTAGTAGAACAAAGAAGCACCCGCCTGTGTTCTCAAATGAGCATCTCTCAAAGTGTCCCAAATCTCTCTGGCTGAGGTCTTATCATGCAACAGACAGAGCTCTTCTGGGGAGACTATCAATGTAAGAGTTCCCCTTGCTTTGGAATCCTTAGCTGCCCATTCATCTGTTATTGGAGCTGGGGGAGTGTCTGTAATAACATTAAACAGACATTCTTTACGCAGAAGAGCCTCTGCGTACAGTACCCACTCCGCATAATTCTTATTGAGCTTTGGAATCCCGAAAGCATCCTGAAGAGCCGCCATGACTCTGGCATTAGCCTTCTGCGGCATTAATCAAGCTGCGTCTGTGTACAGCTGCTACCAAAAGCACTTGTAAAAGTACTTTCGGTTTTCAAGCCTCCCAAGCCTTGGAGCCTGTGCTGCGGCAAACGGCTTTAAAAGTTCAAAGTCCAGCCATAAAGCCATTAATTAGGAGCTGGCAGGCTGCCCGGAGCAATGAGCACATACCTCTCATCAATCTTCTTGACACGCAGAGCAGATAAGACCTGATCCGTCTCTCTGCCTCTGCCGGCATTCCGATCCTCTGTTTCTCTGTTCCTCTGCCAGCAGCCATTCTTCAGTCCGATTCCGTTTTTCTGGGCCCATAACCAAAAATGTGAGATTTTGACCAGCTTCGGCCCATCTGAAGCTGATACAGGCTCGTCTTATCTTGAGCCCAAGCAGAGTAGTCCACACAGCAGAAGGATAAGCAGTATGTGCCACATTCTTAACTTTATTTATACTCTATGCTGAGAGAATACAAACATGCATCTTGCCTCTGTGAGAGCAGAGAAGCAACCGTCTCTCTAACAAAGAAACCGAGAGAACACTGAAAAACAGGAAACCAGTGAACGTCACATCCAGTCTCCCATTCCCGTGGGAATCCAACAGTAACTTGGACTGTGGAATGCAAAACAATGTCTTGTGACTGCAGTTGCTGCTCAGTGAGGGAAATAGAAACCAACAGGCTACAAGCTCTCCAGGCGAATGGTGCCTCTGGGGCTGGCCAGGGAGTGCTGGTTGCTAGGAGCTGAGGTGAACTCAGACCACATCCAGTCAGTCCACCAGCCCTTGCTGTTGGGAACGGACGGACAAGTGGGAGGCCAGCCAGGCAGGCGCTATGCTGGCCTTTCTTGTGCTTGCTGTGTGCAATGCCTGCCTGGGAGCTGAGTGCCCTGTTCCAAAGGGGAGCCTTTCCACCATGCAGGCCTGGTGGCACCCACTGCTTCCCTAGGTGAATAAAATGGTGGCCTCGCATTCACCTTTTGCCAGTCACCATCAGGCTGCTAAAGCTGGGGGCATCCTCTTCCCAGGCCCTTGTGGGGTGGCATGAGAAGACAGCTCTTTGGGGCTGGGGGCAGCAGCTCAGGGTGGCTGCGATGGCTGCTGTAGGACTCCCAAGGAGAGGGAGAGGAGAGGAGGCTGAGGGAACACTCCATAAGGGAGCGTGTTCGAAAAGGGATGAGGGGCTGCTGGCTCTGCAGGCAAGAGGTGACATAACTGGGCTTCTGAGGCTCAGAGCACATTTCCTCACAGGGGAGTTGTAGAAAGAATGCAGTTGTTCAAGGGAGCCGTGGACTCAAAAAGGTTGCAAACCTCTGCCTTAGGGAGCTAAAATGGAATCCAGGAATCACAAGTTGCTGATCCGTAATTTAAAGAGAGACAGTTGTAATGTAGACTTCAAACTGAGCTTTAAATAAACTTGTCTTCTACAGGAAAGGATGTTTTTGAGGCATTTTACAAAAAAGATCTAGCAAAGCGGTTATTGGTAGGCAAAAGTGCATCAGTAGATGCTGAAAAATCTATGCTTTCCAAGCTCAAACATGGTAAGTTGCTTGGTTTAGTACTCTGTAATTTTTTCTATGTTCACTGTCATAGCAGCTCCCCAACCTGTGTTTGTAAAGGATAAGACACTTGAATATTATTTACATATTATGATGTGTATACTTTATGCTATTTACATTAAAAGTTATTTGCAGCGTGGGTGGAGCTACCATCGCTGTGGCCCCAGGTGCACTTTTTTAGAGGCACATTTTTGGAGGGACACCTGCTGCATCCTCACGCCAGCCTTCTGCTGCGCTGCAAGGGCAGTTGCTTCTTGTTTGGCTGCTGGTGAGCCCACCCAGTGCAGGGCTGGGGTCTTGAAGGAAATGAGAGGGGGACAACGGAGGAGGATGGAGGGGCTGCCTGGGCCAGAGGAAGGCCACTGCATGGTGGTGTGTGGGTAGCAAATGGATGACGAAGAAGAGGCACGGAGGGAAGAGGAGGAAGAGTGGCTGCTGCTGCAGAGGCTGCCACAGCTTCCCCGTGCTTGCAAAGGAGCTGTTGGAGCAGAGGGGAGGCAGGTAGCCTGGGTTGGGAGCAGCATAGAGGAAGCAGGGAAAAGGAGCTTCTGCAATCTGTGCAGCCCACACTCTGTCCGTTCCCATAGTCTTTCCTGAGCCCGTCTCAGTCGGCTGGCTGCTTTGGCAATGCAGTGTGTGTGTAGGGAGAGAGAATCGTTGAAGGGCTCTTGGTTCCTTCCAATTCTACAAATCTACAAAACTCCAGGTCCTTCTCTTCTTCCTCTCACCTGCCACTGCCACCACCACCCATTTATTATCAAGGAAAAGGAATAGCCAGCTCTCCCACAAAACGGGCTCGCAAGTTCCTCAGTAGTTTCTCCATTATCTAGAAATCCTCACCCACCCTCCACATACTTATCTCCATTTCTAATGTAAAATAAAGAGTTAAAAGATCACAGTGTTGAGGTGGGGAGGGAGCTTCCTGGCTTTTTATTTCAAGGCTTTGAGGCTTTTCAGTCAGTTCAGTCCTTTACTGACGGATCCAAAGCATTAAGGCAGTTTCCTATATACACTAAGGGAGGCGGGTGGCGCTGTGGGTTAAACCACAGAGCCTAGGACTTGCCGATCAGAAGGTTGGCGGTTCGAATCCCCGCAGCGGGGTGAGCTCCTGTTGCTCGGTCCCTGCTCCTGCCAACCTAGCAGTTCGAAAGCACGTCCAAGTGCAAGTAGATAAATAGGTACTGCTCTGGCGGGAAGGTAAACGGTGTTTCGTGTGCTGCTCTGGTTCACCAGAAGCGGCTTAGTCATGCTGGCCACATGACCCGGAAGCTGTACGCCGGCTGCCTCGGCCAATAAAGCAAGATGAGCGCCGCAACCCCAGAGTCGGCCATGACTGGACCTAATGGTCAGGGGTCCCCCTTTACCTTTTTACTATATACACTATATACATAAAGTACAGGCTTCAAATGCAAAGAAGTACAACTCACAGCATACATACAGCACAGAGTTCAGTATCAATCTGGCAGAGCTTCCTTGCACCAAAGCAAACAGGCAGTGTACAGCCCCCTCTCAATATACTCAAGAATGACCACACCCTTGGCCTGTTGTCAGGTCACAGTGACTTTCAAACACTAATCGTAAGACCTGCAGGTGCAAGATAAGGGAAGCATGTGCACCAGAGTTTACTTAACAGCAATTAAAGGAACCTCAACAGTATGGAAGGGTTGCAGTTTTGTTTTTTGGTGTTTTCTTAAAATGCTTTTTATTAAATTTTCCTTTGTTAATTATTTACACATTCCAATCCATAATTTAACATATACTGTATACATAAGTAAACCAAACAATATCCATATTTATTCACCCGTGACTACCCACCACCTCACTGCAGCTTTTTCTATCTTATTTTTCCTTTCAATTGTGTTGTTTACCTTTATTTTCTTTTTAATACATAATAAATAACTTGTTTATCTGCATTTTGACTTTGTGAAATTTATTTGAAACACATCAAGGGTTTGATTTGAGAACAATGTTATGCCAAATATTTTTTTACACTTTCCCACTCTTTTTTAAGTTTTTGGTTTGGTTGTTGTCTAATTTCCACTGCCAATTTCAGATACACAGCTTGTTTTGCCAATCTCCCTTTGTTGGTAACGTTTTTTGCATTTTTTCTAATGTATTGCTTGCTGTCTATTTTATGTTCTCTCCAACATCAACACCACTCCTCTAGCCTAATATATCAAAATGTGCAGAAACTCAAGATGTTTCTTTCTTTAGAAATCAGAGTGGCTTTCCAATACATCCATATTGTAGAAAGTGTTTTAAAAATGATAGCTTTGCATATGAAGGATTGTTACCGTATTTCCTAAGAAGAAGATAGAATTATAGAATTGTAGTTTTGGAAGGCATCCAAAGGTCCTGTAGTCCAACCCCCTGCAAGGAAGAATCCATTGCCTAGGCATGACACCTTAAAAATGTACTACCAGAAAAAAGTCTCTGTGTTGCAGAGTTTTGTGTCCCCTTCCGTCATGTGGACTCTTCCACCTGTGTTGACTTTGCAATTCTGGCCTATCAGAAAGAACTGAAGGGATGATGATGATGATAAATAATAATAATAAAATAATAATAATAAGTTTATTATTTATACCCCAACCATCTGGCTGGGTTTCCCCTGCCACTGTGGGCAGCTCCCAACCGAATATTAAAAACACATTACAGCATTAAACATTAAAAACTTCCCTAAACAGGGTTGCCTTCAGATGTCTTTTAAAAGTAAAATAGTTGCTTATTTCCTTGACATTTGATGAGAGGGTGTTCCACAGGGCAGGCGCCACTACCGAGAAGGCCCTCTGCCTGGTTCCCTGTAGCTTTGCTTCTTGCAGTGAGGGAACCACCAGAAGGCCCTCGGCGCTGGACCTCAGTGTCCGGGCAGAACGATGGGGGTGGAGACGCTCCTTCAGGTATACAGGACCGAGGCCGTTTAGGGCTTTAAAGGTCAGCATCAACACTTTGAATTGTGCTCGGAAACATACTGGGAGCCAATGCAGGTCTCTCAGGAATGGTGTTATATTGTCCCGGCGGCCACACCCAGTCACCAGTCTAGCTGCTGCATTCTGGATTAATTGCACTTTCTGGGTCACCTTCAAAGGTAGCCCCACGTAGAGCGCATTGCAGTGTCAGGTTTGATGTCTCTCTCACACATGACACAACCTCTGACAGTTAATTATTTCAGATTTATTGGTCAATTAAAATAACTCCCGGTCGGAGCTCCATTAATCATTCCTTGCCAGTTGAGTCAGTTGCTGGATTTGGCTTCCTTTTCTGGCCAACACAGGAAAGCCTCCACTTCCTCCTTTTCCCTGACATGCACCTTTCTACTAAACGACTCAAGTCTCTACCCCCTCGATCTCTTCCTCCCCCTCTGTTGTGTCCTGTTCTTTCTGCTCTGTTCTATTAATAGAGCTGCCAGGCTGCATTCCTGGGAGAGATAAGCTTCCCTTACTCTCTGTGTGCGAAGAAAGCAGATTTCTGCTGCTCTCTGATTCTTCTCCCTCTGACTCTTCTCTGCCTGTCAGAATAGCCGCTTCTCTGATATCACCCCCTCCTCTAAGCCCCCCTTCCTCCTCCTCTGCTTCATTGCCTGCCATGGAGGGCTCTCTTGATGCAGGTTCCCACCATTCTTCACTCTCGTCAGCTTCTTCCTCACTGGGTTCGGCCTCCACCCTCTGGGTTTGGGTTTCTGGGGGTACCTACGGTGGAACTGCCTCTGCAAGTCAGGGGCATGCAAATCCTGGCTTCGTACCCAGGAATTTTCAGCAGCATAACCTTTCCAAGACACTAAATACCTCAACTGCCTCCTGCAAATCCTCGAATCCAATATTTCCTGGATCTCATACTCCGCTTGGGCTTCCACCATGACTGGAGGTGGAGGTGCCTGCTTAAGTTTCTGGTACTGGTGTGCAGGAACAAATGGTGACAGGAGAGTCCTATGGAATACAGGGTGTATCTTCATTGAGGCAGGCAATTTAAGTTTGAACGATACAGGATTTACCTGCTCTACCACTTGAAATGGCCGCAGCCTTCTTGGCTCTAGCTTCCTCCACCTCCCCTTAGTTGGCAAGTCTTTAGCTGACATCCACACCTTATCCCCCACTTCGATCTCCTCCCCTGCTGCCTATGTTCATCAGCATTCTTCTTGTACACGGCCTTAGCCGCGTCTAGTTTCCCCTCAGCAGTTCCTGTAGAGCCTGCATTTCCTCCATGAACTGCTCCGCTGCTGGCACCGACAAGTTGCTTCATGGCTCTGGAAATGCTCTTGGGTGTCTTCCGTGGTTTGCCGTAAATGGAGTCTGCTGGGTAGACGTATTTACTGCGTTACTGTACTCGAACTCTGCCAGTCCCAACTTGTCTACCCAGTCTTCTTGCTGATATTTCACAAAGCAACGAAGGTATTGTTGCAACGTAGTGCTGGTTCTCTCTGACTTGCCATTGGTTTGTGGGTGCCTAGCCGAGGTCAAGCACACCTCTACGTCCAAAAGCTGCATTAACTTCCTCCAAAACTGCGAGGTAAATTGTGCCCCCTTTTCCAAAATCACTCTCAACGGCAACCCGTGCAGCTTAAACACATGTTTTGCAAACATCTGCGCTGTTTCTTGGGCCGATAGCAGCTTCTGGCACAGCATGAAGTGCGCCATTTTAGTAACCAAGTCTACCACCACCCATATTACTGTCTGTTTCCTTGAGGCTGGTAAGTCTGTAATGAAGTCCATCCCATGGTGAGGCCTGAATCCCGATTGGAAGGGATCCAAATGGTCTGAATCCTCCAGGCATGCTTGGAGTTGTTCAGCAACCACCCACTTAGTCACCTTGCCCAAGAATGGAAGATTTGAGACTGAGCGATCGTTGGCCATATTGGCCGGGCCTAAAGATGCTTTTTTAAGAAGCGGTTTAATGACCACCTCTTTGAGTGGGTCTCGCAGAGGGAAGCATTCACCACCCCGCAGAGCCCATCGCCCAGCCCTTCCCAGCTTGCTTTTATGAGCCAGGATGGGCAAGGATCAAGAAGACAGGTGGTTGGTTTCACTCGTCCAAGCAGCCTGTCCACATCCTTGGAGGTAACAGATTGGAATTGATCCCATATAATATGACTAGACAGGACTCCAGCACTCTCCCACCTCAGCCCTGCTTCCACAGTGGAGTCTACCTCCTTCCGAATCTGAGCGACTTTATCTGCAAAAAACTTTGCAAAAGCATTGCAGGAGATCCTGGGTTCCCTACCTGGCCCGATGACGAAGGTGGTTCCATTAGACTGTGAACCACCTGAAAGAGACCCCTGCTGCTGTTTTCTGCAGATTCAATAGAGGCGATGAAGAAAGTCTTCTTCGTCGTTGCCATTGCCACTTGGTAGGCTCTAACCTGTGTTCGGTCCGATTCAGAATGAGTTTTCCGCCACCGGTGCTCTAGCCATCTCAACGATTGTTTCATTGCTCTCAGCTCCGGGGGAAATAACAGGGCTCTCTGGGCTCCATGCAATTGGAGAGGGCGCTTCGGAGCCAGACAGTCAATAGCCCTGGTTAACTCTGCATTCCAGCGGGTCACCAGGGAATCAGCTGAAAGGCCATCAACACGGGATAAAACATCCCCTCCTAGTTAGCTTACACTCTTACAGAGACTGAATGCACTGAATGAGTGCATTCAAGTCCTACCTGTGTAGACATTCCCAATTAGAGACTTAATATAGGTGTGAGGGACCCCTGTAACTAACGCCTCCCTGCTTGCTTCCCCCTCTTTTGCGAGGGGCTTCAGCTGCCTCATTGTCCAGGCAGCCGCTCCATTCAGTGGCCACAAGGTGCCTCTGGGGTGGGGTGGGACAAGGTGGGGAGGAAGGAGGGAAGTAGCAGGGCAGCCGCCAATGCCAATGTGGCCTCCGCCCCAGCTGCCCAGTCCACCAGGACACTTTACCTGCCCTGGGTGCCAGCAACCCATGGTATGCCCCTGTTTGAATCCCAGGCTTAGGCTGGTAAACTATCCACTGTTTTGAGTTTTACCTCCTCAAACTTCGCCTTTCAGAATACCATGTTCTGTAATGGCCCTTTTAGATTTCCTAGGTTGTACTGACATAAAGACAATAAATTTGTGTGGCAGTTAGCAAACTTATTGTCACATGAGCTTTCATAGGCTACAACTTACTTCACTGGATGCATGAAGTGGCTTAGAAATATATCTGTATTTACTTCATCTAAAGCAGTGTTTCCCAAAGTGGTCAATACCTCCCCTGGGGGGCACTGGAACGATTCAGGATGGGCAGTAGTAGCCTCAGGTGCAATTGGGGTGTGTGGAATAAAAATAAGGGGGCAGTGGAAGCATAAGGAAAGAAGAGAAGAAGAAAAATGGAAAAACCATTTGTACATGTTTCCTTTGTTGTGTAATGACACTTACCGCCAGGTCAGGCGCTGTTGTGGGACAGTGTCAACTCCTCCCCTGTACAATACTATAGCATTTCCTGTTGGGAAACTGTGTACATGCAGCTACTCACACAGAGTCAATTAAGGTTTGGCAGACAGCCAGAAGGCAATCTGAAGGAGTAAGTCTGCCTGGTAATAACAGAGACATGGAGACCGCTCCCTGATTGGTCAAGCTCTCTCAAGGGAGTGATAATTAATGGCCTACTAACTGTTAGTTCAGAGTTTGGAGTTGAGTGGTTCAGTGTGTCAGTGAGTGTAGGAGTTGTCAGTCGTGTCAGAGAGACCTAGCATAAGATCCGTGTTCTGTTCCTGTAAATAGTCCACTGTATATAATAAACACCTAACTACAAGTTCCTGGTTCCTGCTTCGTCTATCCTGTCTGCAGCCAAGTTGCCAATTGCTTCCGTGGATTCTGCGTGTACTCTGCTAGGTCTGGCTAAGGTCCTGCAACTAGTCAGAAAGTTGCGAAACACCAAATAGGTTTTGCCAATATTTCCTTCATCATATTTAGTGGAATGTGGGTTCAGTGCGGTCACAAATCTGTTAACTGAAAACAGAACCTGCCCCCAAATAGCTAATTGTGGTGATTTAAGAATCCTGCTGACAAAAATAGAGCCAAACGTTAATAAATTGATAGCAGCACACCAGGTTCATTCTTCTCATTAGAATTATTTTTGATATTATTTATAATTTTTATTTTAAAATTATCCTTCTTTACTAGGTTGTAGGATGTAGGTAGAAATATAGATACATAAAAGAATGCAAATTTGTCACTGCATCTTTCTTTTTGTTCGCTTAAAGAAGGCAGATTTTCAGGTGGGCGCTGAGTAATTTTTTTCCTGAAAATGGGGCAGTAGGCCAAATAAGTTTGGGAACCTCTGATCTAAAGTAAGCAAAAACTGCAAGTGCCATAACACAATAAACTGCAAGTGCCATAACAAAATCAGTGTGTGAATATTTTAATGCAGTGCAGGCCACTTTTTAAACATGCATAGCTTGCATGTAGCTACTTTTTTGGGAGTTGAACTGGATAGATAGCAATTTAAGAATTTGGCCCACATTCTTTTTAAAAGAGTCTTCAGTATAAATGAAGAGCAACTGGTTTGCCAAGGTGCTGCCACCAGTTGCATAGGAAGGGGGGTGGGCCACCCCGGGTGTCATCACTGAGGGGGGTGACAAAAATGGCAAAAGTATGTGTTTTTAAAATTAAAAAAAATGGGGGGCTCACAACACTTTTTTGAAAAAAATTATTTAAAACGAGTTTAATAACTTCGTCTGACAATTAATTAACCTCAACAAGTCAACATAATACGTATTGAAACTTTTTAGTTTAGTCAACAAATGCAACGAAACGCTGCTGAACTTGATGTTGTATAGTGGAGAGCATATGGATGAGGAAGGGGAGTGGGTGTTGCTTTCTACCGATTCGCCGCAGTCTGTCTCTACAGTTTATACTTGAGCGAGACGTAAACAACCAGTAACTCATCATCACCCAACCCGCAACCAATCCTATCCGCTGCCATGCCGGTCAGTCACCCCACGTCATTCTGTTGAGTTAGTTGTGCATCATTACTGAAGTGCCGTGCTGAATTTATTTTTGTTACATTTTTTAGTTCCTTGATTCATTGTGATCATCATACGTTAAGCCAAATCTGCAAAATTAAGTAAAAAATTTCATTCATAAGAAATTCCCATTGCGAAAAAAAGTTTTTAAGTGCTTATGCTCACAGTGTTAAGTAAATAAACCAGAAAATAACACTTGCGACTGTATCTTATTTTTCCTTCTTTTAATAATTTCAATGGGGGGGGGGGATGACAAGAAATTTTTCACACCGGGTACCATCTGACCTTGCTACGCCACTGGCTACCACAGAGTTTGCCTTCCAGCAGCAGCATCACTGCTGCTTTACCAGGACAGGGCAGCAAGGGCACACCAACAGAACCAATTTGCAACAGCTGCCCACCAAGCCAGCCACTCCTGAGCAGAATTGCAATACTGTTGTAATCTTTACCTTTATCTGAAACAGGAAATACCTCTCTGCTATCTGGTTATTGATGCACTTTAAATCTTTTGTTGACAATGACAAAATATCTAACTGCAATTTCAATACAACTATCATTTTATAGAATGTGGAGCTGCTTTCACAAGCAAACTTGAAGGAATGTTTAAAGACATGGAGCTTTCTAAAGACATCATGATACAGTTTAAGCAGGTATGGGTACAAAACCTGGCATCAATATTTCTTTCTGGGTGTATTTTGGCTTCTGGGTTATCCTTTAATTGGATTAAGTTTTGGGTATTTTGGCAAAATAAATTAAGCATGTACAGTTACATCTGAAAAGGACATTGCAAATATTCCATTTTCCTTCTTCCTCACAACAGGGCTAGCTACCCCTCGTGTTAGTTCCATCAATGTGCTTTGCTTTCTGTATGCCAAATTGGTAATGCTCTTATAGCTCTTTGTTATTGGGTGGAATGGTGGAGCACTAGATAAGGAAATCTGGCTGGAGAAACCTGGGTTTGAATTTCCCCAAACTCAGAAACTCACAGGGTGACCTTGGCCCAGTTTCCATCTCTCAGCTAATCTTTTTCCGCCTTTTGCCTTTACAGGTCTGATTTCAAGCGAAAAATTCTCCCTATTAATCACCAATGTTTATCTTCCTCCAGGTGGTCTTATATCGGACCTCCATTATAGATGGGATTCTCTCTTTTTTTTTTTTAATAAATTTTTTAATTAATTTTTCAACACATATTAAAGGACAATACAAAACAAAATACATAAACAAACAAACATATAAACACGTATAATTTCTTAACCTTCTCTTCCTTAAGCCTTCTTTCAGCGACTTCCCCATACCTCCTTTTTCTGCATCCCTGTTTTAAATCTTTCCAGCAACCCCTGATTTTAATTACTTATAACACTTCCTTTAAATCCTTTTTCTCATGTCCAGTTGTTTATCGCTGCAATTCTATTTTGCATTACTCAAAACATTTTAACACTCATTAATTTTACAACAGTTCTTAAGATAAACTTTAAATTTCTTCCAATCTTCTTCCACCGTCTCTTTCCCTTGGTCGCGGATTCTGCCGGTCATCTCTGCCAGTCCCATGTAGTCAATCACCTTCGTCTGCCATTCTTCCAGTGTGGGTAGTTCTTGTGTCTTCCAGTACTTTGCTAAAAGTACTCTTGCTGCTGTTGTCGCATACATAAAAAACGTCCTATCTTTCTTTGACACCAATTGGCCTACCATGCCCAGGAGGAAGGCTTCTGGTTTCTTCACAAAAGTGCATTTAAGCACCTTTTTCATTTCATTATAAATCCTTTCCCAGAAAGCCTTAATCTTTGGGCACGTCCACCAAAGGTGATAAAAAGTACCTTCAGTTTCATTACATTTCCAGCATTTGTTATTGGGCAAATGATAAATTTTTGCAAGCTTGACTGGGGTCATGTACCACCTATAAATCATTTTCATAATATTCTCTCTTAGGGCAACTTCATTCCGGTGGTCCATAACTGTTCCCAGTCAGCAAACATAATGTCATGTCCAATGTCTTGTGCCCATTTAATCATAGCTGATTTAACCATCTCGTCCTGTGTGTTCCATTTCAACAGCAAGTTATACATTCTTGACAAATTCTTAGTACTGGGTTCCAAAAGCTCTGTTTCTAATTTCGACCTCTCCACCTGAAAGCCAATTTTCCTGTCCTGTTTAAAAACTTCATTTATCTGGTAATAATGAAGCCAGTCTCTTACTTTAAACTTCAATTTCTCATAACTCTGCAATTTAACTTTTCCCTCCTCATACTCTATAATTTCCCAATATTTCGGCCATTTGGATTCCATATTTAATTTTTTCACTTCCTTAGCTTCCATCGGTGACAACCACCTGGGGGTTTTGTTTTCCAACAAATCTTTATACCTAATCCATACATTGTATAGGGCTTTTCTAACAATATGGTTTTTAAAACCTTGGTGGATTTTAACCTTGTCATACCATATATATGCATGCCAGCCAAATCTGTTATTGAACCCTTCCAAATCCAAAATATCTGTATTTTCAAGAAGCAGCCAATTTTTCAGCCAGCAAAAAGCCGCTGATTCATAATACAGTTTTAAGTCCGGCAGGGCAAACCCCCCTCTTTCTTTTGCATCAGTTAGTATCTTAAATTTTATTCTGGGCTTTTTGCCCTGCCAGACAAATCTAGATATATCTTTTTGCCACCTCTTGAAACAATCCATTTTATCCACAATCTGCAATGTTTGAAATAGAAATAACATTCTCGGCAAAACATTCATCTTGATAACAGCAATTCGGCCTAACAAGGAAAGTCTCAGACTTGACCATATTTCTAAGTCTTTTTTCACTTCTGCCCAACATTTCTCATAGTTATCTTTAAATAGATTCACATTCTTGGATGTCAAATTTATCCCCAGGTATTTCACCTTCTTTGCTACCGTTAAACCAGTATCACTCTGGAATTTCTCTCTTTCTGCAACTGTTAAATTTTTATCCAGTACTTTCGTTTTCTGTTTGTTCAGCTTAAAACCTGCTACTTGACCAAATACTTGTATTAACTCTAAAACTCTTCTCGTACTAGTGTCTGGCTCTTGTAAAGTTAAAACTAAATCATCTGCAAATGCTCTCAGTTTGTACTGTTTAGCTCCGACCTGAATCCCTTTAACCAGCTGGTCCCCTCTAATCATGTTTAATAAAACCTCCAGGACAGATATAAAAAGCAGTGGGGATATTGGGCATCCCTGTCGTGTCCCTTTTTCAATAGCAAATTCTTCTGTAACCACATTATTTACAATCAGTTTTGCTTTTTGTTCAGAATAAATCGCACTTATACCATTCTCGAAACCTTGGCCTACCCCCATCCCTTGGAGATTCTTTTTCATAAAGCTCCAAGAAATATTGTCAAAGGCTTTCTCCGCATCTACAAATATTAATACTGCCTTGGTATTAATATTAACTTCCAGTAACTCCATAATGTCTATTATGTTTCTCACATTGTCTGACAAATGTCTTCCTGGAAGAAAGCCCGCTTGGTCTTTATGAATCTCCCCCACCAAAACTCTTTTCAATCTTTTTGCTAAAATGTCTGCAAAAATTTTGTAATCCACATTGAGTAATGATATAGGGCGGTAGTTCTTGACCTGGTTCTTCTCAGTCTCTGACTTTGGTATAAGTGTGATGTAAGCCTCTTTCCACGATTCAGGTGCCTTCTTCCCCTCTAAAATTTCATTACAAACCTCCTTCAACGGTTGTATAAGCCATTCTTTCAAAACTTTGTAATATCTGGAGGTTAGTCCATCAGGTCCTGGAGATTTTCCCAATTGCATACTTTGAATGGCTCCCTCAATTTCTTGATCAGTTATCTTCTGGTTCAAAATCACTTTACTTTGTTCAGAAATTTTTTGTAATCCGTATTTTTTAAGAAATTCTTCTATTTCTTTTTCATTCACCGGCCCTTGTGCATAAAGTCTCCTGAAATAACTCTGAAAACAGTTTCTAATCTCATTTGGTTTATAAATGTTCTTTCCTTCCACTTCTAGATTTGTAACCGTATTCTGTTTTTGTCTCTTCTTCAATTGCCATGCCAGAAGTTTCCCACATTTATCAGCCGATTCAAATGTCCTTTGTCTCATTTGTTTTATTTTCCATTCTATCTCTTGGTTCATCAAATCCATATATTGTCTCTGGTAAAACTTAATTTCTCTCAAGATTTCATGTGACTTTGGTTTAGATCTCAATTTTTCCCCCCTTCTTTTATCTTTTCCAAAATCTTATCCTTCTTCTCATTATATCTCTTCCTTTTTATGGAATTCTGTTGTATTAAAAATCCTCGCATAACGGCTTTACTTGCGTCCCAAATTACTCTTTTTTCCACTTGTGTTCTCAGATTTATCTCAAAGTAGTCCTTCAATGCCTTCTGGGCCTTTTTATACACCTCTGCATCTCTAAACAGGGAGTCATTCATCCTCCATCTAAAGGATCCAGCTGTTGTTAGGTTCATTTCCATCTTTACAGCATTATGGTCGGAGCAAGTCTTTGGGCAGATTTCCACTTTCTTAATCTTTGATGCCATCCCACTAGTTACCCATATTTGGTCAATTCGAGTCCAGGTCATTTTTGCCTCAGAAAAGAAAGTTCCCTCTCTCTCAAGAGGGTTCCTTGTTCTCCAAATGTCAATCAGGTTCATGTTGTCAGTCATTTCAAAAAAGGTCTTAGGTAGTCTCCCATCTTTGGAGACCACCTGTCTTTGTGCTTTGTCCATATTTGTAGAGACCACTCCATTCATGTCTCCCATTAAAACTACATTATAATCCAAATAGTCCATTAATGTCTCATGCAATTTCTTAAAAAATTCTGACTTCCCTTCATTCGGTGCATAAACTCCTATAATCAATAATTTTTCTCCTTGAACTTGAATTTCAATTGCCAAATATCTTCCTTGTTCATCTTTAAATACTAATTTAGGGGCCAACTTTTCCTTTGCATAAATCACCACTCCTCTTTTCTTCACTTTGTCCGATGAAATAAATTCTTGTCCTAATCTTTTGTTAATAAGTAATTTTCGGTGTACTCTGGTCACGTGGGTTTCTTGTAGACAAATCAAGTCCAATTGTTCTTTTTTCAAGATATGAAAAACCTCACGTCTTTTTCTAGGGAGATTCAGTCCATTACAATTCCAACTTAGAATTTGCAGAGACATCTTGTTATTTATTTAGTTATTCCTCCAGCTGCTCCCAGCAAGTCTTCTTCTGTTGGTGTTTTGATCCCGAAGGATAGGTTTGAGATGTCTGGTACTTCTGCTAGGTCCGTAGGTTCCACCGTTTCCTTCAAAAGGTCCTCCTCGTTCCTTGCCAAAAATTGTTCTTTATCTTGCACTGTTTTTATCTTGATTTTCTTTCCCTTATAGTTGAAAGATAGGCCTTGTGGGAACTCCCATCTGAATGGTATGTTGTTCTTTCTCAATAGGGTGACCAAATCCTTGTAGTAGGTCCTCACTTCCAGGATATATTTAGGAATGTCTTTAAAAATCTGCACACGAAAATCTTCAATCTCAAGGGGTCTTTGAAAATGTAAATTTAATATCTTATCTCTCTCCTCCTGAGATCTCAGAGTTATCAAGCAATCTCTTGGGCTCTTTCTGTTTTGTCTCCTGCCCAGTCTGAAAGCAGTTATTATCTTAAATTCCTCTTCTTTCAAATCGTCCTGCCAAAATTCCAGAAATTCTTTTGTAAGAAAGTCTATCAAATTGTCCTTTTCATTTTCTGGGATCAATCTTAATCTCAAATTTCTACTTTTCCTCTGTAATTCCAATAGAGACAGGGCCGCATCATGTTCTTCCAGCTTTTTACTGACTGGTACTAACTTTTCCCCTTTAAGAAGGCCTTCTTGTCTCTCCTTGCTTTTCTTTGGAAATCTGCATTCAATTTCCTGTATCTTTCACTATCTCCCTCGCATTTTGCTTGCCTTCTCTCCTCCGCTATTTGTAAGGCCTCGTTGGACAGCCACTTTGCTTTCTTGCATTTCCTTTTCATTGGGATGGTTTTCGTTGCTGCCTCCTGTACAATGTTACGAGCCTCCATCCATAGTTCTTCAGGCACTCTGTCCAGCAAATCTAAATCCTTAAACCTGTTCCTCACTTCCACTGTGTATTCATAAGGGATTTGACTTAGATTGTATCTTACCGGCCCAGTGGTTTTTCCTACTTTCTTCAGTTTAAGCTTGAATTTTGCTATAAGAAGCTGATGATCTGAGCCACAGTCAGCTCCAGGTCTTGTTTTTGCTGACTGTATAGAGCTTCTCCATCTTTGGCTGCAGAGAATATAATCAATCTGATTTCGATACTGCCCATCTGGTGATGTCCATGTGTAGAGACGTCTCTTGTGTTGTTGGAAAAGCGTGTTTGTGATGACCAGCTTGTTCTCTTGACAGAACTCTATTAGCCTTTGCCCTGCTTCGTTTTGATCTCCAAGGCCAAACTTGCCAGTTGTTCCTTTTATCTCTTGATTCCCTACTTTAGCATTCCAATCCCCTATAATGTAGTGCAAACAAATAGAGGAAAACAACAGAATGGGAAGAACCAGAGATCTGTTCAAGAAAATTGGAGATATGAAAGGAACATTTCGTACAAAGATTACCATAATAAAGGACAAAAGTGGTAAGGACCTAACAGAAGCAGAAGACATCAAGAAGAGGTGGCAAGAATACACAGAGGAATTATACCAGAAAGATATGGATGTCTCGTACACCCCAGGTAGTGTGGTTGCTGACCTTGAGCCAGACATCCTGGAAAGTGAAGTCAAATGGGCCTTAGAAAGCACTGCAAATAACAAGGCCAGTGGAAGTGATGGTATTCCAGCTGAACTATTTAAAATTTTAAAAGATGATGCTGTTAAGGTGCTACACTCAATATGCCAGCAAATTTGGAAAACTCAGCAGTGGCCAGAAGATTGGAGAAGATCAGTCTACATCCCAATCCCAAAGAAGGGCAGTGCCAAAGAATGCTCCAACTACCGCACAATTGCACTCATTTCACACGCTAGCAAGGTTATGCTTAAAATTCTACAAGGAAGGCTCAAGCAGTATGTGGATCGAGAACTCCCAGAAGTGCAAGCTGGATTTAGAAGAGGCAGAGGAACCAGAGACCAAATTGCAAACATGCGCTGGATTATGGAGAAAGCTAGAGAGTTCCAGAAAGACATCTACTTCTGCTTCATTGACTATGCAAAAGCCTTTGACTGTGTCGACCCCAGCAAACTATGGCAAGTTCTTAAAGAAATGGGAGTGCCTGATCACCTCATCTGTCTCCTGAGAAATCTCTATGTGGGACAAGAAGCTACAGTTAGAACTGGATATGGAACAACTGATTGGTTCAAAATTGGGAAAGGCGTACGACAAGGCTGTATTTTGTCTCCCTGCTTATTTAATTTATACGCAGAATACATCATGCGAAAGGCTGGGCTGGATGAATCCCAAACTGGAATTAAGATTGCCGGAAGAAATATCAACAACCTCAGATATGCAGATGACACAACCTTGATGGCAGAAAGTGAGGAGGAATTAAAGAACCTTTTAATAAGGGTGAAAGAGGAGAGTGCAAAATATGGTCTGAAGCTCAACATCAAAAAAACGAAGATCATGGCCACTGGTCCCATCACCTCCTGGCAAATAGAAGGGGAAGAAATGGAGGCAGTGAGAGATTTTACTTTCTTGGGCTCCATGATCACTGCAGATGGTGACAGCAGCCACGAAATTAAAAGACGCCTGCTTCTTGGGAGAAGGGCAATGACAGGCCTAGACAGCATCTTGAGAAGTAGAGACGTCACCTTGCCAACAAAGGTCCGTATAGTTAAAGCCATGGTTTTCCCAGTAGTGATGTATGGAAGTGAGAGCTGGACCATAAAGAAGGCTGATCGCCGAAGAATTGATGCTTTTGAATTATGGTGCTGGAGAAGACTCTTGAGAGTCCCATGGACTGCAAGAAGATCAAATGCATCCATTCTTAATGAAATCAGCCCTGAGTGCTCACTGGAAGGACAGATCGTGAAGCTGAGGCTCCAGTACTTTGGCCACCTCATGAGAAGAGAAGACTCCCTGGAGAAGACACTGATGCTGGGAAAGATGGAGGGCACAAGGAGAAGGGGGCGACAGAGGATGAGATGGTTGGATAGTGTTTTCGAGGTTACCAGCATGAGTTTGACTAAACTGCGGGAGGTAGTGGAGGACAGAGGTGCCTGGCGTGCTCTGGTCCATGGGGTCACGAAGAGTCGGACACGACTAAACGACTAAACAACAAACTAACTTTTCCTGTGCAGTTTCTGCAGAATTTTTTGCCTCCTCTGCGGAAATTTTGGCCTCCTCCGCAATCTTTCTAGTTATTTCATTTTCTTGAACTAATTTATTTATTGTCTCTGTATTTAAATCCAATTTTGTTGACAACTCAGACAGCTGTTTGGAATTTTCAGTGCTCTGCTTTGTGAGCACTTCCAAAGATTCATTTATTTTAACTAATGCCCGTGTCACTGTCACTGTATCCATAGAAAAAGTTGTAGCAGCTGCAGCTGGATTTGTAATTGATCCCCTTCTTTTGTGTTCAACTTTACTCTTAGCTCTTGTTGTTATTCTGTCTTCTGTTGGGCCACTCATCCCAAGGTCGTTCCCACGGGAATTACTTTCAGTTGGAAAATTCCACAAGCCTGTTCCTTACAGTAAAGATAATAGCTGTTTCCCTGCAACCTCTCATTATAGATGGGATTCTCTGGAAGATCATTTATTGGCATGCTATGTTATGTACCCTAATATTCCATCGATAATGGGTGGTGACTTTAATGCACGTACAGCTGCCAATTGGGATGGGATAATCAAGGCCAAGTGGTGGGTACCTCCCCCCTATCCAAAATCTGATTTAATCTCTTTTACATCAAGAAGATCTAAGGACACCAGAGTGAATGAGGCGGGAGTCCTTCTTTATCAATTGGCCATTCGTATGAATTTGAACATTCTGAATGGCAATTGCCCTCCGGACGTGGCCAGGAGAATTCACTCATTTGGGCACAACATCAAATAGTGTCCTAGACTACCTTCTAGTTTCAGAAGACCTATTCTCAAACTTCTTTTATTTTAAAGTAGACAATGTACAATCCAGTGACCACCTACCTCTAGCGGCCAAGCTAACGCTTGACTGGCACCCGGTTAGCGGTTCACACCCAATTCATGTAGGTTTAAATGCCGCAGCTCAAGTAAGAAGCATTAAATGGTCTATGAAACAGGCCCAAAAATACGCAGAATTCTTCCAGAGGAATATCTCCGAACACCTTATTGTTTCAGTGGCGGAGTTGTCTGAACCAAATAGGATATTGGAGTGGTTCTCCCACCTCTCTGTAGATTTAACTAGCTTCTTTACGATGCCGACTCACCTGGTTAACCGAGATCAACCCAGGTTCGGTGCACCTTGGTTTGATTCCAAATGTAAGCAAGCTAGACTCTCTCTCTGTTGTATCTACAACAGATATAAATCTTCTGGAGCTGAAACTCTTCCCCCAGAGTACTTGCAGGCCAAAATTGCTTACAAACAGGCACAGAAGTCAGCCAAGCATGAATGGCAGCTAAGACGTTGGCAAGCGCTGATTGCTGCCTCTAAGCTTCGCAGCTCTCGTGGTTTTTGGAATTTAATCAACAAAAGATCGAGGAAATACCCATTGACGGTTATACCAGCCCCAACATGGGAACAATTTCTAAGAAATTATTTCTCCCAGACAGTTATCTCTAACATTCATTCTGATACTCTTTCATGTCACTTGCCCATATGACCAGATACTGACCCGGAGGAAATAGTTTATTTAATTGCTAAACTGAAAATTGATAAAGCCCCTGGGCCCGATCTGATCCCGGCGGAAGCTATTAAACAACACCCAGCATGGTGGGCCAAAATTCTTGCAAAAATCTTTGATGCAATTAATGCCACGGGCCAGATACCTAGATCATGGAAGGAGTCCATCATAATTCCTATATATAAAAAAGGACCACCAGAGGACCCAGGAAACTATCGTAATATCAGTTTATTATCAATCATCGGAAAAATCTATACTCGTTTCCTGCTAACCAGACTAACCCAATGGGCCGAAGATTCCAATCTGATAGGCCATGAACAGGCCGGGTTTAGACCAAATCGTGCTTCTATCGACCATGCAATAATTCTATATCATTTGGCGCGGAAGTATTCTTCCCCCACTCATGGTCTTCTATGTGCCGCTTTTATAGACCTGAAGGTGGCTTTTGACAGTATCTCTAGAGAGCTGCTATGGGAAAAATTGGCAAAGTGGGGCATAGATAAAAGGCTGTTGTGGCTTATGATCAAATTACATGAAGGGACGGCCGCTAGGGTGAGGTTAACACCTGAGGGTGATCTCACAAACTCTGTACCAATAAATAAGGGGGTACGACAAGGGTGCATCCTTGCCCCCTAGCTCTTTAACCTCTATATTAGTGACATGAGAACTCGCCTAGTTGAGGCCCAAACCACCATTCATGCACCCAGGCTTGCAGACTATCGCTGCCCCTTACTATTGTACGCTGACGATGCGGTGATCCTCTCATATTCAAGAATCGGTTTGAGGAGGGCCTTTAAGATCTTCGCGTTATATTGCCAAACAAATTTACTTACTATTAACCATTCCAAATCTAAAGTCCTAATTTTTTCCAGGAGTCGTAAATTGTATAGGTGGGAACTCGAGGAGAAGCCAATTGAACAGGTCTACAAATTTCAATATCTAGGAATTTACTTCCAGCATAATATGGGATGGAAAGCGCATATCACATACTTACAAAATAAGGGCAAAGCCCTTATCTACGCTCTATTGCGCTTTTTCTTTACAGAGGGGGCTATGCATGTTCCATCTGCCTTAAAAGTTTATAGTGCAAAAGTGGTTGCAACTATGGCCTATGCGGTCCCTTTATGGGGCGCTTTTGTAAACCTCATGCCTCTGGCGACATTGCAAAATCTTTTTCTCAGACGCCTTTTGAAACTACCCTCCTGTGTAAGCAACTCGGCTGTTCGCTTAGAACTTAAGACCCCCTCCTTAGAGATCCTGATGTGGAGACATGCCTTTAATTACTGGCTGTCCCTTTGGCATAAATTGCCCAATTACCATCTTATTCAGTGCCTTTGGAGAGATGAATTTACCAGCCCATGGGCAACAAAAATCCATTCCAAACTGTTGTCTTATGGAATCTCGCCTTCTGATATACTAAATTTAGATCTAATTACAGCAAAAAAGGTCATCAAACAAAGATTGGAGGAGGTTGATTTGCAACAAAATCTTACTACAGGTGGAGGTACATGTTCCCCGATAAATCAGGGCATTACGTTTATGTCCCAGATACCTCGATATCTGTCTACCTTATCGGTTGCGTCGCATAGATTCGCTTTTGTTAGAGCCAGATTTAATGTGTTCCCCTCAAATGTGCTGAGCAATAGATTTTCTAATGGTAAAACCTCTGTTTTATGCGCATGTGACAACAAATCAATAGAATCCCTTTATCATATCTTGTTTAATTGTCCTTTATATATTGTTCCCCGATCAAGGATTCTGAGTTCAATCATTTTGGAAACTGTTGCTAAACCACCTGAATTACATCTAGCCTATCTACTCCAGGACATTGACTCTTATAGAACATTACAGGTTGCCAGATTCCTGAATTCAGTTCTTTCATATAAAAGACTTCATGGAATGCTGCATGACTATTAAAAATCTAGTAAACTCTATCCACCATCTTTATATTCAAGGCCACAATATGGTACATCTAGAGATTGTATGTAACGTGAAGGAGATTATGCGTTGAAATATTTTAGTTGATATTTTAGAATGTAAAATGCTATTTTATTTACTGATTGGTTTTACCTTGTGGGCTTATAGCCGAATAAAGTATTATCTATCTATCTATCTCAGCTAATCTAAGGGTGGTTGTAAGGATTAAAGGTGGGGATTTGATTTATGCTACCCTAAGCTCCTTGGAGGGACGACAGAATCCAAATACTGATTTAATGTGAGGTGTGCAGTTAACAGTGCCTTTAACTTGTTTGTAGTTTCATATGGTTATTCTGTCACTTTGATTCTGCTGTAGTATATGCAAAATCAGAATGTACCTGGTAGCATTGAACTCACAGTGAATATCTTGACTATGGGCTATTGGCCAACCTACGTGACTATGGAGGTCCTCCTGCCATCAGAGGTAAGATAGCTGGACAACACATCCAAAATGGAATAACTTTTTATTACTCTTGTTTGATACTGATGACCAGAGCTTTTCAACCTTTTTGAGTCCATGGCTCCCTTAACCATTAGAGGTTACCATCCACACACTTTTAGGTAAAACCTCTTTAAACTGTTTAGCAGAGCAATCTTAATCTTCCCAGAAGCAGTGGTCAATAACAGAAGTTGTTTTAAAGATAACTCACAAACTCTGTGGAAACATTACGGTAGCAAATATATTTTCGACTGTTAAAATAAACTGCAATTAACAGCACACTTTCAAACAAATGCTCTCTTATCTCCCACATGCCGTAAATTACAGGAACAGTCCTTCAGCAGATTTTACAGGCAGGTGCTGTGGTCTAAAGCACTGAGCCTAGGGCTTGCCGATCAGAAGGTCGGTGGTTCGAATCCCCACGATGGGGTGAGCTCCTATTGCTCGGTCCCTGCTCCTGCCAACCTAGCAGTTCGAAAGCACGTCAAAGTGCAAGTAGATAAATAGGTACCACTCCGGCGGGAAGGTAAACAGCGTTTCTGTGCGCTGCTCTGGTTCGCCAGAAGCAGCTTAGTCATGCTGGCCACATGACCCGGAAGCTGTACGCCGGCTCCCTCGGCCAATAAAGCAAGAAGAGTGCTGCAACCCCAGAGTCATCCGCGATGGGACCTAACAGTCAGGGGTCCCTTTACCTTTACCTTTACTCTTCTGTCAGACATCTGCCATCAGGCATCTGCAAAAACGAAGTGGTGTGGTTTTCTTCATATTGGCACTTCCAGCTGATGCTAATTAAGCTCAGAGTGCCACTCCCATATATAAAGGAAACCTGGAACATTTTAGAAACTGTCTACTTGTTTCTGCCAGAATGATTCCCTAACACTGCATACTTCCTGCGGCACCCCTGTGGGGCTCAGGAGCCCAGTTATGTCGCCCCTTGCCTGCAGAGCGAACAACCTCTCACTCTTTTCCCAACACCCTCCCTTTTGGAGTGTTCACTCAGCCTCCTCTCCTCTCCCTTCTCCTTGGGAGTCGTCTGGGCAGCCACTGCTTCTGCCCCTGGTCTTTGAGCCGCCCCCCCCCCCAAGAGAGGTGCTTCCTCACACTGCCACAGGGGCTTGGGAAGAGGATGCTTCCAGCCTTAGTAGCCCAACAGAGACTGGCCAAAGATGAACTTGAGGACAGCACCTTACCTTGGGTGGCAGCAGTGGGTGCTGCTGGGCCTGCATGGTGGAAAGGCTCCCCTTCAGCACTGGGCACTCCACTCCCTGGTAGGCTTTGCACACAGCAAGTACAAGAAAGGCTAGCACGGTGCCTGCCTACCTGCCCGGCCTCACACTTGTCTGTCCATTCCCAACAGCAGGGGCTGGTGGACTGGCTGGCTGGGCTCCCTCACCCACTTGCTTGTTTATTCCAAGGTTGCCTCAGCTTCTGGCAACCAACATCCCCTGGTCAGCCCCAGAGGTACCAGTTGCTTGTAGCCAGGGCTACTGCAACAAACAACTGTGCAAGCATTTCGGAGGCAAAGACACGAGAGGTCATCAGAAGAGACAGGGGAAGAAAGAGGGAGAGAGGCCAGTGTTGCCCGTTGCACGCACCCTTGACCATCATTTAAGGCACCCCAGGGTGCCACGGCACGCTGGTTGAAAACCACTGCTATATACTACTGATTAAAATTAAAACTTCTTTATCTAATAATTGGAAAACTTAGGCAAATTGCCAAGAAACCTCTGGCATCAGCCTTTGGGTTTGATATTTGGGGAGAATTACTTAAGTTAAATAGTTTAAGTAAGTAATTTGTGGGCCTCTCCCTTTGTAGTTGCAACACTATACAAAAAGATTAAAACTTATTGTACTTTTAAAAAAATGGTTAAAAGAACAATTTGGGATAAATGACTTTTTAAAATAAAGTCAGGTTGCTCACTGGGACAAGAAGGTTTGATCATCTCACACCAATCCTGGCCTGACTGCACTGGCTTCCAAATAGCTTCCGGACCCAATTCAAAGTGCTGATTTTGACCTATAAAGCCTTTAATGGCTCAGCATAGATAAGACTGTACTAGTTGATTATTTTTACTTGCCATACGTCAGGAAACTTCCTGACATGTCCTGGTTTTCAGGTGTAAAAATGGCACATGAGGAAATTTTGCCGAACAAAATTCAGCAAACCTTTTTTGAAATATGGCAACCCTGTACTTGAAGCTCATATCTCTCTTCTCTTTAGATGATAAAACTGCAGGAGATATTCAAGACATTTTATCTAGGAAAGCACAGTGGCAGGAAACTACAGTGGCAATCAGCATTAGGACACTGCGTACTCAAAGCAGAATTTAAAGAGGTACTGTTTGCTTTCTGGTATACTGTTAATGACTTGTTGAAGCCATTTAGTAGATGTGGAATGTAGCAGGGATTTTTAAGTGGTCATTCCCATTTTAAAATATTGGTCTCTAGGTTTTGTTCAGCTTTTGTGAATTGTTCTTACTTTATTTCATTTCATTTGATTTTGTTTCTTCATCAGTTCTGCCACCAACATCCTGTGCTATCATTTGCATGAAACATCCATCCTTTCACGAAACTTTCATCCTTTCATGAACCATCCACCCCAAGAACAATACTTTCCATGTTCCATCAAAATTATCCAATTTCAGGTGTAAATAGGGGCCCATTTGTATTGGCTTACATAAATATATTTGCAAAAAATATTCCTTTTTGCTGGGTGACCATGGACTTGTATTTACATCCAAGTTGTATAAGGCTTTAAAAACAGCACTTTGAATTGGTCTTGGAAATAGGGAAACACCAGAAAGATCTGTTTATCACCTTGCAAACAGATTGGCTAGAGAATCAGGGAAACTGTCCTAACAAGGGTTTGCTCAATGTAGATTTAACCATGGTTAAATTCATGGCCAATGCTAAACTGTGGTTGAAGTGTTTCAGATATAGTTCTTAACTGTAGTTTAAAAAGGCAAACATGATTACACATAGTGTCTTCCCAAGGTATAAGCACTCTGCTATAAAGATAACACAGCTATCATATGGATATTATTTCCTTTTATATGGAATGAATGTTAAATAAATGCAAAGTGTAGGACCTCCCTGTGCATGGATCTAGAACTATTGTTAAACAAATTATTTACATTTTATAAGTAAATGCAGAAGTATTTTTATCACTTTTTTTTGTTCCTGACAGGGCAAAAAAGAGCTACAGGTCTCATTGTTCCAGACTTTAGTGCTGCTTATGTTTAACGAAGGTGAAGAATTCAGTTTAGAGGAGATAAAACAAGCTACTGGAATAGGTCCGTATTGGATGTTCCTTGTGGCTTCTGAGTGCTAGTGGCTAAAAAACTAAACCATCTCTTTCTGTTTTAGAGGATGGAGACCTTCGACGAACCCTCCAGTCATTAGCCTGCGGCAAGGCCAGAGTGCTAACAAAAAGCCCCAGAGGCAAAGATGTGGAAGATGGCGACAAATTTATTTGCAATGATGACTTCAGACATAAGCTATTCAGGATAAAAATCAATCAGATCCAGATGAAAGAAACGGTCTCTGGTTCTTTTTTCCCTTCAGATTACTGTCGTATATTTTCTGGGTGCCTGGGGAGTGCCCTGAATCACCCAGAAGCAATTCAGTGGCAATTATTTTGGCTCCAGTTTTCAATTTATACTGCTTGAGTCATCCTGAACCATTTTATATGCCAGGGGCATGGGTTACAAAAACCTCTCTTCCTGAGATTGGGACATCAAGACACTTGTACTTGTCTCATTATAAGAAATGTGAGCTGTTTTGTACATTAAATTAGATTTTTATTTCCCTAGCTTTTGGTTAAGTATCTATTTACATTGAATGCTTAGTGGTTCAGGTTTTTATGGCTAGGAGTTGCATGCTGGGTGACTTGTTAGCTGTAGCTTATTGTTGTCAATCAATCAATCTTTATTACAGTCCAGAGACCCAACAAATCATTACAAAGCAATACACAATTCATTTTTTTTTTATAATAATTTTTTATTACAGATTTTTATAACAACACAAACATATAACAAATACATAAACAAACAAAAAACACAATCAAAACAAAAAACATGTACCATTTCATATCTTAGTTTCTTACACCTTTCTTCCCCGACTTCCTCGTGCCTCCCTTCTCTGTATTCCAAGTTCTTATCAATTACTCAGCAAATCTTCCCTTATTTTAATAAAAATTCAAACTAATCTTCCTTATTCTCCTTGTCTTAACCATTACTAATAGTAACCATTTACTTTCCAATCCAACATCATTCTAACTCTCATTAATTTTGTAGTATTTCTTTAAATAGTCCTTAAACTTTTTCCAGTCTTCTTGCGCTGCTTCTCTTCCCTGGTTTCGGATTCTGCTCGTCATTTCTGCCAAGCCCATGTAGTCTATCACCTTCATCTGCCATTCTTCCAGTGTGGGTAAATCTTGCGTCTTCCAGTACTTCGCAATGAGTATTCTAGCTGCTGTTGTAGCATACATGAAGAAAGTTATATCTGTCTTTAACACCCCTTGGCCGACAATACCCAAGAGAAAGGCCTCTGGTTTCTTGGTGAAAGTATATTTAAATACCTTTTTAAGTTCATTATAGATCATTTCCCAGAATGCCTTAATCTTCGGGCACGTCCACCAAAGGTGAAAGAATGTACCTTCCTTTTCTTTACATTTCCAACATTTATTGTCAGGCAAATGGTAAATCTTTGCAAGCTTGACTGGGGTTATGTACCACCTATAGATCATTTTCATAATATTTTCTCTTAAGGCATTACATGCCGTAAATTTCATCCCGGTGGTCCACAACTTTTCCCAATCAGCAAACAAAATATTATGACCAATGTCCTGAGCCCATTTAATCATAGCTGATTTAACCGTTTCATCTTGTGTATTCCATTTCAGCAGCAGATTATACATTTTTGACAAATTCTTGGTACTTGGTTCTAACAATTCTGTCTCCAATTTTGATTTTTCCACCTGGAAGCCAATTTTACTGTCCATTTTAAACACTTCATTTATTTGATGATAATGCAACCAATCTCTCACCTTCCCTTTTAATTTCTCAAAACTCTGCAATCTCAGTTTATCCCCTTCCTTTTCCAAGATTTCCCAAAATGCTTTTGGGAATATCTTTAAAAATCTCAATGTGAAAATCTTCAATTCGAAGGGTTGTTTGGTAATGCAGGTTCAGTATTTTGTCCCGTTCCTCCTTTGATCTCAGAGTTATTAAACAGTCTCTGGGTCTGTTCTTCCTCTGCCTTGCTCCCAGTCTAAATGCACTTTCTATCTTAAATTCTTCTTTGTCCAGCTCCTGCTTCCAAAAGTCAGAGAATTCTTTTGTCAAATAGTCCACCAGGTTGTCTTCTTCCTTTTCCGGCACAAGTCTGATCCTTAAGTTCCTCTCCTTGCGTTGCATATCCTGCATAGAAAGTGCCAGTTCATATTCATCTAGTTTCTTGAACACTGGTGGAAACTTTCCCTCAGCAGCAGTTGCAATTTCTTTAGCTTCCTCAGCTATCTTTCTTGTTGTAGATGATTCTTCCAATAATTTCCCAATTGCTTCTGCATTTGAGTTCACTTTATTCCCAAGGTCAGTTATACTTTTTGTATTTGAATCAATTTTCCCAGAGATTTCTTCAATTTTCTTATTTGTTTCAGCAACTTGTACTTTGGTTTCTGCACCTTGCTTTTTTAATTCCTCTAAAGAGTCATTTATCTTCTCCAATACCTTAGCAAAGGATTCTTCTGAAGACATTATTTTCACTTTTGCCTTTGGAATAACTGTAGTTCCAGGGGCTCCTGATACAGAAGCCCTTCTTTGCATAAAAGATTCAACTTTGTATTGTCTGCCAGATCTCAAGGTTGTTTCTTGTAAATCCTCTTTCTTGTGAGATTTCTCTTTACCATCTGCCATAACAAAGTCTTTTACTCAAGGTCATTCCCACACTCTTGAGCTGTCAGACAAAAGTTCTCAAATTTTAAGCTCCACTTGTTGCTGAAACAATGTATAAGTCCTCTAGAGGGCGTGCAGTCAGTTCTTTACTTTCAAATTAATCCCCCACTCTCCAGAAAATAAACAAAGTTCTTTTCTATTGTTCTTACTCTTTCTAAAAAATCCAAGTCAATAATGTCCTGCAAGTAGCTTTGCTGTGCAACAAAATAAATGTTTCAGGTTGAGAGTAGCCAAAGTCAGTTAAAGATACTTTTTTACCTTCTTATATCAACAATCCTTAGCCGGTGCCTTTTCTCCGGCAGTCCGATCCCCAGGTACAGGAGCAGCGATAAATAGCTCAATTTCTTTTAAAATGGCAGGGAAACACTTTAAAATCTTCTCCCCCCCCCCCTGCCTTCGGGGAGGGAGTTCTTTACTTGGTGATGGATTTATTAGTTCCCACCACTCTCCTTTCAGACAGTTACAGCTGAAATGCCTTTCGCTTTGATCTTGCTACAGAACGGAAAGCAGACTTCCTTTTTGGTGCTTGTCCGTCTCGGTATCCAATTTCTTTAATTTTAGTGCCCAATTATATCTTAGCAGTCAATCCTACTCACGGATAGATGTTCCTTTTAGTCCAAATTCACTGGAAGAAGTCAGCGCTCTCCGCTAATGGCGACGCGGCTTCGTTTCGCAGGCTGGGTGAAAACGACTCTCAGCACCGCTCCACACACCCTCCGCTGATCCGCAGCCTTTAAAAAGGCTATTTCACAGCGTCGGGGGGGCACAAAGGTGCCCGCCGAGTCTCCAGTTCACAGGCTACGCGCCTGTGATTTTTGGGGGTCCCCGCTCCGCCGTAGCTGACGGGACCCGAACCTACGAAGCAGATCTCTCCCGGAGCTCCGGGAGAAATCCGCCATTAAGCGCTGGCGCTAACCAGAAGTTCCAAAGCAATACACAATTCAGACAGCCTACCTCCAGGTTAAACAAGCATTTTGTTCAGACTTAAAGTTAGGGATCATTGGTTCTTGCAACCACCGACAAAAACTTTGCCACTGCTAATGTTCTAGCGTATGTCCGGTCTTCCTGACATAGTGAGCCTCTGATTTTCCTGGGAAAGGTACCAGCAAGGGTAATATCAATTCAGCCCTGGATTATTTGTATTTCGCACAGTGCAGCAAAATATGTTTTATAGAACTGATGTCTTGGGCACACGAGCAAAGTCTGTCCTGGTAGGGAACTCCTCTCAACCTGCCATCCAACACTGCAGAAGGAAAAATGTTTAGTCTGGCTTTGGTGAATAACCTTCGGTAATTTGGTACTGTCAGGTTTTGAATGTAAGGTGTTAACTTAAAGACATGCCCATAGTGTACTCCTACTGCCAGCGGACTACAAACTGTGTGTGATCGAGATCGCAAGTCACTGTGTACATTATCCCATAATCTTTGCTTTAACGTCTTTAGGGTGCCTTCATAACCAGGTAATAGAGTTGGGGGGGGGTGACAGACTAATAGAGGTGACTTTTCTAGCCATGGTTTTCTGTCAATTGCTGACAAACTCCTCATTGGTCAGGTGTTGATACAAACCCTTCCCTAGATCAAACACTGCAATCCTGAGCCAATGTTTTAGGGCAGCCCACCATGCTTTAGTTAAAATTGGGCATTCACCAGCTTCTAACATAAGTATGGAGTTGGGGACACAGTTGAGTACCTGCAGTAGAGATTGTAGAAATTTTACCTGAAAGCCGTCTATCTTAGGCACGTCCCCATTATGCCAGACATTTGTTGCGTACAGGAGTTGGGAAATGGGTTTTGCGTTGAAAACCCTTAAGGATGCTGGAACACATTTGCCACCCTTTGTGAAAAAGAATCTGAGTATGGCTAGCTTTGTGATCTCCGCCTTTTGAAGGGAGGTTTGCCAGTGGTGCTTCCAAGATCCTGTATGATGGAATGTGAGCCCTAGATAACTGAAGTATTTAATCTGTTCAAGGTTATGGCCATCCAGCACCCATTTAAACTGGGAGAAGCTGCTTTTGAATACTATTTTTTTTAATTTTTCATAATTATTGTAATATCTCCTTGTACTTCCATTTTCTTCCTGTTGCCAAGCAGTCTTTTGGAAGATAGGGAAGAGGATGGAAATTGTTTTTTGTTGCAAATGTTTAAATTAGAGCTGAACATATTTTTAGTTGTTCTTGGTGTTGTGATGATGATAATGATAATGATAATGATAATGATAATAATAATAATAATAATAATAATAATGATAATAATAATGATTATTATTATTATTATTATTATTATTATTATTTATTTATACCCTGCCCATCTGGCTGGGTTTCCCCACTCACTCTGGGCAGCTCCCAATCAAATATTATAAACACATTACAGCATTAAACATAAAAATTTCCCTAAACAAGGCTGCCTTCAGATGTCTTTTGAAAGTAGGATAGTTGCTTATTTCCTTGACATCTGATGGGAGGGCATTCCACAGGGCAGGTGCCACTACCAAGAAGGCCCTCTGCCTGGTTCCCTGTAACCTCACTTCTCACAATGAGGGAACCGCCAGAAGGCCCTTGGCACTGGATCTCAGTGTCCAAGCTGAACGATGGGGGTGGAGATGCTCCTTCAGGTATACTGGGCTGAGGCCGTTTAGGGCTTTAAAGGTCAGCATCAGCACTTTGAATTGTGCTCGGAAATGTACTGGGATCCAATGCAGGTCTCTCAGGAACGGTGTTATATGGTCCCGGCGGCCACACCCAGTCACCAGTCTAGCTGCAGCATTCTGGATTAATTGCAGTTTCCAAGTCACCTTCAAAGGTAGCCCCATGTAGAGCGCATTGCAGTAGTCCAAGCGGGAGATAACTAGAGCAGGCACCTCTCTGGCGAGACAGTCTGTGGACAGGTAGGGTCTCAGCCTGCATACCAGATGGAGCTGGTAGACAATTGCCCTGGACACAGAATTGACCTGCACCTCCATGGACAGCTGTGAGTCCAAAATGACTCCCAGGCTGTGTACCTGGTATTTCAGGGGCACAGTCACCCCATTCAGGACCAGGGAGTCCCCCACACCCACCCGCCCCCTTTCCCCCCAAAACAGTACTTCTTTCTTTTCAGGATTCATCCTCAATCTGTTAGCCGCTATCCATCCTCCAACCGCCTCCAGACACTCACACAGAACCTTCACCGCCTTCACTGGTTCTGATTTGAAAGAGAGGTAGAGCTGGGTACCATCTGTGTACTGATGAACACCCAGCCCAAACCCCCTGATGATCTCTCCCCGCAGCTTCATATAGATATTAAAAAGCATGGGGGAGAGGATGGAACCCTGAGGCACCCCACAAGTGAGAGCCCAGGGGTCTGATAACTCATCCCGCAACACCACTTTCTGGACACGGCCCAGGAGAAAGGAGCAGAACCACTCCTCCCAGCTCCCAGCCCCTCTAGATGGTCCAGAAGGATGTTATGGTCAATGGTATCAAAGGCTGTTGAGAGATCCAGCAGAACTAGGAAACAGCTTTCAACTTTGTCCCTAGCCCACAGGAGATCCTCAACCAGAGTGACCCAGGCAGCTTCAGTCCCATGATGAGGCCTGAATTCCGACTGGAAGGGATCCAAATGGTCTGCATCCTCCAGGCATGCTTGGAGTTGTTTAGCAACCACCCGCTCAATCACCTTGCCCAAGAATGGAAGATTTGAGACTGGGCAATAGTTGGCCATATTGGCCGGGCCTAAAGATGTTTTTTTAAGAAGTGGTTTAATGGCCACCTCTTTCAGCGGGTCTGGGAAGGCTCCCTCGCAGAGGGAAGCATTCACCACCCCGCAGAGCCCATCGCCCAGCCCTTCCCGGCTTGCTTTTATGAGCCAGGATTGGCAAGGATCAAGAAGACAGGTGGTTGGTTTCACTCGTCCAAGCAGCCTGTCCACATCCTTGGAGGTAACAGATTGGAATTGTTCCCATATAATATGACTAGACAGGACTCCAGCACTCTCCCACCTCGGCCCTGCTTCCATGGTGGAATCTGCCTCCTTCCGAATCTGAGCGACTTTATCTGCAAAAAACTTTGCAAAAGCATTGCAGGAGATCCTGGGTTCCCTACCTGGCCCAATGACGAAGGTGGTTCTGATAGATTGTGAACCACCTGAAAGAGTCTCCTGCTGCTGTTTTCTGAAGATGCAATAGAGGAGGTGAAGAAGGTCCTATTCGCCGTCACCATAACCACTTGGTAGGCTCAGTGTTGAGCTCTAACCTGTGTCCGGTCTGATTCAGAATGAGTTTTCCGCCACCGGTACTCTAGCCGTCTGAATGATTGTTTTATCGCCCTCAGCTCTGGGGGAAACAACAGGGCTGTCCGAGCTCCATGCAATCGGAGAGGGCGCTTCGGAACCAGACAGTCAATAGCCCTGGTTAACTCTGCATTCCAGCAGGTCACCAGGAAATCAGCTGAAAGGCCATCAGCATGGGTTAAAACATCCCCTACCACTCTCTGGAAGCTATTTGGATCCATTAAGTGGCGGGGGCGGAACATCCGAATAGGTTCCACCTCCCTGCAGAGGGGAAGAGTCTCTGAGATGTCCAGTTGCACCAGGAAGTGATCTGACCTTACACATTGTAAAATGTGTAGCCTTCCCATTGACCCCAAAATGACTTTCTTTTATGGAAATCTTTTTTAATCTTGCTTTTAAATGAAATTTCTTTTCAAGACAGCTTACAATTAAACAGCACAGCATTAAAAAGGTATAAAGGTCATAAAACTGTAAAACGCCTTTTGAATCAATGTAATGGTAAGTCACCAAGTTGGATGGCTTTAAAGGGGGATTAGAAAATTTATGGAGGCTAAGGTTGCCAGTGGCTACTGTCAATGGCATGAGAACTATGTACTACTTCCAGTAGCATAGGCAGTATGCCTCTGAATACCAGTAGAGGGCTCTGAATGGTAGAGGGCTGTTGTGCTCATGTCCTGCTTTGGACTTCCCAGAGGCATCCAGTTTGCGACTGTGAGATCACCTTGCTGGACTAGCTGGCCTTTAGTCTGATTTAGCAGAACTCCTGTTTATTGTATTGCTTTTTACTTGGCTAAGAACAATCAACTACAAAAAGCATCCATTAAATAAAATATGGCATCCTATTGAAAAGACCTGGACAAACTAAAACTTTTTCACCTGGTTCTTAAAACTCATGAGAATAGGCACAGTCATGGAAAGGGTATTTTAAAGCATGCTTTCCCAAACTTGACACTCCAGCTGTTTTTGGACTACAGTTTCCATCATCCCTGACCACTGGTCCTGCTAGCTAGGGATGATGTGAGTTGGAGTCCAACAACAGCTGGAGACCCAAGTTTGGGAAACCCTACTCTAAAGCCAGTGTGCTCCTACTCAGAGAGCCTAATCCTCAGTCATTGCCTGCCTGACCTCAGTAGGTGGGGACACCAAAAGACAGTCCTCTTAAGATGACCTTGATGAACAGACATGGCTTGTTTGTAAGTAGGTGTCTTAGGATACAAGACTGTGACCTTAAGCAGCATAATTGCCTCTGGCTCTGTACATTTATTTCAAAAGTTTGCATAGTGAAATGGTGAGGTGGATGGAGTCTAAAGGATTCTTTCCCCCTTTACAATGATGACAAGCAAGGACTCTCATATGTGGTTTTAAGGGGAGGGCCTTACTTATCAGAAGTAGTACCCCAAGAACACCAATACCATTTCATCCACTCAACCCAAATTAACTACACTACATGGACATAGCCACAGGGGGGGCATCTCCCCCCAGATCAAGTAAAACAATATACTTAGCTAACTGACCAATCACGTCAGTTCAGCCCCCCAACAGAAGTCCTGCCCACCCCCAACAAAAATCCTGTCCACGCCCACACTACACTACTGATTGAAATTAATCCATTCACTTGAGGGATGGCAAAGACAGGCTTTTTCAATTTCTGATATACTTTCTTTTCCAAATTCCTGCTCCTGCAGGTAGAAGAACAAGCAAGCACTACAGAGAGGGTATTTCAGGATCGGCAATACCAAATTGATGCCGCAATTGTGAGAATCATGAAAATGCGCAAGACTTTGAGCCACAATCTTCTTGTGTCTGAAGTATACAACCAACTGAAATTCCCAGTAAAGGTGTGGTATGGATGTTCTTCCTTTACTTGTTGGCAGTAATTTATTCCTACAATACAGTGGTGCCCCGCAAGACGAATGCCTCGCTAAACGAAAAACCCGCAAGACGAAAGGGTTTTCCGATTTTTAGCGGCTTCGCAAGACGAATTTCCCTATGGGCTTGCTTCGCAAGACGAAAGCCCATAGGGAAATCTCCGGGGACAGCGGGGAAGCGCAGCGCGCCTTCTCCTCTGTTCCCGGACCTGTCCTGAAGGCTTGCGGTGGGAGGTCCGGGAACAGAGGAGAAGGTGCGCAGCGCTTCTCCTCTGTTCCCGGACCTGTCCTGAAGACTTGCGGTGGGAGGAAGGTTTTCCTCCCCACCGCCAACATTCAGAAGGCTGTTCTGAAGGCTGGCGGTGGGAAGAAAAGCCCTTCTCCCCCGCCAGCCTTCAGAAGAGTTCCCGCAGGGCTGCCTAGGCTGCGGATAGCAACCTGCTGCCCCGCGTGAGGGGCGCTCTGCTTCAGAGCGCCCCTCACGCCGGGCAGACATCCGCAGCTTGGGGAGCCCTGCAGGAGTTCCCCGCAGGGCTCTCCAAGCTGCGGATAGCAGCCTGCTGCCCCGCACGAGGGGCGCTCTTAAGCAGAGCGCCCCTCACGCGGGGCAGACATTCGCAGCTTGGGGAGCCCTGCAGGACTTCCCCGCAGGGCTCTCCAAGCTGTGAATAGCAGCCTGCTGCCCCTCACGCGGGGCAGACATTCGCAGCTTGGGGAGCCCTGCAGGACTTCCCCGCAGGGCTCTCCAAGCTGCGGATAGCAGCCTGCTGCCCCTATCCGCAGCTTGCGGATAGCAGCCTGCTACCCCTATCCGCAGCTTGGAGAGCCCTGCGGGGAAGTCCTGCAGGGCTCCCCAAGCTGCAGATGTCTGCCCCGCACGAGGGGTGCTCTGCTTAAGAGCGCCCCTCGTGTGGGGCAGCAGGCTGCTATCCGCAGCTTGGAGAGCCCTGCGGGGAAGTCCTGCAGGGCTCCCCAAGCTGCAGGTGTCTGCCCTGCGTGAGGGGCAGCAGGCTGCTATCCGCAGCTTGGAGAGCCCTGCGGGGAAGTCCTGCAGGGCTCCCCAAGCTGCGAATGTCTGCCCCGCGCGAGGGGCGCTCTGCTTAAGAGTGCCCCTCGTGCGGGGCAGCAGGCTGCTATCCGCAGCTTGGAGAGCCCTGCGGGGAAGTCCTGCAGGGCTTCCCAAGCTGCAGATGTCTGCTTCAGAGCGCCCCTCGCGCCGGGCAGCAGGCTGCTATCCACAGCCTAGGCAGCCCTGCGGGAACTCTTCTGAAGGCTGGCGGCAGGAGAAGGGCCTTTCTTCCCACCGCCAGCCTTCAGAAGGCCGTTCTGAAGGCTGGCGGTGGGGAGAAAAGTCCTTCTCTGGTCTGAAGGCGGTCTCCATAGGAACGCATTAATTGATTTTCAATGCATTCCTATGGGAAACCGTGCTTCGCAAGACGAAAAACTCGCAAGAAGAAAAAACTTGCGGAACGAATTAATTTCGTCTTGAGAGGCACCACTGTACTTTTATTGTGACAGTACTTTCAAGTGAAAAATTGTTTTGTTTTTGAGAATGTCCGATGAGGCAACTTCAAAAGATTTAGTCAGCCAATGATAAAGAATTCCAGTACAGAATACATTAGGATGGCTGTCATTTTAAGCACTCAAAACATGTACCTGTATGCTGTGTGTTGTCAGAATTTGCCCTCCAGGATAGGAATACTTTGTGGACATAGTGGAGTGCATATCCAAAGAAGCTACTTGTGATGTAAATAGAATGGAGTTGTGAATCTTAGGAATCATAGAATTGGGAGGTACCCTGAGGATCATCTAGTCCAACCCCCTGCAATGCAGGAATATGCAACTGCCTCATAGGGGGATTGAACCTGCAACTTTGGTGTTATCAGCACCACACTCTAAACAACTGAATGATCCCCTTAACCCCTTTCTGTTTATAAACCGTGACACCCACTTGAAGGAATTGGGTTGAGCCTGATATCAAGTAAAAGCTGAATGATCATTATATACATATTTTAATGCAAAAAATATTCAAAAATCATTACTGACTTCCTGAATTGCTTTCACAGCCCACTGACCTTAAGAAGAGAATAGAGTCGCTAATTGACAGGGACTACATGGAAAGAGACAAGGAGAATCCAAACCAGTACAACTATATTGCATAAATACACAATGTGTCTTTTTCTTTCTTTTCTGCACACTTGATGTTCTACTTGGCCTGTTGATCCCATTAAACCTTTTCTATTACCAGTGATGGAAATGAAAGCAACGTAACCGGGGGAGGAGGGTACATAGTAGAGTGGACTTTCTAAGTGGATTTAACATGCCCATTTTAAGAATAGAAATTACATTTTAAGAATAATGCTGCTGAACTCTTTGCATGATGTTTGGTATGATGTGCAGAAAACTGTAAGGAAGTATCTGGTCTTTGTGATACCATTGGGCACTTGGTTTAAAGCAGCCCTTCTTTAGTATATGATGATTGTCCCTTTTCCATCTTGAAACAATGTAAGGGTAAAATATAAACTTTTTCCTTTTCTTAAAGTAGTCTTTAAAAATGCATAAACTGCATGCACATTTAACTGCTGTATAAAAATGTTGGATGTGTTTTCACACATTAGTTTGAATAATAAACATCAGCTTCATGCTCATCTGATATATATATAATTTTCAGTTTTTACAAATCCAATATTATAATAAACATATTTTGACTTCCCCCCTTTTGCGGTTTCTTTCCCCCCCTATTTTATAACACTGCATTTTCTTCATTAATCCAATTATTAATTACTCCTTGGTTTCCTTTTAAGTTTCATTTTAACTGTTTGGTTTAAGTTAATCCTGCTAATGAACTTAACATTTCATTTTTAAAAATATTTTTTAAATTTAATTTTCAAAAGTATAAACATACCACAAAAAATTTCAAAATCAAAATTTTGAGATTACTCTGAATCTCCTGACTTCCCCCCATCCCTTCCCTGGGTCCTAATGTTAAGATTTACAACTGCATATCAATACTTATCCAAATTTTTATCCTTGTAAATTATCCATAATTTCCATTACTTTAAAAGTGTGGTTTAATAATAATAATAATAATAATAATAATAATAATAATAATAATAATTTATTATTTATACCCCACACATAGAATCCTGCTAATGTTTTTAGCTGCTTGCAGTGGTCTGATGCATAACTTATAAATTTTTCCCATTCTTTTTTAAAGTTCTTGTCGTCTTGACTTCTGAGTTTCCTAGTTAATTTTGCCATTGTTGCATAGTCCATCAACTTGGTTTGCCATTCTTCTCTGGTCGGGGTTGTCTCTTTCTTCCATCTCTGGACTAGTAGCATCTGTGCGGCTGTTGTCACGTACATAAACCTTTGGAATCTCGGTACCTATAATTCTTAATAAGAAAGTTCTGGTTTTTTTAACAAAAGTTATTTTAAACATGTTTTCATTTGATTATATAGTGGACGCTCGGGGTGCAAACGTGATCCGTGCAGGGGGCACGTTTGTAACCCGCAGTGTTCGCAACCCGCATGGGTCGTGATTTGGTGTTTCTGCGCGAGCACCAAAACCCAGAAGTAACCAGTTCCAGTACTTCTGGGTTCGGCGAGGTGCGCAACCCGAAAACAGACAACCTGAAGCGTCTGTAACCCAATGTATGACTGTATATCATCTCCCAGAAAATTTTAATTACTTTACACATCCACCACATATGATAAAAATTACTAGGAGTCAAAATACCACCGGTACATCATTTTCATATAATTTTCTTTCAGCGTACAACTTGCCATAAATTTCAAATCTGTTTTCCATAACCTTTCCCAATCTGCAATCTGAATGTTATTTTTTTTATATAAATATTTATTGAAATTTTCAAAAAATAAAGAAAAAACAAAAAAACAATTAAGAACACATAAAATTTACATTCCTTACTATCTTTTTTTTTTTTTTAATGGCAAACTGCCACATGCAGCGCCTTACTTGGATGTGTCTGGAGTCTTGGAAGCTTGACTACTATCAATAACCAATTTCCTTGACTTCCCCACACCTCCCCTTCTTGTATTCCAGTTCCAATTTTTAGCTCAGCAAGTTCCCCAAACTTTACCTTATTTTCTTTAATTCATTTTAGTTAACCAATTTTAACTTATAAACCCCAGTCTTTATACATCAGTACTTATTCTTAAAAATCTTTTTCTAAGGTCGACCCCAATTCCCTTCCACGAATTCCCCATTTTTATATTAGTAGCAAAACAAAATTAAAAGAAACAGAATATAATTGTACACCCTTTGAATTCCCAAAGCCCCACCCCCCCTTTCCCGGTTTCGAACCCCAGCAAATGTCCATCAGTCTATCTGCAGTCAGCCTGGCGACCTCACGTCCGAGGCTCTTAATTCTCTCTCAATTCCTCTCTGCCGGTTTTTTTGATAGTCCTTTATATTGAACACCAAATCTCGAAGAAGCTCTGTCCCAATAAGGTCCATGTTTCTTCCAGCCAGGCCTCCATATTTAAAAGTGGAGCCAAAATCTTGTTTCTTACTTCTCTTAAGTCCAAATGTCCCAAAAGCTCCAGTTTCCACTTTAGCCAGGTTTGTAATCCATAGGTCTTCAGATCTCCACATAAGGAGATCCCTCCATTCTCCATTCTTCAATTCAAACCAAATTTTCATCATCCTGATCTTATTTTCCTTTGTATCCATCTTAACCGGCCTCTGGCTCTCCTTAATCATCCGTGGCATAATAGCTCCTCCTTCCTTTTCCTTCAAATCATCATGTATCTCTTTCCTCACATTCTCAAATTTCTCAGATTTCTTTTCTTGTTCAGCTGCAGAGATTTTTAGTTCAGCTGTAAAACCTTTTTGTTCAGCTGCAAAGACTTGAGTCAAGTCCCTTCCAGGCTCAGTAGTTTTATTTACTGCTCCATTCAATATTGTAACATTTGTAGCCAAAACATGACTCTGTTCCTGCAGCTTTCCCAAGAGAAAAAAAGTCCTCTCCAGTTCAGCCAGTGTTTTTCCACTTACAGCCATTCTTGTAATGTCCTGAACCCCCTCTAGAGGGGTTCTGGTTTCTTAGTATCTTCCAGTTCCAACCCAAAAGTCAAATTAGCCTTTTCTTCTTTATTTTTAACAATTTATTACCAAATTGTAACAAATATAACCAGCAAAGACAACAGAAACAAAGTTCTCCTTTTTTCCCTACTTTGACAGCTAGTTTGACAGCTGTCAAAGTCTTCTATATCTCTTCAGCAGGCTCTCTCACCGATCGCTCCCGGGTCTTGGGGGAGGGGTGACAATTCCGCTCTCATTATTAGCTCTTATCCTCCAGCACAATCACTTATATTGCCAAAATGTGGAGTTAATTGCTTTTATCCACAAAAGAGAAAGGTGTTCTCTCAACCTTAGTTATAAAATCCTTGCTTTAAGATGTTTACAAGGCGGGTAGGCGGACTTCCTCTTTGCACCTTACCCGGTCGTGCCTAATTCCCAAGAAAAATTTCCCTTTTTAAGTCCAATTTCCGTATTACTCACGGGTTGTTACTTTTAGTCCAAATGTTCAGAGAAAGAAGTCAGCGCTCTCCGTCCATGGCATGCGGCTTCACTCAGTAGGGGAAGCAGTCGACTCACAGCACCGCACCGCTCTCCGTCCCCCGTTCCGGAGCCTTTAAAAAGGCTCCTTCGCGGGTCGGGGGGGCGCAAATGGTGCCCGCCAAGTCACCAGGTCCACAGGCTTCAGCGCCTGTGGTTTCTGAGGGTCCCCGCATCGCCGCCGTGGCAGGACCCGACCCCTACTAAGCCGATTCCCTCCGGAGCTCGGAGGGAATCCGCCATTAGGCGATGGCGCTAACCCAGAAGTCCTTGCAATCTGAATGTTATGCCCCAAATCCTTTGCCCAGTGTATCATTACAGATTTAACCTGTTTGTCTTTTGTATGCCATTCCAGGAGCAAATTATACATTTTCGACAATAATTTTATATTATTTTCTAAAACATCTTTTTGTAATCTTGATAACTCATAACTAAAAACTTTCTTTTTATCTGTCTTAAAAATATCATTTAATTGATGATACTGTAACGGGTCTGTTACCAGTTCCCTTATCTCTTTAAAGTCTTTTAATTTTACCTGATTTTCTACTTTGATTAACAGCTCTCTATATGTCGGCCAATTAGCAGTGATGTTCAATTTTTTCAAAGATATTGCTTCTAATAGGGAGAGTCACCATGGTGTTGTTTGTTTTTTGTTCTAATAAGTCTTTATACTTCTCCCATACCCTAAAAATTGATTTTCTTCTTTATGATTCTGAAATCCTTTGTGTACTTGTGTACTTTTGCTTTTTCATACCGTAAATATGCGTGCCATCCAAATCTATTATCATGTCCTTCTAGATCTAAAATATCTCCATTTTTCAATATTATCCATTCCCGGATCCAGCAAATGCAGGATGCCTCGTAATATAATTTCAAATCTGGCAAGGTGAAATCCCCACTCTCTTTAGCATCTGATAATAGTTTATATTTTATCCTTTCATTCTTCCCCTGCCAGATGAATCTAGAAATATCTTTTTGCCATTCTTTAAAACATTCAGTACCGCCTATCACCAGGATTGACATTCTTGGCAATAACATTCTTGGCAAAACAGGGTTTCTAATACCAAAATAAATAATAATGGTGACAGGGGGCAACCCTGCCTTTTCCCCTTTGTTATTTTACATTTTCCCGTAATCCCATTACAGTGGTACCTCAGGTTACATACGCTTCAGGTTACATACGCTTCAGGTTACAGACTCCGCTAACCCAGAAATAGTGCTTCAGGTTAAGAGCTTTGCTTCAGGATAAGAACAGAAATCATGCTCTGGCGGCGCGGCAGCAGCAGGAGGCCCCATTAGCTAAAGTGGTGCTTCAGGTTAAGAACAGTTTCAGGTTAAGAACGGACCTCCAGAACGAATTAAGTACTTAACCCGAGGTACCACTGTATTCACAATCAGCATGGCCTACCTGAATAAATTGCCTCAATGCCTCTACCAAAATGTCAGAAACGTTCCATTACTGACAAGCGGAGAAGAGTCAGACACAGCAGAAGAAGAGAGAGAATTCCTAAGGGAGGGGGGAGAAGCAGTTAGCGGCAGTATTTGACCCCTGTACACAGAGAGCAAGACAGGGAGGCACAGCTTGCAGGAATGCAGCTTGCAAGCTCTGATAATGACACAACAGACATAGAGGAAGAGATAGGGGGAGTAGAATTGCCTGGGACTTGTAGATTAACTAGGCTAGCAGAAAAGCGAGGGCCTGGGAGAAAGAGAAGGTGGGGACTTTCCTGTTGGGGACGGAAGAGGAGGAGCCCAGTTTCAGCAACTGGATCATCAAGCAAGGCATGTTTTATCTGAGCTCCGACCAGGCATTTGTAATTGACCAATAAATCTGAAATAATTATCTGCCGTGTGTGGGAGAGACACCAAACCTGACACAAAAGCCTCCCCAAAATTCATCATTTCTATCATCTTCTTCATGAAGGCCCATGAACTATTATCAAAGGCCTTTTCTTCATTTATAAACATTAAAACCGCTTGCTTCTCATTCATGACCTCCAGGTATTCTATGATATCAATTATAATTCTTATATTATCCTTCATCTAGCATCCTAGTAGGAAACCAGCATGATTGTGATTAAATATTTATACCAAAACTCTTTTCAATCGATTGGCCAATATATTAGCAAATAATTTGCAATGATTATTAAATAAAGAAATTGGCCTACAATTTTTTACTAAAAGTAGATCTGCATCTTGCTTTGGGATCCGTGTGATAAAGGCCTCTTTCCCATTCTCTGGTATTTTACTTACATTTAAAATCTCATTCATTACGTCTTTCAACGGTTGTACCAGTAAATTCTGCAATTTTTTATAATATTTTGCTGACAAACTGGCGTTTTACCTGTCTTAGCTTGCTTAATTGCATCTAGCACTTCAGATCTCGTTATTGTTGCATTTAGTAAAACCAATTTTTATTTTGTAATTTGTGGTAATTTTGTTCTAAATATTCTTCAATTTCCTCTTTCTTTTCAGGACCGGCTTGGTATAGATCCGTGTAATATCTTACAAGTTGTTTTATATCTTTCAGACTGTCAGTTACCTTCCCCTCTATATTTAATTTGTTTATTAAATTTATGCCCTGTTTTTTCCTAAATTGCCATGCCAGTAATTTACCTGGCTTATTAGCGTATTAAAAAAAATTCTGTTTCATCCTTTTTATTTTCCACTCTACTTCCTGGTTAATTATCATTGAATATTATGTTTGTAACATTTTTATTGCCTGTTTTGTTGATTCTTTTCCAGTTTTTTTTAATTAATTCTTTCTCATTTTTAATCTTCCAATACCTTTATTTTCTTCTCTAACTTTTTTCTGATAAGCATTTTGTTGAATAAAGAAACCTCTCATTACCGTCTTACTGGCATCCCAAATTGTCCTCTTATCATTTTCTTGATTTAAATTTAATTCAAAATAATCTTTCGGGGCTTTTTCGGCTTTTTGTGTAATATTCTGGTTATCTAATAATTATTCATTTAATCTCCATTTAAATGGGGTATTTTTCTCTCCTTTTAATTCAAGGATTATTGAATTGTGTCCCAAAAGCGTTCTTGGTTGTATCTCTACTTTTTTAGCCAATATTGATAATTCTTTAGAGATCAAAACTGAGTCGATTCTTCCACTAGATCGGTTTTCCTTCGAGGGAAAAAAGGTGTATTTCCTGTCCAGTGGGTGTTTAAATCTCCATATATCTACTAAATTTAAATTCTCCACCATTTTGAAAAATGTTACAAGTAGTCTCCCTTCCTTTGAATCAGTTTTCCTTATTGTTCTATCCATCTCTAGAGAGACTACCCCGTTTGTATCTCCCATTAGTATAATCTTCTGATCCATATAGTCCAACAGATTGTTTTCTAACATTTTATAAAATTCCATTTTTTTCTTATTCGGTGCATATATTTCAACTAAAACTATTTTCTCACCTTGTGTCGTTATTTGTACTGCAATCATTCTTCCCTTGTCATACTTAAATAATTGTTTCGGGTCTAGTGTGGGTTTACTATATAGTACAACTCCTCTTTTCTTTGTAGTATCTGATGTTATAAATTCCAATCCAATCCTTTTGTTTATCAAGACTCTTCTATGTCTTTTAGCAACATGTGTCTCTTGTAAACAAATTATATCTAAATTTTGTTTCCGTAATATGTGTTATATTTTATTTCTTTTTGCTTTGCTATTTAAACCATTTACATTCCAAGTTAATATTTTTAGGTCCGCCATTCTGTCTATTTTAAAATTTTATATACCTACTTAATTATGAGTCTTAGTTCTCTTTCACTTCTTCCTGTTTATCAGTAATATCCTCAGGAGTTTCTTCTCCCTCTCCCTCCTTCTGTCACAGGCTTCCCATCTCCTAGTTCTTTTTTATAGTTTCTCCAAAACTTTTGTGCCTCATTTGTATCTCTGCATCTTTGTGTCAGAAAAGAATGTGGCTGCTTGCGGAGATAACAGCCCGGGACTCCAGCCTGTCTTTTACAGGATTTATTGAGTGCAAAACTATGTACAGTGCAGAGGTTTCATTTTTTTTATAATAATATTTTATTGAATTTAACAATAAAGAAATTCCAAAACAACAAACAGAGAACAATAAAAACACAAGAAAAATATAAAACACAACAATACAAAATTACACAATACAAAAATACAAACATTTAACCTAACAGGGGAAAAAGAAAAAGAAAACAGAAAAAACAAATAAGCGCACAAAAAAGAAAAACACAAATCCCTCTTTTTTAATTGCTCATCTTTGATTAACTTATTTTCCTGACTTCCTCACGCCTCCCTTTTTTGTATCCCTTTTTGAAAATTGGTTCAGCAAATTCATATCCTATTACTTTATCCTTAATTGTTTTTCCTCCCAAATTATAATTTCAAATTTTTATCTGTCATCAATCCAGTCTTACATTATATCTTGTTGCTAGAACCCCTTCATTTCATTTCTTTTTTTAAAAATATATTTATTGAAATTTTCAAAAAAAATATAAAAGAAAACCAGAAAAGAAAAAAGAGAGAAGAAAGAAAAAGCAACAGTTGAAAAAGTTTACATTACTTGTTTTCCATACCCAATTTCCTTGACTTCCCCACACCTGCCCTTCTTGTATTCCAATTCCAATTTTTAGCTCAGCAAATTTTTGTCCCCACACTTTACCTTGTTTCCTCTGATTCATTTTACTTAACCAATTTTAACTTATAAACCTCAATCTTTATATTTCAAAACTTATTCTTAAAATACTTTTCCTAAATTCACCCCATCAATTTAATTAACCCATTTTAACTTAAAAACCTCAATCTTTATACATCAACACTTATTCTTAACAATCTTTTTCTAAGGTCGGCCCCAAATCCCTTCCCCAAAATCCCCATTTTTATGTTAGTGGCAAAACCAACTTAATTAAAACAAAATATATTTGTACACCCTTTGGATTCCCGAAGCCCTACCACCCCTTTTCCCGGTTTCGAACCCCAACCAAAGTCCATCAGTCCATCTACAATCAGCCTGGCGACCTCACATCCGAGGCACTTAACTCTCTCTCAATTTCTCTCTGCCGGTTTTTTTGATAGTCCTTTCTTTTAAATTCCGAATCTCGAAGAAGCTCTGTTCCAATAAGGTCCATATTTCTTCCAGCCAGACCTCCATATTTAACAATGGAGCCAAGATCTTGTTTCTTACTTCTCATAAGTCCAAATGTCCCAAAGGCTCCAAATTCCACATTAGCCAAATTTGTATTCCATATGTCTTCAGATCCCCATATGAGGAGATCTCTCCAATTTCCATTCTTCACTTCCAACCAAATTTTCATCATCCTGTTCTTATTTTCCTTTGTGTCCAACTTAACAGGCCTCTGGCTCTCCTTAATCGTCTGCAGCATCACAGCACCTCCTTCTTTTTCCTTCAGATCCTCATGTTCCTCTTTAAACACCTCCTCAAATGACTCAAATTCCTTCTCTTGTTTGGCTGTAAGGATTTTTGGATCAACAACAACACTTCCCTGTTCATCTGCAGGATCTTGAATCATATCCCTTCCAGGCTCAGCAACTTTATTTACTGTTCCCTTCATTATTGAGACATTCACAGTCAAAACATTTGTCTGCTCCTGCAGTTTTCCCAGGAGAGAGGTCTTTTCCAGTTCAGCCAGTATTTTTCCACTTACAGCCCCCTTCATTTCATTTCAATGTCATCAGCATTCATACATTTTACAATGTTTCTGTAAATCTTCTTCCACCGACTCTTCTCCCTACAGTGCAGAGGTTTCAAAAGCATGTCTGCCTCAATCGCTAGAATCCGGAAGTGGTCCACGCTGGTTTCTCCCCCCCCCAGCAGAAAAAACCCAGAAGCCCCCCTTCTTTTCTTTCCTTACGTGGAAAACTAAGCGACGGAAACTGCTCCTTTCTCTCTTTGGTAGCAGCCTTTGGGTTCCTCCCTCTCTCATCTTCCATGTCTCCTGAAAGCTTCTCCTCCCCCGATTCTGACGAAGTACAGCTGCTCAACAGAGGGGGAGGCTCTCTGTACATTCCTGCCTCTCCCCCCTCCCCTGCAAACCAATCCCTGACATCTTTGTTTCTTACTTTTATAGATAAATGAGATTCCTTCTGGGAATTCCCATCTGTATGGTATTTGTTTCTCAGAGCGTCTGTCTGGAATTTTTAATTAGCTCGTTTTTTAAGAAGGCGTGTTGGAATCTCCTTTAGAATAATGTTTTTTCCTCCTGTCTGTAGCCTGCTTTGATAATTCATTTGTATTATTCTGTCTTTAACTGGACATGAATTAAAAATTACCAGACAGTCTTCTGGTAACTTTTTTGTCTTTGCAAAACTTGAAAATTCTATCAATCAAATTTTTGATCAATTCTCGCGGCACTTCTAACCAGTCATACAACTCCTTAATAATCTTCCTCTGGTTTCTCTGGGATTCCTTGAAAACGGAGAATCATTTATTTCTGTCTCATTTCTAAAACCACTATCATGTCGCAGGTTGCTTCCTGGGAGTCGTTAGCCACCACCACCATCTCCTCTCTTAATTTTTCGTGGTCCCTTTTCAAGTCCCTCCCCATAGTCTGTACCTTCTTTGTTTTTGTCTTCTTGTCCCTGTGTTTTAGTTTTGAAATCCTGTACTGATAGTCCCAGTTCTGTGGTTCTTTAATTTGTCCTGTCAAGTCTAAAACCAATTTTGCATTCTGATCCATTTGGGATGCCAATGTTTTGGCATTCTCCCTTACTTCCTTAGTTAAATCCTTCCTTAATTCTGAAATCAGTTCTGCAATCTCAGACTTAGGATCTAATTCCTGAGTTGAGGCCCTTCTCCCCTGCACTGTAGCTGGAGTCGAGGTTGGTCCCCCCCCCCGCCATCTCACATCAAATATTTTATCACCCACTACGAGAAATAAAGGGAGAGAGTCAGAGAAAAAAACAAAATATCAAATTTTCTATTGCCACTAAATATCTCTCTCTTCCCCCTCTCTTTCTCAAAACCGAAAGGAAAGAACACAGTCAAATACTGCATAAAAATCAATGTAGTCTTGCCAGCCAGTGTTATCAATTCCTCCAGAGACACAGACAGGAGGATCACGCCCATGGTCTTTGAATCAGCAGCAGACCATTCTGCCATCACTGGAGCAGGTGCATCATCTGTGACCGTGTGCCACACTGCAGCCCTCCTCAGCAAAGCCTGGCAATAGACAGCCCAGGTCTGATAATTCCCCTCATTTAACTGGGGACATTGGGTGCTCCCCAATGCATCCTGCAAAGGATCCATTTTCCTGCTCTTTCTTTCAGCCAGGAAAATAGTCAATTACAGTCTGTTATCTGGCAGCTCGTAAATCAGGAGTGCCTGCCTTTCTCGGCTTTAATTGCCTGGCACGGACTTCAAAGCCTCCCTGCCGTCACGGCCAAAGTACGATCCACATTACCTCTTTCCTTCCTGGAACACTGCAGCAGCCAACAGCAGTCTTACTCTGGTGTAAAGCCTTGATGTCGGCCTCCGGGGGTCAAAAGGCCAGCTGGCTAGCCCCCAGTTGGATCGTCTCCTTCTCAGCCGTGCCGCTGCGAAGATCCATCAACCTCTGGCTCCAACAAATCAGTGACTCAAGCCTCCCAGACTTGAGCACACTATACTCAGCAATGTGAACTGCGCAACAGAAGAGGCTGAGGCTTGTGGATACCTACTAAAAACTACGGATTTATTAATCATAAATCAAGACAAAGAAACATGTTGTCTCTCCTTCCCGTCTTCTCAGAGAGTCAAAACAAAAGCAATACAGTGGAAGCTCCGCTTATGCCAGCAAACTGTGTTGGAATGTAAACAGACATATGACACGTAACAATCCCATGTCTGCAACTAAAGGTGGAATGGAATCTCCCAACAGGGTGGCCTCTCCTATAGGGAGGCAATGAGTAAAATGGAGGTATATAGCAACAGCTCCACTGTACTTACCAGCTCCAACTCCCCTTTCCAGATGCCCCACTTCCCGCTTCCTCTTGTGCCACTTCTTCCTCCTGTGGCACCTCCTTGGCTCCTTCTGCCACTGCTGGCTGGCTACCTCACACAGCAAGTTGCCCTCCTTGTTGCCACCCCCTTTCTCCCTGCTGTGTTGCTTCCCCATTGCCTGTCCCCTGGGAGAGACCTGCACCCCTGACAACTGCAGTGTGCCTGTCTGCCCCTGGGGCTGGTCCTGCCGTTCTTGTGGATTCTTGGGTTTCAGCCTCGTGTTTTCCTGCTCCAAGAAACTTGCTCTGTGGCATCTCTCAGAAGGCTATCATCCATGGCTGCCTTCTCTTCCATCTCTTTGGCCAGGTCAGGCTGGCCTCTCCTTGGCACTGCACTATGTGCTTCCATCCACCCTGCAGTCTGCTTTCCCTTGGGCTGGGGATGGCTGGTGGAGGAGCCAAGCAGGGCCTGTTCTTGTGTCCTTGGCTCCTATTCCAGTGTATCTGCCTCTCTGCTGCAGTTCCCGCACTGGCTGGATGAGGCTCAGACCCAACTCCAGGATATGCTCCTTTCCTTTAACACTCAAGTGTTTCTTTCAGAGGAGGACCTCCCACCCTCATAGTGTGTCCTTCAGGCATTGCAAATGCTCCTCCAAGCCAGCTCCCTGCAGCTTGATCACCTACTGCCTCTGTTCTCTGCAGGTAGGTGCTCCATCTTCAGCCACTGGAGGCCACGATCCAATCTCTCTGCAGAATAATAAACCTGCACTCTCTTGGGGACTAACTCTCTGGCTTCTGAACTTCTCACCCCTCCTTCGTCTTCTCTCTGCCTCCTCCATACTGTCCTCCATGGCTTCTTTGGTGTCCTCCTGCTCCTCTTCACTGCTGCTGCTCAGGCTCAGGACCTGTGCAGGTTTGGCAGCTGTTCAGTCATTCCTCCGTGTCTTTCCCCTCTGATCTTGCTCTCCCCTCCTCACAGCTGACAGCTGCATTGCTTCAACTTCGCCTCCTCCACATTCAGACTCATGGCTCTGCATTTCCATCCTTCACTTCTGGGAAAGCACAAACTAAGGAGAAGCAGCTCTGCTGTGCCCAGGCCTTTTCCCTCTTCCACAAGCTCTGGAATGCTGGGCGAAAACACGAAGCTGACTTCTCTTCCACCACACACAGCTCCAGCCTCAGCCTGGTCACACCCCACCTTCTTCTGGTCAGCAGCATTGTGCTGTTTGTCAGTGCCCAGGGCATGCACACGTGCGCACATGTGTGCCAGGTAGGGCGGGGTGCAGAGGGTGAACAAAACCTGCTGCACCAGTCTAGCCCTTACTGCTGATGCCGCCGGGCAGGCGTGGGTCATGGAGTGTTCACAGGGCTGTGCTGTGCCACTTGTCCATCCAGACAGCGGGGAGCCCGGCCTCCCAACACTGCCCTTGGTGGGTGCATCCTCCCAACACTGGCCCGATGGCCATTCAGTGAGGGGCAAGACCAGTTCAGGTGCTGGGGCCCAGAAACCCCCAGTGGCAGGCAAGACAGGATGGGGATCCCTGTGGAGAGGGGGTCTAGTTTGCACCCCATGAAAATTATGTGCCCTGGGCTACAGCCCCCCCGCCCCACACTTTTCTGCTGCTCCAGAGGGGTAGGGCCCAAATCAATGGATTCAAATTACAAGGAAGGAGATTCCTCCTAAACTTTAGGAAGAACTTTCTGATGTTTAGAGCTATTGGACAGTGGAACAGACTGCCTTAGAAAGTGGTGGACTCCTTCGTTGGAGATTTTTAAACAGCCATTGGATGGCCATCTGCTAGGGATTCTTTAGCTGTGATTCCTGCATTGCAGCAGGTTGGACTAGATGACCCTTGGCATCCTTTCTTCTGCTATAGTTCTGTTGCTCTAAGTTCTGAAAGGTAACAAAATTATGTTTTCAAAACATTGCAACCTCTCACTGACTGGGGAGTTACTTTCCCCCCACCCCCTTTACACCTGTAAACTGAACAACATTAATTTTGCTGTTGTTTTTCTTAAATCCTCAACACTGCATTGTGTGTTACACTGTGTTGCAAGATCGCTTTTTCTTTGTCTTCTTTTAAAAAGATTTTATTAAGACTTTTCATAATATATTACAATAAAAGAACAACCTAATCTAAACAAAAACAAAGAATCAAGAAAGAAAAGGGGGAAAGAATATAAAGTCATCCTTCACAGGTAGATCTTAGCTTCAATCAATCAATCAATCAATCAATCATAACAGAGAAAGGTGAACCCTCCCAGCCCTCACCTGGGAGCTTTTCTTTCTTCTCCTATTCTCCCGCCTTCCCTTCCCTGCCTCTCATGCAGGGTCCTTCATCAGCTAATCCTCACCTTCATCTGCATGTTAACCACCCCTTAACCCTGAGTCGGGCACCACACACAATACAAAAAAATTGAGGGGGGGGGCAAAAGAGAAAGTGAAAGAAATAATAGAGATAAGGAGAGAAAAGAGAAAAAAAGAATCAAATAAAGCAAAAATGGAGATGTACTAACAAAAATTCCAAAAGAGGGACTCTGATTTTTCATCTGCCGGTCATGTACTAGAGGAATATATACTTACAGTAGCTACTCAAACCTTCAGCTCCCTCCACAGATTTTCGATTGGATTAAGGTCTGGAGACTGGCTAGGCCACTCCAGGACCTTAATGTGCTTCTTCTTGAGCCACTCCTTTGTTGCCTTGGCCGTGTGTTTTGGGTCATTGTCATGATGGAATACCCATCCTCGACCCATTTTCAATGCCCTGGCTGAGGGAAGGAGGTGCTCATCCAAGATTTGATGATACATGGTCCTGTCCATCGTCCCTTTGATGCGGTGAACGTGTCCTGTCCCCTTAGCAGAAAAACACCCCCAAGCATAATATGCCCCCCCTCCATGTTTGACGGTGGGGATGGTGTTCTCGGGGTCGTAGGCAGCATTCCTCCTCCTCCAAACACGGCAATTTGAGTTGATGCCAAAGAGCTCAATTTTGGTCTCATCTGACCACAACACTTTCACCCAGTTTCCCTCTGGGTCATTTAGATGTGCATTGGCAAACTGCAGACGGGCCTGTACATGTGCTGTCTTGAGCAAGGGGACCTTGCGGGCTCTGCAAGATCTCAGTCCTTCATGGCATAGTGTGTTACCAACTGTTTTCATGGTGTCTATGGTCCCAGCTGCCTTGAGATCATTGACAAGTTCCCCCTGTGTAGTTCTGGGCTGCTTCATCACCGTTCTCATGATCATTGCAACTCCATGGGATGAGATCTTTCATGGACCCCCAGACTGAGGGAGGTTGGCAGTTATTTTGTGTTTCTTCCATTTGCAAATTATTGCACCAACTGTTGTCACCTTCTCACCAAGCTGCTTGGCAATAGTCTTGTAGCCCAGTCCAGCCTTGTGCAGGTCTACAATCTTGTCCTCGACATCCTTGGACAGCTCTTTGGTCTTGATCTTGGTGGCTACTTTGGAATCTGCTGGATTGATTGCTTCTGTTGACAGGTGTCTTTTGTACAGGTGCTATAACGAGCTGGGATTACAGGTAAGACCTCTCCCTTACAGCAGGTGCTTCTAATTTCAGCTCCTTACATACAGTGAAGATACCAGGTCACCTGATATCTGGCTGGTTGATAGGGGATCAAATACTTATTTCACTCATTATAATGCACATCAACCTCTGACTTTTGTCTTCTGTGTTTCTGGGGGTTTTCCTGTTGTTATTCTGTCTCTCACAGCTACAATAAACCTACCATTAAAATTATGGACTGGTCATTTCTTTGTCAGAGGGCAAATGGGCAAATTTAGCAGGGGATCAAATACTTTCCCCCCCTCACTGTATTTAAAACATATATTTTGTGAACATCTATTTACTCCACTTTCTTGTAAACAATATTTCATCTTAAAGTGTCTCACAGTCATTCATTTCCTTCTCTCACAGAAAGTCCAAGATAGATTCCCTTGTTATTTTTATTATTAATGTTAACCATTTTTTTCTTTTTCTTTTACTTATATTGATTCCCACCATTACTCCATATTGAATAGTATTTTTTTTCTGTCTGTGTCCATATTAAACTCTCTCCACTATGATCACATATTTAGACCAATATTCCATTTTTGTTTCTCATTATCTATCCACTTGTTCAGATCCAGTCCCATCTATTTAGTTCTATTTCTTATTGTATTATTCCATTTTAATTTCTCATTACATATCTCCTAATTAATTTCCAGTTCTGTATACCCAATTCCATATCCTGTTGCTTTTACAATGGTATCCCAATCTCCTCTTTAGGCCCTTCCACTTTCATTTTTTTCAATATTTTTCCAGAGGCAATACCATAGCTTTAATAGAAACATACTTTAGATTCACTCCAGATTGTAAGCAGAGTCTTTTCTCTCTGCTAAGGCTAAAAAAAGGTCAGGACTGAAATCCCGAAGCTTTTTAGAACAACCACCACCACCAACAACAACATTTGTACCCCGCCCATCTGACTGGGTTGTCCCAGCCACTCTAGGGGGCTTCCAACATATATAAAAATATAATAAAATATTACACATTAAAAGGCTTCCCTAAACAGGGCTGCCTTCAGATGTCTTCTAAAGGATATATAGTTAGTAATTTCCTTGACATCTGATGGGAGGGCATTTCACAGGGTGGGTGCCACTACCGAGTATGTCCTCTACCTGATTCCCTGTAGCGTCAATTCTCTCAGTGAGGGAACTGCCAGAAGGCCCTCAGAGCTGGATCTCAGTGTGTGGGCTGAATGATGCGGGTAGAGACGCTCCTTCAGGTATACAGGGCTGAGGCCGTTTAGGGCTTTAAAAGTCAGCACTGATACTTAGAATTGTGCCTGGAAACATACTAGGAGCCAATGTAAGTGTCAGCGCTGCCCAAGGTCCCAGCTCACACAAGACCAACGCTGCTTCTTCCTCAAGTAAAAAGGTCTTTATTGAAGTTCAGTTTCATTTCCAGACGCGCAGCGCGCAACGCTACGTCTATACCTTAGACCGTTGAAGTTCCATCTGAATCTCCTCCCCCCTGACACCAGTTTAAGATTCTAGCCTTACTCCACCTCTTCCTCTGTTCCTTCCTTCTCTGGGTCCTCCTGCTAGTCGGAGTCTCAGCCCTCCTAGACTCCTCTGATGCTGAGTCCCCTGACTCTTCCCCCTCCCTCCTTCGGGCTTTCGGACCTGGCTCCCAATCCGGGTTTTCTGCTGTCCCACGCTCCTCCACATTTGAACTTGGCGCGCGCGCGCAGCCTCCCACTTTCCTTCTGACCGTTACACTTGTGTCACTGCTCCCTCTTTCGGGGAGGCTAGCTGGACCTGGCCTTCCCTCCGTTTCCCCACTTCCCGATGGGGGCGTGGTTACCCCTGACTCATCTTCTCTCCCCGCTGGAGGAGAAGCTGGTCCTGACTCATGTGACTCTTCCCCCCCACTGTGCTCTGGTGGGGGAACTGGTCCTGATCCTCCGCTGCTCCCTTGGGAGTCCCCTCTGGTCCCTTGTTTATGGAGCGTCCCCCCTGGGACCCCCCTCGCCCTTACCATAGGCGCCCCCTTCTGGGAATCTTCTGATTCGCTGGAGAAGCTCATGGAATCTCTCGGGTCACTGTCATATTCCCCTACGCTCCCCTCTGATTCCTCTCCTCCGCTCTCTATTTGCTCTCTCCCCTGCTCTTCTGCTCCTGAGCCTCTGACAGTAAGTCTTCCAGGACCGGTGTTATATGGTCCCAGTGGCTGCTCTCCGTCACCAGTCTAGCTGCTGCATTCTGAATAAGTTGTAGTTTCTGAGTCACCTTCAAAGGTAGCTCCATGTAGAGCGCATTGCAGTAGTCCAAGTGGGAGATAACCAGAGCATATACCACTCTGATGAACCAGTGCGCAAGCAGATGGAGCTGGTAGACAACTGCCCTGGACACAGAATTGACCTGTGCCTCCATGGATAGCTGTGAGTCCAAAATTACTCACAGGCTGCACACCTGGTCCTTCAGGGGCACAGTTACCCTATTCAGGACCAGGGAGTCCCCAACACCTGCTTGTCCCCTCCAAACAGTACAGTGGTACCTCGGGTTAAGTACTTAATTCGTTCCGGAGGTCCGTACTTAACCTGAAACTGTTCTTAACCTGACGCATCACTTTAGCTAATGGGGCCTCCTGCTACCGCCGCGCCACCGGCCCATTAGTAGTTCAGTGGGGCTCCGGCCAGTCGTTGAGCTGGGGGTGCTGTGCTGTGCTAGAAGGAATGTGGCAGGGCTGTACTCCCAATCCCCTTGCATCATGCGGCGGAGGGTGTCCTTGGTGGTCCGCACCATGCATTCTGCTTGGCCATTGGTGGCAGGGTGGAATGGCACCGAGCGGATGTGGCAGATGGCGTTGTGAAGCGCTGTGAAGGTTTGGGAATTCTCCTGATGTAAATGCAGTTCCGTTGTCTGAGACGAGAGTGTCAGGGAGCCCGTGGGTTGCAAACAGCCTGTGTGTCTCGTGTAGGGCTGTGAGGACCCTTTTGCGGAGGGGCGGGGGAACAATGACCCTGCTTCCCCATAACAGGCACCCCTTGTGGGCCGACAGTTCATGTTTGCGGGTTGTGTAGCCGGCGAATTCTGGTCCGGGGCTGCTGCTGGGCCATCCCCTCCACACCCAGTCCAGGACCCGGGAGATGACCCTATCTTTCTTGGAATGGTGTGCAACTTCTTGTGCCTGAATGGGGCGGTTGGGAAGCAGCTCCAGGCTCATAACCTCTTGCGCGGGTGCTGAGTCGGGGCCTGTTTCCGGTAGTGGTAGCCTGCTGAGGGCGTCCGCGTGGCCCATCGCCTTCGCAGGGCGGTGAATCAGTGCATACTGGTAGCTGGCAAGGAAAATTGACCACCTGAGGACGCGAGGAGACAGCACTTGGGGGGTCTGCTTTTTGGGGGCAAACAAGCCAAGCAACGGCTCGTGGTCAGTTACCACAGTAAAGGGCCGTCCGTACAAGAAATCATGGATTATTTTTACTCCCTTCACGATTGCCAGACCCTCCTTGTTGATTTGCGAGTAGTTCCGCTCGGTTGAGTCGAGTGTCTGGGAAAAGTATGCCATTGGCACCTCTCTTCCATCTGGGAGTTGGTGTCCCAGGACATCACCGATGCCATAGAGCGAGGCATCGCATGCTAGCACCACTGGCAGCCTCTCGTTGAAGTGTGCCAAGACCGAGTTTGAGACAAGCAAGTCCTTGACTGCCTGGAATGCGGCCTCCTGGCGCTGGCCCCACACCCAAGGGGCCCACTTGTCCAGGAGTCTGTGTAGGGGCTCCGCTACCGCCGCCTTGTGGGGAAGGAAGGAATGGTAAAAGTTCAGTAGTCCCAAGAAGGCCTGAAGTTCAGTCTTGCTCTTGGGCGCTGGGGCATCACAAATGGCCCGTACCTTGTCCCCAGTCAGGTGGACCCCTTCTGCGTCCACCATAAATCCCAGAAAGTCCACCTGAGGCACTCCTAGTAAACATTTTTCCCGCTTCACCTTGAGACCCGCCATCTGGAAACGGTGCAGAACGGTGCGGAGGCGGTCCTCAAACTCCTCTGGCGTGGGCCCAGCAATCAGCACATCATCGAAGAAGAGGGTGACGCCAGGAATCCCTTTAAGGAGAGAGTCCATTAGATTCTGAACTATGCCTGGTGCCACGCTGACACTGAATTGCAGCCGCTTTACCCTGAACACTCCACTGTGCGTCACAATCGTCTGTGCCTCTGCTGTGGCCTCATCTACCGGCAGCTGTTGATATGCTTGGGCCAAGTCCAGCTTGCCAAAAAATTTTGACCCAGCCAGGGTGGCAAGGACATGACTGACCACTGGCAATGGGTATGCGTGGGCCGTGAGGGCCTTGTTTATGGTACATTTGTAGTCTGCGCAGACACGGACCGAACCATTAGGCTTGCCGGGTGTGACGATCGGGGTTTCCCAGGGGGCATTAGGCACAGGTTCCAGCACTCCTTGCTCCACAAGCTGGTCCAATTCCTCATCTATACGGGGTTTCAGGGCGAATGGGACCCGGCGGGCTTTGAGCCTGACAGGTTGTACTGTGGGGTCAAGCTGTAGAGCAATGGGGGGCCCCGTATATTTTCCCAATTTCCCATCGAAAACCCCCGGGAATTCCTTGCATATGGCGTCCACGTCCACTTGTAAGCTAGTGCGGTTCACCCCGGTGACGGCTCGTCCCAGTGGTCCAAACCATGCCAATCCCAGTAAGCTAATGTAGGGGCCCTTGACCACAAGCAAGTCCAGTTGCCGCGTCCGCCCTCGATATTGCACCCTGAAGGTCCCCACCCCCATTGTGGGGACCTTACGTTTCTGGAAGTCCCGGAGGATGAATGGGGCCGGCCTGAGTTTGGGACCCCCAGTAGGACACAGTTTCCTTAAGGTCCTTGCCGAGATTATGGCTAGAGTTGAACCCGTGTCAAGCTCCATGCGGCACAGGGCCCCCTCTATCTGTACCTCTACATAAATTTTATCTGCGTTGGGGTGGGGCAACTGGTATACCTGACAGTCCGTGAGCTCCGTCGAGTTGCCTTGGTGCGTTGGGCCCCGGGACCTGGGGCTCTTGGATCGGTCCTCTGATGCCTGGTGTCGGGTGGGCCGAGCCCGACACACCCGGGCGATGTGTCCCAATTTTCTGCACTGCCTGCACTCTGCATTGCAAAAACGGCAGGTCCTCCTCTCGTGACTCTCCCCGCAGCTTGCGCAGTTTCCTCCTTCTTGTCGAGGCAGCTGTGGTCTGTGTGCTGCTTGAGTGTGCTGCTGTACTCTGTGCACCTCCTCCCTGTCAGATCCTGAGTCGTCGGTGAGGTCTTCGTGGTGGACCCTCGGTTGGGATGGCAGGCTCGGCCGTGCCTCTTGCGTCGACCTCTCGGCAGCTTCCGTTGCCAGGGCCTCCTCCAGAGCGACCTGGAACATTAGGTCCTTCTTAGCGTAGAGGTGTCGTTGCAGCTTCTCATCCTTCAGGCCACCGACGAGGCGGTCACGAAGCATGTTCTCCAACTCTGAGAAGTTGCAGAACCGGGCAGCTTGGCGGAGAGAGGTCACAAACCCTGTTATGGTTTCCCCAGGGGCTTGCTGCTTTGTGTAGAAGGCATTTTGACGAGCCACCACTGAAGGCTGCGGCGAAAAGTGCCCCTTCAGTTGTTCCATTATTGTTTTGTATGGAACAGTAGTGACATCTTCAGGCGCAAGGAGAGCCCGGGCGATTTCAAATGTCTCCTGTCCGCAGAAGCTGAAGAATATCGCCCTCTTCTTGGCGTCTTCTTCGTCGGTGACCCCTTTGGCTTCTAGGAGGAAGGTGAAACGGGAGGCGTATGCTTCCCAGGCTCCGGATGCTGGGTTGAACGGCGAGAAGCTGCTGTCAGTTGCCATTCTGAGTTCCTTGGGTCCCGGAGCTGCAGCCTGGATACACGGTTCGAGGCAGTCAGCTCAGCGGGATCCCACCTTCGTCGCCAGTGAAATATACTTAGAGTTGAGAGTGGATTTCATGCTCTTTATTCAGCTCATAGCGGTGAGGAGGAATGAAAGTTCCCCCACAATATCTGCTTTATATACATTATTTACACAATGGGCTGCACGTGATTGGCTAATTCCGGAATTCTCCTGTAGGCCAATCAGGTTGTGGATTCACTTCCATCTGGAGCTGGATTGGGTGGCTCCTGCAGACCAATCATACTGCTGCATTGTTCTAAGACCAATCAGACTGCTGCATTCTGAATCCTATTGTTCTGGGACCAATCAGACTGCTGCATTTTGGATCCTATTCAACTCAGTACATAACAGCCTCCAAAAGGCTTCTACAGCTGTTTGTTGCTGCAGCCCTGGCTACAAGCTCCCCAGGTGAATGGTGCTTCTGGGGCTCACCAGGGGGTGCTGGTTGCCAGGAGCTGAGGTGGCCTTCGAGTAAGCAAGCAAGCAGGCGAGGGAGCCCAGCCAGCCAGTTCACCAGCCCTTACTGTTGGGAGTGGACAAACAAGTGGGAGGCCAGGCAGGCATGGTGGCCTTTCTTGTGTCAGCTGTGTTGCAGCTGAGTGCCTGGTGAAGAAGGGGAGCCTTTCTGCCATGCAGGCCTGGTAGTGCCAGCTGCTGCCACTGCTGCCTCCCAAGATAAGGTGCTGGCCTCATGTTCACCTTTGGCTAGTCTCCATCAGGCCGCTAAGGCTGAAGGCATCCTTTTCCCAGGCCCCTTGGGGTGTGGCATGAGGAAGCACCTCTCTTTGGGGCAGGGGGTGCAGCTCAGAGACCAGGGGTGATAGCAGCAGCTTTCCAGAGGACTTACAAGGAGAGGGGAGAAAAGAGGAGACTGAGGGAAAAAGCCACAAGGGAGGATGTTCAAAAAAGGGTGAGAGGCTGCCAGCTGTGCAGGTAAGGTGTGACATAACTGGGCTCCTGAGCCCCACAAGAGTGCCACGGAAAGAATGCAGTTGGTCAAGGCAGCCGTGGACTCAAAACGGTTGAAAACCTTGGCCCTAAATGTTCCCTTGGCACCTCCTTCACAAAGCCCAGGAAACTTCTATCTGGCTTAGGGAAGAAGATGTGATGCTCTGATGTGTCCAAGAGCCCTCCCACCACTTTCCCAAAGCCCACTTAGCTTTAGGAAGGAGGCAGCAGGGCTCTAGCATCCTGTCAGAGGCTTGGTGCAGCCTTCCCAAAGCTTGGGAAGATTTTGCTTGACTTAGGGAAGGAGGTGCCGATGCTCACGGGCATGACATCAGCCCCCCGCCCCCATTGCCCTTGCAAGTTGGTGCCTCTTGCCCTAACTGTTCCCCTACAAAAAATTTCACTGCATGCCACTGCTCTCCACCCCCTGTCCCCCAGAAACAATACTTCTGTCTTGTCAGGATTCAACCTCAATCCATCCTCCAACCGCCTCCAGACACTCACACAGGACATTCACCACCTTCATTGGTTACGATTTAGACAAGAGGTAGAGCTGGGTATAATCCAAATACTGGTGCCCAGCCTAAGCCCCCTGATGATCTCTACCAGCGGCTTCATATAGATGTTGAAAAGCATGGGGGAGAGGACAGAGCCCTGAGGTACCCCACAAGTGAGCCCTTCCTTTCAGTTCCATCAACACCATATCCAGGTATGTCTCAAAATCACTGTTTGTAATATTATCTTCTACTTCCATTTCCACGTGGTCATCTGATTCCTTCAGTTTGGTTATTTCTTGATCCAGTCCTGCCAACTTTTCATCAATTTGTTCTGACGCCTCTGCATATTCACCATTTCCATTTTTTTTTTTATACCTCATAATATTCTTTCTCCTCTGGCTCACTTTTCTCATCAGATGGGTGGGGTACAAATAAACAAATTATTATTATTATTATTATTATTATTATTATTATTATTATTATTATTATCTTCATCCTCATCAAACATTGATCCGAACATTTTTAGCTGTTCAGCAAACATCTGTTGTACAATTCCAATTATCACTAGTAGATCCATACTGGATAGTTTCAATGTGCCGAATATTATTGGCTACTCAGTTCACCTTAATGTTCCTCCTTAAAAGAAAGACAGTCAGCTGCAGCTGGTATCTCAGGCCAAATTCATTCTCATGGTTAATAATAGTTACTCCACTTTCAATTATCTGTTTAGTGGCAGGAAACAAACATAAAAATGGTACCAGGATTTTTATTGTAGGTTTTTAATATTTCATGCTCACCATAATTCAAGTTTTCTGTTATACTTTAGACACTTTAACACTTAAATTTCCTTTCTGGCTTTTTGGTGAAAGATGTTGGTATGCCCAGGTTTCTAATGAGAGAGGAATTTCTCTCATTAGAATCTCATCATCCCAGAGATATTTTAATAGGTTTAAAAATAGAGAGGGTGCAACCATTTTACCAGGCTATTACATGGCAGTCAGGCATAATGGTATTTTCCTCTGCCTGCCACCTTGTTGTAAACTCACGTCCAGCTGCAAGGTACAGACAGCAGAACAACAGCTTTTATCAAGCTTCATGAGCATAATCCCAGATCGCTCTTATCTCCAGAGTGAGTAATATAGCCAGGCTATATTATTAATCACGATATCAACCGGAACTAGCAGAAAGATCTTCAGGTCACCATTCCTCTCAGGTTTCTTCCCCTTTCCAGATATCTGCTCCACTTCCCAGTGGAGGAGGAGTTGCGATGGATCTTTTGGCCACCCACTCCAATCCGGGGGCGGCGTCCTGCGTCACCCTGAGGTCCCGGCAGCATCATAGTTCCGGCCAGCCAATCCGCTGGCTGGGACCAATTTAAACTTAGCTGCGATCCAGGGAACTTCCTTCTGGCTCAGTTTCACAATCTGCTCACATCTCATCCCTTCTCTCCATTGTTGGACCCCTTAAAGTGACTTGAGGCACCACGTGTTCCGGAGACCTTTGGGCTTTAGTTCCTCCGCTTTCAATTACATCTGCTCAGGGTTCACATTCGTATTGCCTTCCTGCGGGGGTCTCCTCAGCTGGGGTGTGTGTGGGGGAGCAGGGGTGTTTGTCGCTCACCCTCTTGTGGTTTCGCTGGGTTCCGATAAGTCGGGGAGTGTGTTTCTGAGCGTGCTGTGATTGGCGCTCGCATTGCTTGCCTTGTGCAGGGGTCTGTTTTATTGTGGGAGTGTACTGTAGTGTTGTGTCACTTCTGCTTCTGGGAAACTACATTTATTGTTCTGATTTTATTGATCCTTCCCGCTCCCCTGACCCCCACCTTTCCCTCTCCCCGTGGCTGTATTTTGCTGACTTTACTTTGCCGCTTTAATTTGTTGCTACCCAGGGGAGTGCTCAGCATGCGAGACGCAGCTGCTCCAACCCAGTGTTACAGCTAGCTCGCGCGCTGGAGAGACCAGCAATTGGCCTCTCTGCAGCTGTTTGACTGCTCAGAGGAGGCGGAGCTCGAAGGGGATTTCCTGTTTAAATATCAGGTTGTTTGTGTGGAATCACGTATGCGTGTGCCCTGTGCCCTGTGCCTAGTTCAGCGGGTGGGTGGGTGCGTGCCGAACAGAGCAACGTGTTTCCTTTGCAGGCGTTCAGTGCCAGCTTTGCAGGGGGAGGCTTACTAAAAAATAAAAAATGTTCAGCTCCTTCCTCCTTGCTTATTGAGCGCTCCCAGCTCCCTTTGTTTAAGGATGCCCAAAGGCAGGGCACTCTTAGTGAGGGGTTACCCTTCATGGATCACTGCCTTGCCGTGGTGAAGGGGCTTGAATAACTCAGAGAAGCTATGAGCTATGCCGTGCAGGGCCACCCAAGATGGACAGGTCATAGTGGAGAGTTTTGACCAAATGTGATCCACCTGGAGCAGGAACCAGCAAGCCACTCCAGTATCCCTGCCAAGAAAACTCCATGGACTGGCTGGCATGGCAGATAAAGAAAAGAAAGGAACAAAACACAGTGAATAAGATCATCATTGAAGGTATCGAGATAGATAACCCGAAAGAGATTAGAAAAGGATTTCTGGACTTTTACAGACACCTATATAGAAGTAAAGACAAAAACAACATGAGAAAAATAGAAAGATTTTTAAAGGAAAAAGAGGTGCAGAAGATCCCGACGGGGAAAAAAGATAATTTGAATGCCCCGATCGAAACGGAAGAAATAAAAGAGGCAATAAAAGAGATGAAAAAAGGGAAAGCTCCAGGTCCAGATGGATTTACAGCCAGTTACTATAAAGAAATGAAAGACATCCTAATCGTACCTATGAAAGAAGTCATGAATAACATTATGAGAAATAGAGAAATCCCAGAAACATGGAAAGAGGCGTTTATTACATTCATTCCAAAACAAGACTCAGATTTAACGCAAGTTAAAAATTACAGGCCTATTTCACTGTTAAACACTGACTACAAAATTTTCGCAAGTATTTTAGCAAATAGAATGAAAAAGGTTCTACGAGAAATTATACACAAGGATCAGACAGGTTTCCTTCCTGGCAGACAGATGAAAGATAATATAAGAAATATAATTAATATTTTAGAATATCTGAATGCCAGGAATGAGAAACAAGCTGTGATGATTTTTGTGGATGCTGAAAAGGCCTTTGATAATATATCATGGGATTTTATGTTAAAGAATTTAGAACATATGGAAGTGGGCAAGGAATTTTTTAATGGAATAAAAGCAATATATACAGAGCAGAAAGCAAAGTTGATAGTAAACAATATTATGACAGAAGATATAAAAATAAACAAAGGTACAAGACAGGGATGCCCGTTATCGCCACTATTATTCATCTTGGTTCTGGAAGTTTTGTTAAAGTCAATAAGGAAAAATGAAGAAATAAAAGGGGTGACTGTGGGTAAAAATGAATATAAAGTTAAAGCGTTTGCAGATGATCTGGTAATAACAGTGGAGGAACCACTGGGAAGTGTTAAAAGAATACTAGAAGAAATAGATCAATTCGGTCAAGTTGCAGGGTTTTATTTAAACAAAAAGAAGACAAAAATTATTGCGAAAAATATTAAACAAGAATCAATAGAGGTAATGCAACAATAAATTGGAATAGAGGTGGTGAACAAAGTGAGATATTTAGGAATTTGGTTAACCCCCAGAAATATAGATTTGTTTCAAAATAATTATATACCTGTGTGGAATGGTATAAAAAGGGATTTGGAGGTGTGGGGAAGGTTGAAGTTATCCTTTTGGGGGAGAATATCAACGATAAAGGTGAGCGTGCTACCAAAGATGTTATTTTTATTTCAATCACTCCCGATAATCAAGGGGACATCAATATTTAAAGAATGGCAAAAGATAATATCAAGGTATATCTGGCAGGGTAAGAAGCCAAGGATTCAGTTTAAGTTACTAACAGATGCGAAGGAAAGAGGTGGCTTCGCCCTGCCAGATTTGAAACTATATTATGAAGCATCTTGCTTATGTTGGATTAAACTAGAAAATGGAGAATTGTTGGATTTGGAAGGGTTTGATAATAGATTTGGTTGGCACGCCTATATATGGTATGAAAAGAAGAAAATTCATAAAGGGTTTGAAAACCACATTTCCGAAGGTCATTAATAAATGTATGGGACAGGTATAAAAATTTGTTGGAATTTAAACTCCCCCACTGGATTTCACCTTTAGAAGTGATGAGCGTAAAAAAGATCAATATGAGGGGGAGGTGGATAACGTATGGAGAATTGACAGTTAAAGAAGGGGGGAAATGGAAAATGAAACCCTATGAAGAAGTAAAAGAATTTGTCTATGATTGGTTGCATTACTATCAGGTCTGTGAAATGTTTAAAAAAGATTGCAAAATGTATGGATATGGAGAAAAAGAATCAAAATTTCAACTAGAGATATTGAATAATGAGCATAAAAAATTGTCTAAAATGTATAAAATGTTGCTGGAGTGGCATACAAAAGATGAAGAGGTTAAATCGGTAATGATACATTGGGCCAGAGATTTTGGTTATAATATGCAATATGATGAATGGTCAAAATTATGGAATGAAAGACTAAAATTTACGGCATGTACTGCGTTAAAGGAAAATGTGATGAAAATGGTATATAGATGGTATATAACACCAGTAAAACTAGCTAAAATGTATAAAACATGTAATAAGTGTTGGAAATGTAAAGAAAAAGAAGGGACATTCTATCATATGTGGTGGGAGTGTAAAAAGGTGAGAGGCTTCTGGGAAATGATATATAATGAATTGAAAAAGATGTTGAAATATACGTTTATTAAGAAACCGGAGGCCTTCTTATTGGGATTGGTAGGAAATTAGATAAGTAAGAAAGACTGTAAACTTTTTCAATATGCAGCTACAGCAGCGAGAATACTTCTGGCCCAAAAATGGAAACAGGAAGAGTTACCGACGGTGGAAGAATGGAGACTGAAATTGACTGATTATGCAGAATTGGACAAACTAACAGGGAAGATTCGGTATCAACGAGACCAAAAGTTTATCGAGGACTGGGGAAGATTTACAGATTATCTGAAAGGCATATGTGATGAACAGATAACGTTTGTCGGTTTTCAAGAGACTCTGTGAAAAACAGAGGAATATTGTTAAAAAGAAAATAAGAGGAGGGAAGGAGATATCTAAAGGCAATACTAAGTTAAGAAATGCGTTAATAATATTGATGTAAATGAAAGATCGGCAGAGGAGCTGAGGGAAGTCAAAAAAAGAGAGGAATGTGTGATAAAATGTGAATTGATTGTATAAAAAAATGGTTGGTTTGGTTTTTTTCTTTTTTTCTTTTTCTCTTTTGTGGAAAATGAATAAAAATATTATTTTTTTAAAAAAGAAAACTCCATGGACAAAGACAACAGGCATATAAAAGTTATGACGCTGGAAGATGAGCCCCTCAGGTCGGAAGGCGTCCAACATGCTACTGAGGAAGAGCGGAGGACAAGTACAAGTAGATTCAGAGCTGATGAAGCGGCTGGGCCAAAGCCGAAAGGACGCTCAGTTGCGGATATGCCTGGAAGCGAAAGGAAAGTCCAGTGCTGTAAAGAAAAATATTGCATAGGAACCTGGAATGTAAGAACCATGAACCTTGGTAAGTTGGAAGTGGTCAAAAATGAGATGGCAAGAATAAATATTGACATCCTGGGCATCAGTGAACTAAAATGGACGGGAATGGGCGAATTCAGATCGGATGACCATCACATCTACTACTGTGGGCAAGAATCCCGTAAAAGAAATGGAGTGGCCCTCATCGTCAACAAAAGAGTGGCAAAAGCTGTACTGGGATGCAATATCAAAAATGATAGAATGATCTCGATACGAATCCAAGGCAGACCTTTTAACATCACAGTAATCCAAGTTTATGCACCAACCACTGGTGCTGAAGAAACTGAAATTGACCAATTCTATGAAGACTTACAACACCTTATAGAAATGACACCAAAGAAGGATGTTCTTCTCATTATAGGGGATTGGAATGCTAAAGTAGGGAGTCAAGAGATAAAAGGAAGAACTGGCAAGTTTGGCCTAGGAGATCAAAACGAAGCAGGACAAAGGCTAATAGAGTTCTGCCAAGAGAACAAGCTGGTCATCACAAACACTCTTTTCCAACAACACAAGAGACGACTCTACACATGGACATCACCAGATGGGCAGCATCGAAATCAGATTGATTATATTCTCTGCAGCCAAAGATGGAGAAGCTCTATACAGTCAGCAAAAACAAGACCTGGAGCTGACTGTGGCTCAGCTTCTTATAGCAAAATTCAAGCTTAAACTGAAGAAAGTAGGGGAAACCACTGGGCCGGTAAGATACAATCTAAGTCAAATCCCTTATGAATACACAGTGGAAGTGAGGAACGGGTTTAAGGATTTAGATTTGGTGGACAGAGTGCCTGAAGAACTATGGATGGAGGCTCATAACATTATACAAGAGGCAGCAACTAAAACCATCCCAATGAAAAGGAAATGCAAGAAAGCAAAGTGGCTGTCCGACGAGGCCTTACAAATAGCGGGTGAGAGAAGGCAAGCAAAATGCGAGGGAGATAGTGAAATTGAATGCAGATTTCCAAAAAATAGCAAGGAGAGACAAGAAGGCCTTCTTAAACGAGCAATGCAAAGAAATAGAGGAAAACAATAGAATGGGAAAAACCAGAGATCTGTTCAAGAAAATTGGAGATATGAAAGGAACATTTCGTACAAAGATTTCCATAATAAAAGACAAAAGTGGAAAGGACCTAACAGAAGCAGAAGACATCAAGAAGAGGTGGCAAGAATACACAGAGGAACTATACCAGATGGATATCTCATATACCCCAGGGTAGTGTGGTTCCTGACCTTGAGCCAGACATCCTGGAGAGTGAAGTCAAATGGGCCTTAGAAAGCACTGCTAATAACAAGGCCAGTGAAAGTGATATTCCAGCTGAACTATTTAAAATTTTAAAAGATGATGCTGTTAAGGTGCTACACTCAATATGCCAGCAAATTTGGAAAACTCAGCAGTGGCCAGAGGATTGGAGAAGATCAGTCTACATCCCAATCCCAAAGAAGGGCAGTGCCAAAGAATGCTCCAACTACCGCACAATTGCACTCATTTCACACACTAGCAAGGTTATGCTTAAAATTCTACAAGGCAGGCTTAAGCAGTATGTGGACCGAGAACTCCCAGAAGTGCAAGCTGGATTTAGAAGAGGCAGAGGAACCAGAGACCAAATTGCAAACATGCGCTGGATTATGGAGAAAGCTAGAGAGTTCCAGAAAGACATCTACTTCTGCTTCATTGACTATGCAAAAGCCTTTGACTGTGTCAACCACAGCAAACTATGGCAAGTTCTTAAAGAAATGGGAGTGCCTGATCACCTCATCTGTCTCCTGAGAAATCTCTATGTGGGACAAGAAGCTACAGTTAGAACTGGATATGGAACAACTGATTGGTTCAAAACTGGGAAAGGAGTACGACAAGGCTGTATATTGTCCCCCTGCTTATTTAACTTATATGCAGAATTCATCATGCGAAAGGCTGGGCTGGATGAATCCCAAACCAGAATTAAGATTGCCGGAAGAAATATCAACAACCTCAGATATGCAGATGACACAACCTTGATGGCAGAAAGTTGAGGAGGAATTAAAGAACCTTTTAATGAGGGTGAAAGAGGAGAGTGCAAAATATGGTCTGAAGCTCAACATCAAAAAAACGAAGATCATGGCCACTGGTCCCATCACCTCCTGGCAAATAGAAGGGGAAGAAATGGAGGCAGTGAGAGATTTTACTTTCTTGGGCTCCATGATCACTGCAGATGGTGACAGCAGTCACGAAATTAAAAGATGCCTGCTCCTTGGGAGAAAGGCGATGGCAAACCTAGACAGCATCTTAAAAAGCAGAGACATCACCTTACCAACAAAGGTCCGTATAGTTAAAGCCATGGTTTTCCCAGTAGTGATGTATGGAAGTGAGAGCTGGACCATAAAGAAGGCTGATTGCCAAAGAATTGATGCTTTTGAATTATGGTGCTGGAGGAGACTCTTGAGACTGGACTGCAAGAAGATCAAACGTATCCATTCTTAAGGAAATCAGCCCTGAGTGCTCACTGGAAGGACAGATCCTGAAGCTGAGGCTCCAATACTTTGGCCACCTCATGAGAAGAGAAGACTCCCTGGAAAAGACCCTGATGCTGGGAAAGATGGAGGGCACAAGGAGAAGGGGACGACAGAGGACGAGATGGTGGGACAGTGGTCTCAAAGCTACAAACATGAGTCTGACCAAACTGCGGGAGGCAGTGGAAGACAGGAGTGCCTGGCGTGCTCTGGTCCATGGGGTCACGAAGAGTCGGACACGACTAAACGACTAAACAACAACAACAACAACACCCTTTATCACTCCCACTCAACCAAGCAGCAGGGCTTCGTGGGGTGCGGTTTGGATGCCATTTGCTTGCTTTTACAATTGCACACTCACTAGCTCGGGTCCGCTGCTTTAGTTTGTTGTTGTTAGGTGCTGGGTCCGAGGGGGCCGCCATCTTAGCTGCGGCCACTCGATCACCAGTTGCCATCTTAATTTGGTCACACTATTCACCATGGCCACCATAGTGGGGCCACATGGGCAGAAACATCCATTGTTATTGCTCTAGTGCCCTGCTCTGTTTATTAACAACGCAAGAACTAGGCAAACAAATAATATGTTATATCTTTACTTGGAGTTTATTTATTGACCCAGCTCCCATCTGTGGTTTAATTCATTGCACAGACTCTGCTGTCTCAGTTTATTGCAGTATTAATACCGCTTTGATTTTATACTTTCACTGCCTTTTAGTTTATAACAGCTGCTATTGCTTTGTGTTTATAGCCTAGGTCTTGCCGTGTGCTCTTCTTGGCTAGTTTAATTTAATTTGCTGCCTTTTAACAGCATTTGGAGCAATTAATTTCTGCTAATCACTAGCAGCCTGGGAGTTGCTATTTGCCCTGCCTGGCTTATTTATTCATCTGCTGTTAACTAGTTTCCTTATTTTGCTCTTTCACTGGAAGGTTTATCTGCTGGTTGGTTGCTCCTGAGAATTTATTAAGTTTATTAAGAGTTCATTTCTTTAATGCAACATTTAATTCTATTTACTCAGTAATTTTATTGGTTAATTTGGTTAAGTTTGCAGTTGCTTTTGAAATTCATTTGGGGTATTTGGCAGCTTAATAATATTGGGATATAGTGCCTTTCAATTGATATTGCTTATTTAAAGTTTAAACTCCTTGTCAATACATATTAGCTCAGAGTTGCTCACTAATCTGTGGGGGCAGACGTGGTTGCCTTTATATTCCAATTGCTGGCAGTGTATACAATACTGAACTAGGCTTGCCAGTGCAGGTGGTGCTGAGCTAATCAAAGCGAAAAGGTTTTCTTTGGCTACTCTTGAACTGTGGTTTTTAGTTGTTGTCTCATGGTGCCCAGAAGGAAGCAGGCAACAGCAACCCCCGGCACTGGGTCAAAACGTGTACCTGCGACCAGGTCCCAGTCACAGTCTGCCCATTTGGGTAGAGGTTCTTCTTCACTTGCAGGACAGGCGGTAGGGCAATTAGGGTTTGCATTGGTGGGTATGGCCAAAGACCTGCAGGCAATGTCTCAGTTTTTCACAGAATTTGATACTTTGATGGATCAGTTTAGGCCTCAGGCTACGAGCCAAGCTGTCGACTTACAACCTACCCCTGATTTTATACCAGGCACCATAACCAGTGCCTCCAGTTTGTCTCAGACCTGCGATGAATCTGAGGACCTGCCTAGTACATCCCCAGCTTTATTTAGTGACTCACAGCTTTCTGGTTGGTTATCCCAGCCTAGGTCAGTGGCAACAAAAACCCATGGTAATCCGCCCTCTACTGCGTTGCAGCAGCGTTACACTATAGATACTTCCAATGCCCAGCTGGGGGTGGCAGCGCAGACACGGCATCCGCGTGCCGGGATCACCCGATCCACTCGTAAGGTTGCTTCTCCCCCTCCTTCCCAGTCGTCCTCTAGTTGGCAACTCCCTTTAACTTCCTCTAGTCTCGCACAGGCTGATGCTGTGTCAGAGGTCCTGGGCTCATACACATCGGGGGGGGGGAATGAGCTCCCACTTCCAGACGCCGCCAAGGCCCCCAGAAAATGACCGCATAAGAAGCATTCCAGCAAGAAGAGCAAGAGGTCCATGGATGACGACTCGGATACGGATTCAGGTACTTCTTTCAGCTCCGACTCTGATAGTGATGAGTCACAAGATTTTCACTGGGGTCAAGGGGAGGGAGTTCCTGGTTTACCATTATGGGTCTGGAATATGAGACCTAATTCGCATCGCAAAAAGTTTGGGGGGATTTTGGAATGCAAGGATGGGGCCCTGGTGGAGGATGTTAAGATGTCCACTAACACACCCAGGGACATTATCCTTGGTAACCACCTTTTATCAAAAACCATGGCAAAAATATTGACTGGCCAATACGTTGACATTTTAAAATTAGTCCCACCTGACCAGTTTCAGGGTAAAGCTGAAAAGAAGTGTGGTTATGGGAAGCGTAAATCTAAGACATCCAGAGTTGACAGGACTTTTGGGAAGTGGTTAGATGGCTTTCAAAGTGTTTTTGTGCATAGTGGAGGCGGCCTATCCAAAGCAAGCCTTGCACCTAATTGTCTACCCGTCACGTGTGCGGATGGCCTATGCTATGGCGGGTGAGGCAGCTGCAATAACATATGACGAGACTTTCTGCAGGAATGCTGCATTGCTACCTAGTACATGCTGGGATTGAGTGGACCAGCATATTTGGCTCATGGTTGTGGCGCCTCATATTGAAAAGAAACCACTGGAAAATAGTAAATTAGGCAAATCAGATGCCAGAAGGGACCCCGCCACATAGTATGTTGGGAGTTCAATAAAGGCCTCTGCCAGAGGCAGAATTGTAGGTACTCTCATGAGTGTGACAGATGCTTAGGTAGCCACCCGGCAGTGTCCTTCAAAGGTAAGCAGTCCTTTTGGGGGGCAGGGGGTATCACCAGCAGAATGCATGGGGTGCCCCCCTTGCACCCACAGGTGCCTGTAGGCAGTAATCCCTTACCCTCGCATTTTCACCCATCAGGCAGCCGGCACTTAAGACCCCTTTTGGACATTTACCCAAATAAGGAAGCAGCTTATAACCTTTGTGATGGGTTGCTCCCTGGGATTTTGGATCCTGGTGCCCTTAAGGCATCAATTTCTCAATTTCCCCCACTTAAAAAGTTACTTTCAGGCAAATTCAATCCTTGCTGGGACATTTTGAACTTTGCTTCTCATGTAGTGGCCCCCAAACGTCCTTTCTGCTCACGTCTGGCTAGGCTATCTGCGGGGCTTCAATCACAGGGTGTGCCTCCCCAAGTCAGTAAGATGGGACCTTCAGGTTTGGCTACTGTTTTTGGGAAAATACAATGGGATATCCCTTTGGCAGGACGCTTTAAGGCTACCCACAGATTTTCAGGTTCATTCGGACACAGCAGGATCCCTGGGCTTTGGTGTATTCTTCAAAGGCCGCTGGTGCGCCTAGGTGTGATGGCCTGGGAATCTGATTCAGAAGCTGAATCTGAGGAGTCCCAGTGTGCTGGTCCCGGGGGGAAGGTTACTGATACCGTAGTCAAAGTTCAGTCCTGAGTCACTAGCCTGGAAATAGTTCACAAGGTGCGAGGCGAGGTCCGAAGCAGGGAGCCGGGCGGGGACAGGAACACTCGAAGATCAGAAGCAGGAAGCTGGGCGGGGAACAGGAACACTGAAGGAACAGGACTGGATGCTGGCCGAAACAGCTCTTCAATGATGACGTTGTTCCTGCAACCTGGGACCGGGCTGACTGGCCTTTATCTTCTCTGAGGCCAGGGGCGGTCCCGGCCCCCAGGAGACCCGCCTCTCCTGGCCTTAAGGCGAGCACTCCTCCTGGGAGAAACCAGTTCCCTCCGCCTCTCTGCCCTTCGCCTCTGCAGTTCAGGAGAGACTGAAGGGTTACTGGGCCCAGGGGGAGACTCACCTGTAGGCACTGAGTCCTCAACCACCTCTGGAGCCAGAATGGATTCACCTGGTGCCTGCTCCTGAGGATCCGGCACAGGTGCAGGCTCCTCAGAATCAAGGCCCTGCCCCAGTTCAGCCGGCCCTGGGGGCGGGGACTCCTGTGCAGGCTGGGAATCCTCCGATTCACTCTCTGAATCGGATTCCCAGGCCATCACACCCAGCCTGCACAGGAGTCCCCGCCTCCAGGGCCGGCTGAGCTGGGGCAGGGGCTTGAATCTGAAGGGCCTGCACCTGTGCCGGATCCTCAGGAGCAGACACCAGATGCATCCACTCTGGCACCGGAGGTGATTGAGGACCCATTGCCTGCAGGTGCGCCTCTCCCAGCCCTGTCAGGGGAAGGTGAAGCTGCTCCTGGGTCCAGTAACCCTCCAGCCTCTCCTGAGCTGCAGAGGCTCAGGGCAGAGAGGCGGAGGGAACTGGGTTCTCTCAGGAGGAGTGCTCTCCTTAAGGCCAGGAGAGGCGGGTCACCTGTGGGCCGGGACCGCCCCTGGCCCCAGAGGAGATAAAGGCCAGTCAGCCCAGTCCCAGGTTGCGGGAGCAACATCATTGGAAACCTGTTTCTGTCAGCACCCAGACCTGTTCTTCCGGAGTTCCCGACCACGCCCAGCTTCTTGCTTTGGACCCCGCTTCGCCCTTGGTGGACAGTCTCCAGACCCTCAACCCAGGACTCTGGGTAACCCCCCCCCGGGTCCAGCACACTAGCAATGGCTCGCCGGCTGGCGTGGTAAGTCCATTACCTGTGATTTAATGTTCTTGGAATTTCCCCCATATTAGTAGTAGTTCACCTATGGACTGAGGAATTCAGAGGTCACCGTGCCTACTTTTAGACCGATATCCAGTCCGTAGTCAATGCCCTGGCTAGGCAGTCGTCACGTTCTGAAAGGGATTCATGTTTGCTTTGCTTATTCGTCTTGTGGTGCCTGCAGTTTAACATCCCAGAGCATCTATGGAGCCTTGGAAATGAGACGTGATGCAGGGAGTATTGGCTTCAGTTGCACCCTCTTCGCTCAGGTCCTACAAGAACATATTGTGCGCAATCATTCTTTTAGGATTGGAGCTGCCATAATGGCAGCCCACTGGGGTTTGCCAGCAGAAAGGATAAAGGACATGGGGCAGTGGCGGTCTGATGCTTTCAAGGGCTATATCCGTGACAGCTTGTAATCTGAGGCATGCCAATTCTAATCCGTCACTGTCATTTCTTACTTTCCAGAGGCAAAGAGCATTAAGATTTGGATTGTGGGATACATCATTGGGCTTGTGTGATTGCGGCTGGCAGTGGCCTGGGGTGCCAGCTGGGTTTGCCTGAGCACATCAGAGTTTCCTGGATATCGAGGCATGGAATGCGTTGGGATGAGATGCTGCCGATTGTGAAGGCCAGGGCTGCTGCACAGGGCCCTCCTAACTCCTTGGTTTTGCAGCTGGGAGAAAACAATTTACCTTGTTGGAAAGGTGTGGACTTGCTTTTGAACATCAGAAGGGACTTAGACGAATTTGCATTGGAGTTCCCAAAAGTGACTGTTATTTGGTCTCTACTCTTCGAGAGATGCGTTTGGTGTGACAGTTCTTGCCTATTGGTTGGTGACCCTTGCAGGACTCCCTGCAGGGCGGGCAGGAGTCAGATATAGTTGGATCAATTCCAATGCCTAAGCCAATACTGCTAACATCCAGCTACATGCTGACCTGCTCACCTAGAACCGGGGTGATGGTGGTAGTGTAATATTTGCAGCAAAACAGACCCATTTTAAGCACAGGAGCCTGCAATTTACAGGACAGTGAGTAATAATTGCTAGGTCAAGTGAGATTTGGGATCTTTTGAGGAGAATTAATCACAGGAGTGTTTTTTAAAAGGTATTTGTGTACCAGTTGTTGATTATCTTTCCCCCCTGCCGCTTCTATATATCATGGTTCTAAAACATGATTCCCTGAATTAACATTGTTTAATGAAAACAGTATTGTGTATGAAGAAGTTTGGAGGAAAAGTTCAAAATGGGGACAGGATGAAAATGAAAATGAAATGTTATTGGTGTGTCTGGTACATACAATGAAATGAGGCTTATGATTTAAATGCTTTTTGGAGGGAGGGGGAGAGAGAATTGTTCACTTTTTAAAGGTGAATTTCAACTAAAGCAAACCAAATATTTGGGGTAAGATGTTTTTTGAAACTACATTAAAATCCATGGACATCTCATATTTTGAAATAGGTCAACAATTGGGATTGTTCCATTCAGCTGTCACATTTTTACAAAAACATTTTCTAAAAGCAGTCTATAATATGAACCAAGAACAACATTAGCAGAGCCTGCTTATGCTAGCATGGCAGGAAACAAGCTATACCCATCATTTCTAATATTTCCCCAATGAGCATTATGAAATCACTTTCCCTTTTTGCCTGTGACTGATGTTGAGCTATAGCAAAAACTACTTTCCAGGCATATCATCCAGCAACTTTGTTTTGCTGGGATCATGTGCCTGCTTTTTGAGCCATAAATGTATTTATGATAGACATATGAATACATTTTCTTGTAGTGGGCTCAGACTGTGACCACACAGCTTGTTTTGCAATAAACTTTTAAAACTTTCCTCTGTTGCATGCAATTTATTACAACCTTGTTTATTTTTTTAAAAATATTATTATTATTTCATTTCTATACTGCTTTAAATTTTTAAGAAAAATCTCAAAGCGGTTTACAGCATATTAAACATCCATAAAACAATGCAGAATCAAACATTTCTGAAGAAAGTCAAATATAAAGTACACAGTCAAAGCAACACAATTAAGATGACACCAAAATGCCATCTCAAAGATTTCAAAATAAAACATTACAAAGGAGGTCAACCACAGAATACATATTTAACACAAACAAAATTAGCAAAAAACAAAAACTAAATCTTAAACATTTCAAAAGAAAACATTGATAAGTGAAGTCAAATATAAAATGCACATTTAAAACAGCATAATTAACAAGAAAATAAAATATTATAAGCATGACACAACTGTTTGGCAGGCAAAAAAAGATGGGGCAAAAGAATCCAATAATTAGGATTTGTTGTCAGGCATAGGGATGTCCCTCTGGTCTCCCCAGGGGCCTCTTTAGTAGAGCTGGTGAGTCTGGGCCCCGCCCCCTAGGCCAGGTGGAAACGGCCTTGCAGGGAGCTGCCTTCATGACTCACAGCTGTGTGATGTGATATATGCTGAAAAATATTTTAGTTTTGGGGATTTTTTAAAAAAAACCTTTATACCCAACAGGATGAATTTATTTTTTCTTGCCTGGTTTAAATAAATTTAAGGAAAACACTGACCATTTTGTTTCAAAGCTAATGGCAAATGTATTCCAAAGATTGTTCTGTTCTCTAGCTTACATGATGGTGCCAACGTACATATAGTTAACTTTTTAAAAATAGCAAATTATAAGTTTACTTTAGCTGTAGTTTTACTTTCTTGTTCTCTTTTAGATGCTCATTTTTCTGTGTTTGCATGTATATATGTGTGTCCTGGCCTCTTAACTTCTCTAAGGCTTTCTCTTTAAAACAAAATGTTATTAATGGGAGATCTTAATGGTGTGGTCATCCCAGATTTGGATAGATCTATAAGAAAAAGAGATACAAATGAGGGTAAACTACCCAGGTCATTTTTTGACCTGGTGGATACCACGGGACTAATAGATATATGGAGACTTAAAACCCCCACAATGAAACAACCCACCTTTTTCTCGAGTCCAAATCAAAGCTGGGGAAGATTAGACTACATCTGGAAATCAAAAGAATTAGTCCCGAGGTCATTTAAACAAGAAATCATGACACGGACTTTATCTGACCATAATCCGTTGTATTTGGAGGTGAGAGGAAAAGACCCTTCATCATTTAGATGGAGAATGAATGAAAGCCTCTTTAATCATCAGAAGATAATAGATAAAGCGAAAGAAACAATTACAGAATATTTTAACTGGAACCTAAATAAAGAAACACCCATAGAAATAGTATGGGATGCAAGCAAAGCCGTTATGAGAGGCTTTTTGATTCAAAAAAACAGTCATCAAAGAAGGGGGAGAGAAAATAAAAAAGAGGAAATCTTAGCACACCTCGTGGAGAATGAGAGATTGATAACAATTAAACCAAAAGTTGAAAAAATAAAACAAAATATAAAGATGTTGCAAACTCAGTTTTCCATGGTGGTGAATCAGGAAGTAGAGTGGAGAATTAAAATGATGAGACAAAATAATAATAATAATAATAATAATAATAATAATAATAATAATAATAATAAATGTTGTTTATATCCCGCCCTCCCCAGCCGAAGCCGGGCTCAGGGCGGCTAACAACAATAAAACAGTACAAAAGTACAACACAAACAACACTCTAAAATCATTCATTATAAAATTAAAAGAACTTCGAGTCTGCTAAGAAAATAGGAAAATATATGGCATGGCAATTAAAGGCAAGACAAAAACAAAATATAATATGTAAAATAAGAGAGGGAGAAAAGATAATAGAAGATCCCAAAGAGATAAGAAGGGCTTTCCAGAAACGCTATAAAGAGTTATACAAGAAAGAGAAAGAAGATGATCATAGAATAGAGGACTATTTGCAAAAACATCAATTACAACAAATTACAAAAGAAGAAAGAGAACAACTGAACCAGTTAATCACAGAAGAAGTCAGAAAGGCAATAAAGAAGATGAAGATTGGGAAATCTCCAGGTACAGACGGAATATCGGCTAAATATTATAAAATATTATGTGATCAAATAACACCAGTATTATGTGAGGTTATGAACAATATCTTGAAAAAAGGCAAAATCCCAAATACGTGGAAAGAAGCCTATATAACCCTAATCCCCAAAAAAGATACTGATGGCCTAGAGGTTAGAAATTACAGGCCCATTTCATTACTGAATAATGACTATAAATTATTTGCAGATGTTTTGGCAGAAAGACTGAAAAGGCTTCTAAACAAAGTAATCCATAAAGATCAAGCTGGTTTTTTACCGGGGAGACAGCTGAAAGATAATGTGAGAACGGTAGTAGATATTATCGAATATTTAGAAAACAGAATTGATAAACAAGCAGCGTTGATTTTCATTGACGCGGAGAAAGCATTTGATAATGTCTCCTGGCGATTTATGAAAAAGAACTTAAAAATAATGGGGATAGGAGAGGAATTTATGAAGGGTGTAGAAGCCATATATCACAATCAAACAGCCAAACTCATTATAAATAATAACGTTTCGGAGACTTTTGATATCTCAAAAGGGACGAGACAGGGGTGTCCTCTATCCCCCCTGTTGTTTATAACTGTACTAGAGGTACTCAACAAAACCATGAGAGAAAATCCAGAAATTAAAGGGATTAAGGTTGGACATAAAGAATTTAAAATAAAAGCGTTTGCGGATGATATAGTATTAACTTTGGAAGATCCAAAGAAAAGCTTAAAAGAGGCACTACAAAAAATAGAAGAATTTGGTAAAGTAGCGGGGTTTAAACTTAATAAGAACAAGACTAAAATGTTAGTGAAGAACATAAGCAAAGAAGAAACAGAAGAACTGCAACAAGAGACAGGAATCACAGCGGCTAAGAAAGTCAAATATCTGGGAATATGGTTGACAGCAAAAAATATAAATCTATATAAAGATAACTATGAGACCCCATGGAGAGAAATTAAGAAAGACTTGGATATTTGGAATAGACTGAGACTCTCTTTTTTAGGGAGAATATCAGTGATTAAAATGAATGTTTTACCTAGAATGCTATTCTTATTCCAAACAGTACCAATGATCAAAGGGTTGAAACAATGTAAAGAATGGCAGAAAATATTGGCAAGATTTGTCTGACAGGGAAAGAGACCAAGAATAAAAATGAAGATCTTAGTGGACAAAAAAGAAAGAGGCGGCTTTTCCTTGCCAGACATGAGTCTTTATTATGAAGCAGCTTGCTTAATATGGATAAGAGATTGGATAAAACTAGAGAATACGGACCTTCTAGATTTAGAAGGATTTGACAACAGGTATGGGTGGCACTCGTACCTGTGGTATGGTAAAGCAAAAGTCCACAGGGGTTTCTTAAATCATATAATTAGAGGACCTATATATGATGTTTGGGAAAGAAATAAAAATTTGTTAGAAAAGAAAAACCCCTAGTGGATCTCACCAACTGACGTATTAATTACAAAAAACCTAATATGGAGGGAGAGAGAGCTACTTATGAAGAGTTTGTTATGAAAACGGAGCAGGGGATTAAGTTAAAGGCGTATGAAGAAATAAATAACCTACTGACAGGGTGGTTACAACACCACCAAGTTAATGAGATACTAAAAGAGGATAAAAAAAGATTGGGATTTGAGGAAAGGAAATCAAAATTTCAAATCGATATTATAGAAGGTAACACCAAACTTTTGTCCAAAATGTATGACTTATTACTGGACTGGTTTACTAAAGATGAGGAGGTAAAAGAAGCCATGATTAAGTGGGCCATGGATTTTGGATATAATATAGAATTAGAAGCGTGGCGTGAATTATGGAATGTCAATATGAAATTTACGGAGTGTACGGCTTTACAGGAAAATATGTGGAAAATGATATATAGCTGGTACCTCACGCCGGTAAAATTGGCAAAGATGTAAAGAATAAAAAATAGGAAGTGTTGGAAGTGTGGTGAGGCAGAAGGAGATTTAGATCATATGTGGTGGGTTTGTGGGAAAGTGAAGGGTTTTGGGAATCAATATATAATGAGCTTTAAAAAATCTTTAAGTACACTTTTCTAAAAAAAACTGAAGCCTTTTTATTGGGATTGACAGGGAAGGAAATTAAAAAGAAGGATAAAAATCTTTTCCTGTACGCCACGACAGCAGCTAGAACTACGTTGGTCCAGAACTGGAAAACTGATACTATACCTACAATCATGGAATGGCAGACTAAAATGATGAATTACGCAGAATTGGCTAGATTGTCGGGAAAAATACAGGACCAAGATGAAAAGAAGTTTGCTGAAAATTGGAGTAAATATTTGGTATGTGTAAGAGAAAATTGTAAAACTTTAAAGACACTGGCAGGGTTGGAGTAACTCTAACAGCATAAGACAAAATAGTATTAGATAGAATATGCGATGTTATAACTATATGATACTTACCGAAGAGACGGAGGGAAGTCCGAAGCTTAAGGCTTAGGTGGATGGATAAATGTATAATGAGTGTATGTATTCTATGTGTATGTGTAATAATAAAAATCAATAAAACTGAATTTAAAATAATAATAATCTACTTTTTGTATAAATACATTCTTCAGTTGCCATGAACACTCCACGGACAAAAGTAGAAGCTTTGAGAAGAAATTCCAAGGCATGCTCTGGTTCATGGGGTCACGGAGAGTCAAGCACAAGTAAGAAGACTGAACGACAACAACAGCATTCTTCAGAAGAGTACCTTTGGAGTTTGCAGGAGGGAAGGGTAGACAAGCGTGGGAGGAAGAAATGACCCTGTTCCTTTTAAAGAAAAGTCTTCAGTAGGTTGTTTATAATATGTGCTTGTTCACTTCATATAAATATTCTACTTACACAGATCTGTAAATGGGACATGTCAGCACTGTGTCCTTAAATGCAAAAAAAAAAAGAATTTTTTCAAATGTTTCATAAGAAGTTGGTGAGTGGGTACAGAGTCTCTCTTCTTTGGTAAATAATGTAAATACATGTCCTTTAAAAAAAAGTGAGTATTATACAGGTATTTTGTGTCATTTAATAAAGATTAAACAGCTTTCTGTTGCTAAAAGGCTTCATTTTGCCATGTGGTGTGGAATGTGTTCCATGTACATTTGGGTGTATTAAATGTGTCATTTTCTCTTGACCTCTTCTAAATTTGTAAGAGTTCTCACAGCCAAAAAAATTGCAGCTGAACCAGCCCAAATATAGCACTAAATCAATTTGACTTTACATATCAGCTTCAGCTTCATGCACACCCTCCTGCCCTCTTTCCTTCCCTGCACTTCCTCCTTCACAGCAAACCATAGTTCCATCCAAGCTACCAAACTATGGTTTGTGTTTCTTTCCCACTGAACCAGAATGCAAACCACAGTTTGATTTTGGTTTGGAGGGAATGGGTCAACCATACTTTACCATTTTGGAAGTATAGTAGGCTTGCAACTTGCACACATTTAACTTGCACAATTACAGCTTTACAAGCTTCGTGGCCGGCCAGCACATAATCACACAAATGCACACACAAGGTGGAGAAGCTTTTGCTGTGCTGGGTTTTCCTGGTACAGAAAGAGCTTTTAAGCTCTCTGCCTTGTTTACTGGGCTTTGGGAAGGCCTTGAGAGATCTTGCAGGGCTGCCTGAAATCCTGCAAAGGCCCGCAGAGCCCATGTGAGACCTTCCCAGAACCTGGTAAACAAGGCAGAGTCAAGGCCCACTTGGTGTTCCAGAAAGGTAGGGGTGGTCACATAGGGGCTATTCTGGGGTAGTTCTTTTTTATATATATAAATGATTTTTATTGGTTTTACATATAACCACATTACGTAACATCGTACCCTCTTATTTTATCTCTTTGGCTCAACTGAGCCTAACGACTTCCCTCCCCATCTGATAGTTTACAAAATTAAACTTTACATCTTTACATTTCACTTTGTTTCCTATCCTTGTTATAGCATTACCTAAAATATTATATTACTCAACCTGAATAGGTAGCAATTTCATCTTACAAATCTTCAGATAACCCTGCTAATGATGTTGATTATGAGACTTCCGGCGAACCGCAGCCACAGGAAAGGAGCGCGAGGCTGCCCTCCGGGGGGGTCTCGAACAACGCGGGGGTCTAGAGGTGTCACAAAGGCTCCGTGGACCTCGAAACCCCAAGAGGATTATCTTGGGGGACAGGTACCTGGCGGTGCTGCCGGCACTGCCCTGTTTTTCGGACATTTTAAATCAAGTTTGAGAACATGATTGGAGCTGCAGCATGAAAGGGAAGCAACAGACCCCGTGTTGTGAAGCCTCAGGCTCTGAGTGAAAGCGGCAAGCCTCCAACAACAATTAAGAAGCTGGGCCATAACTAAAACAATAACAGACTGAATTTAAGTTAAAGAAACCAGCGGAACAAAGATACTATGATATGAAAGAAGAAGGAATTCGCTTTAGCGGTAAGAGTAATTGGCGTGTAACAGAAGACTGGGAGAGGAGAGGGAGTAAGACTGTAACTGCCGAGTGGGCGTTGCAGAGAGACCTCAGATACAAAGTGTAAAAATCTGAGGCAATGGACTGATTGAAAACAGTTGAATATTTGAAAAGCGGATAGAAACATTTCTGCTCTGCCCTGGTCGGAGCGCGCTATGCCAGTGACTAAAAGGGACTGTAACTTTTCACCCAGTCTAGGATATATAAGTAAGACTTTGTTCCGAATTATTGCATTTTGTATATACCTCCCCCCGCCTAATGTGTTCAAGCTGAAACTGTTTCTCTTTATTATTTGGAGTGCTTAATTGACTGAAAGCTGAGTTTGGGATGAGGTTTGGGAGGAGAAAGTGAACCGTAGGAAGAGAACCATTGTGTGCTCCATTTCCTGTTTTTCTCTTAAAGCGGCACACAGCTGTAATCATCTAGGAGAAGATAACCTTGGCGCCTTAAACATTTAATCTATCGCTACAGAAAACGGGGAGTAAACGGCTAAGTCGAAAGAAAAGAAAAGAAGACTTAAACACAGTACCTTGGCAAGACTTTACGTTTCCGCTAGATCCTGCTGCCTTCCCGTGGCAATCTCTCGGTTTAATTGTGACTCCCCCCCACACACACCTTTTCTGCTCCGGCTTCGAAACCCGCCTCGTACTTCATCCCTACTTCCTGGAAAGTATTGAGCTGGATGTGCCTCACCTCCTTTTCTCCACCCTGTGTCTTGATGTTCCCTACTTTATTTACTTTCTAGGACTTAAATCCCGAGAACTTTCTTCCCCCTTCATCTGCTTTTTGTGACTGTAAACGATCCATCTAACTGGTCCCCTAGTTGTGAGTGGAGAGAGACTTCATACTGAAGAACTAAAAGGGTGAATGCAAGTAAAGCGCCACTGTGTGGGGCCAGAAAGGAACTACATTGGGAAAACAAAGAAATTTCCTAAATTACAGTTGAGCGACCCCTAGGGGTGGGAAAAAACTTTTTCTTTCTTTTCTTCTTTTTTTTCTTTCTCATTTTCATTTTTTCTTTTTTTAGTTAATTAAGACAAATAGAAATACAAAATGAAAAAGGGGGCGGGAACGCCTGCTGAAAGGAGACCATCCAGACAAGAAAATGGGAAAGAGGGGAAGGAAATTAAGGACTATGATAATTTGATGGCTGCTTCCGGTCAGCGCCAGCGCTTAATGGCGGATTTCCCTCTGAGCTCCAGAGGGAGTCTGCTCTGTGGGTTCGGGTCCTGCCGTTACGGCGAAACGGGGACCCCCAAAAATCACAGGTGGCGAAGCCTGTGAACAAGGAGACTCGGCGGGCACCTATTGCGCCCCCCCAAACCTGCGAAGAGCCTTTTTAAAGGCTTCAGAGCAGCAGCGGGTGAGCGGCGCGGTGCTGAGAGTTACCCGGCCTGTGGAGTGAAGCCGCATCGCCATTAGCGGAGAGCGCTGATTTCTTCCGAAGAATTGGACTCAAGAAAAGTAACTACCCGTGAGTAGGATTAATGATTAAAGGACTAAATTGAAGCTAAATTTTTCAGGAAATTCGGTACCGAGACAGGAAAGGCATAAAGAGGAAGTCTGCCTTTCCGTTCTGCAGACAGATTAAAGCAAAGAGACTGTTAAGCTGTAACTGTCAGAGAATCTACTTTTGGACAACAACAAATCCACCGTTAAAAAATAGCCCTCCTCCTGTAGGCAGGAGTGGAGGGGAGGAAATTGTATTTTATATGCCTGCATGAAAGAAGGGAATTGGAATTTTACTGCTGTTTTAACACCCTGGGGACGGACTGCCTTGACAGGGAAGCCGGCTGTAGGCTGTCTGCACGTTAAGGTAAAGAAGTAACTGTAGGAATCAAGCCTTGTCAGAGGAATTGGCCACTCTCCAAGCACCCGGCTTGAGTTCCTTGTTGACCTCCCCATCTGCGACTCCCGGCAAGATCAGGCGAGATCTCAATCGGCGATCCTCCTCCAACGTGAGAAGAACACACCACTCCTCCCCTGCCATCCCCAGGGAGGGGAGAGAGACAGACAGAAATGTATTTACATGCCTTTATTTCCGTCTTTCCAGCAGTACAGAGAAACGTGTCTGCACTCTCTTAACACCAACAGCAGAGAGAGAATAACTCCTCCCCTGTACTTCCAGTACAGATCATATGACACTCTGAGCTAACATCCGGTGCTCAGTGGTGTGAATAGACTGTTCCTTTGTTCCCACGGAACAGTCCCAAACATCAACATCCTGTTTGGCTTTCCAGCCACCTGGAGCTCGCTGCTGCATTGCTCCTTTTTCGTAACATCCTCCCCCAAAAGAATCAATGCGTGTTGCGGCAAGCAAAGCGTGATCCAGAGAAGAAAACAAACAGTTGTTATACACATAACACTCCCCTGTTGTTACAGTTCCACCCTTGGAACTCCTCGCCACTGGTTTCCCCAGTGTACCTCTCTGGTTTTCTAGCTTCCAAGGAATGAGTGCATCTGCATTACCTTGGCCAGCAACTCTCTGTTGTGTCTTTGTCTCTAACTTAGACACAGCTCCAACCTGTCCTCAGTTGTGTACAACAGCAACACATGCAACAGCTAAGTTAGCAAACTCTTTTGAGTACCTCTTGGGTGGTACACCCTTTGTAACTCTCTCAGACCTTCGTATGAGGTGCTGATTCTCTCTGCTCCCTGGTTCAGTCTCAGGACTCTTTGGAGAACCAGTTCCAATGGTAAACAGTGGTTCATCCTCCACCTGTGAAGGCCTATCTATTGTGTGAGATTTCCTCTCAATGACTGTGACAACTGAGCTCTTCGAGCTATCACTGTCATCACTCTCAGTACCACTGTAATCTGTAAAATCATCATCATCATCTGAATTGTTCTCTGTGGGAAATGTGTGTACTATCACTCTCTCCTGTTCAGGAGCACTCTCTAGAAATTTTGTGAGAATCACCTGACCAGATTCAGACAAAATTACTCTGTAGAGACCCTTTTCATATCCCACAAAAAATGCCTCTGGCATTCTTTACTCCACCTGGAGCTTCTGTCCTCACATGAGACCCAAAAACCTTGAAATGGGCAACAGAAGGTTTTCTGTGGAACAGTTTCTCAAAAGGAGAACTTCCCAACTCTTTTGAAACCTTTCTCAACCACGTATAACAATATGACATTAGCGACTCCGCCCAGTACTCATGTGGCAGATGTGAACTAAGCAATTGCGCATTCATCCCCTTTTGCAATTCTTTGTTCACCCGTACACAGACACCCCTGTTCCACGCTTCCGCTGAAACAGCAACTTTGTGTCTTATCCCTTTCTTCTGCAGGAACTCCTGAAAATCCTGTAAAAGAAAAATTTGCTTCTCATCTGTGAAAAGACAATCAATGTTAGCATCATGCATATTTTTAACCTTGTCACAAAACTCCTGAAACCTTTCCAAGGCTTGTTGTGGTTTCTCTAACACATAAATCCAGACAAAATTAGAGAAATGATCCACACACACAAGATAAAATCTTGCATTGCCTCTAGATGGTTCTAGAGGACCAATCACATCAACATACACCCGCTGAAATGCTCTGTCGACCCCGGTCACCTTCTTGGCGTCCATTTTGGTCGCACCTGCGAGAGAAATCAAGTTAGACTCAGATGAATTACATTCCATGTAATCACTTTGTTCATAAGTCAACAAATACAGTCCATCTTTCTCTCTGGCAGAAAGATACAACTCTCCATCTTTGAAGATCTTGCAGCTCTCAGCATCATAGGACAGTTTCAGTCCTTTCTTTGCAATCTGCGATACACTCAGCAGATTGAACTTCAATTCAGGAACCAAGTAAACATTGTTTATAGTCGAGTTCAGACTCTCAAGATACACAGTCCCTATCCCGGTCGCTTCCAGCTCCTGACCGTTGGCCTGTTTCACAGCGAAGCTTTGCTTCTTAAACGTTGAAAAGAGTCCTCTGTGTGGGGACATATGAAAAGTACGCCCCGTGTCGATTACAAACGAGTTCTCAACATCTGGCGTGGTTCCTTTCGACATCAAAGCCTTCGCAGGTTTCACCATAGACTTGGTATGACTTTTGCCTGATGCCTCAGGCTTTGCTGAGCGGCCCTTAGCTCCTTTTGGCTGGCGTGGCTTCTTGTAGTTCCGCTGAAGATGCCCAGCCTGTCCACAATTGTAACATCGGACAACGTACAAAGCTACAGCATTCTCTCCAGTAGCAACATTGGTGGGGGAATTAGAACTCCGTTCCTCCCTCCCCCTGTCCTTTACTTCCAGTGCAGCAAGCCGGTCGTGTTCATTTAGAACAACGGCACACACCCTCTCCGCGGTCAAATCTTGAGCCGGAAGGGAACCAAGCTGACTGGCAACGGTTTTGTAAGTCCGATTTAGGCTGTTTATCATCATGAAGCAGAACACTTCCTCCTGTAGACGGAAATTGCGTTCCACCATCTGTTGGCGCAGATATTTCATCTCCGTCAGGTGCGCTTGAACATCTCCATCAGGCGCAAGCCTCAGATTGGTCAGCTTCTCAAAATACAGCAACGCTGAAGAACCAGCATCCCTCTGATGTGTTCTACGCAGCGTCTCCCAAATCTCTCGCGCATACTCTAAATTCTGAATATGCACCAATTGGCAATCTGAGACACACAGAATTATAGCCGTCCTGGCCTTTAGATTCTGTGATTCCCAACGTCGCGTTGGAACTGCAGGGATCGGGTTCTCAATCACCTCAAAGACCCTCTGATTCTGCAGCAGGGCCTTCATCTTTACAGACCAAGATGAATAATTTTCATTTGTCAGGGGAGGTGGGTAAGGTAAACCTCCCCCCTTCTTGGCATCCATCCTTGAATCCAAGTCTCTGCTCTCACTCTCGAGCCTGTAAAATCCAAAAGTCTTTTCTGGGCTGTTTACTGCCTTCTCTGGCAGGCAAACTGCAAGCTGTCTCAAAGTCCTTGCACAGCATACCAAGATAGCCAAAACAACTTTGACTTCCCAGGCTCTCACTGAGCCAGCCCCATTTGTCAGTAACTTTCCAAGCCTACTGACGGTCGTTGCCTAGCAACTGTGCATACCTTTCTTCGAACAGGAAATCTTATAAACCACAAGTATTCCTGGTATGCAAGCCTTTGCTTTCAGAGCTGTTTTTCCAAATGCAGCTCCCGTGAACCAGAAAATGAATCAATCTGCGTTCACACTTTTAGCCCGAAATTCAGCATACGTTTGGGGCTCCGTTGCCTGGAAAACACCCCCTCTCGGTGTCCAACCGTCTGTTCAGCTTCTGGCTGCACGCAGACGTTATCTTATCTTCTTTGGTGCAGAGGATGACTAACGATCCATCAACCTCTCATGCTGATTCCCATGGATCTTGAGAACCATCGGCTTCTGCTACCAGATGTAGGAATCAAGCCTTGTCAGAGGAATTGGCCACTCTCCAAGCACCTGGCTTGAGTTCCTTGTTGACCTCCCCGTCTGCGACTCCCGGCAAGATCAGGCGAGATCTCAATCGGCGATCCTCCTCTAACGTGAGAAGAACACACCACTCCTCCCCTGCCATCCCCAGGGAGGGGAGAGAGACAGACAGAAATGTATTTACATGCCTTTATTTCTGTCTTTCCAGCAGTACAGAGAAACGTGTCTGCACTCTCTTAACACCAACAGCAGAGAGAGAATAACTCCTCCCCTGTACTTCCAGTACAGATCATATGACACTCTGAGCTAACATCCGGTGCTCAGTGGTGTGAATAGACTGTTCCTTTGTTCCCACGGAACAGTCCCAAACATCAACATCCTGTTTGGCTTTCCAGCCACCTGGAGCTCGCTGCTGCATTGCTCCTTTTTCGTAACAGTAACTTTTGAGCAAACTTTTGAACCAACTCTTTGAAAGGATACAGTGTCCCTGGATTATATATGGACTGTGTTGCACTTAAATAAGTTGGAGGAAAATTGATACTGTGGACTTTTAGGAGACATGGGGGATTTTTAAAGAATACTTTGTTTTAAAAATTGTAAAGTGAAGTTAGAGACTTCTCCCCCTAGAGGAGACTTGATTGTAACAATAACAACTGAACTACTAGTTGCTGAGCCACTGGAAAATTCCTATTCTAAACAATCTTATAAGTGCGTGACTGACCTTGGCTTGGCATGAGAGTGTTATGGCAGATGATAAAGGGAAAGTAGAGCTACAGGAAAAAAGTCTAAGATCTGGTAGACAATACAAAATTGATATTCCACAACAAAGAAGGGCCTCATCATCCGGAGGCACAGGAGCAACTGCTGCCTCACAAACAAAATCAAGAATTATGTCATCGGAAGACGCTCTGGCTAAGGCACTTGGAAAAATTAATGAATCTTTGGAACATTTAACGAAGCAAGGGGCAGAGACAAGTAAACAAGTTGCTGAAACTAACAAGCAAATTGCAGAAACCAATAAGAAAGTAGCTGAGGTCTCAGCAAAAATTGATTTAAATACCACAAGTATAAATGAACTTGGAAAGAAGGTGAATTCTAATACAGAGACTATCGAAAAATTATTAGAGGAATCGGCTACAACTCGAAAGATTGCAGAGGAGGCCAAGGAAATTGCGACTGCTACACAGGAAAAAATTCCACCGGTCTTTAAAAAACTGGAGGATCATGAATTGACACTGTCCATGATTGATTTGCAAAGAAAAGAGAGAAATTTGAGAATCAGAGCAGTACCGGAAAGTGAAAAGGACAATTTGGCGGACTTTCTTATAAAAGAATTCGCAGACTTTTGGCAACAGGGCATTGAGAAGGAAAAATTCAAGATAGTAAGTGCATTTAGACTTGGTACAAGACAAAGAAGGAATAAGGCAAGAGATTGCTTGATAACTTTAAGATCAAAAGAAGAAAGAGATAAAATTCTGAATTTGCACTACCAAAAAACACTGCAAATTGAAGATTCGTACGTGGAGATCTTTAAAGATATACCGAAGTACATTTTGGACGTAAGAACCTACTATAGAGATCTGGTTGTTTTATTGAAAAGAAACAGCATATTTTTCAGGTGGGAATTCCCTCAAGGCCTATCCTTCAAATATAAAGGAAGGAAAATAAGAATAAGGACAGTGAGTGACAAAGACAAATTTTTGAGAGACCACGAAGAGGACCTTCAGAAAGAGGCGGAATCTGGACAAGAACCAATCTCATCAAGAGAAGGAATACTGGACATAGCAAATTTATCATTTGGACTGCATCCACCGACTGAAGAAGAACAATTACTTGGAGCAGTAGGAGGAAAAAGCAAATAATCCCATCATGGCTCTGCAACTTCTAAGTTGGAACTGTAATGGTCTGAACATACCCCGGAAGAGAAAAAGCGTTTTTCATATATTAAAGAACAATTGGACTTGATTTGCTTACAAGAGACACATGTGATGAGGTCACATAGGAAAATACTTATTAACAAAAGATTGGGACAAGAATTTATTTCATCTGACAGAGTTAAAAAAAGAGGAGTGGTGATATATGCAAAGGAAAGATTGTTGCCGAAATTAAACTTTAAAGATGACTGTGATGGGATGATGAGCTGCTTGTGCGTGAAATTCCTAGTCCCTCAGAGTTTGGCTAAGTCCACAAACCTCTGTCTGTAACGGAGCTCCTTAAGCATGGCTCCGTCAGTCGCTTGTAGAATCCGACAGTGGGCGTTTACGGAACTTCTTCCAGCATAAAAGTTCCTTAACGGAAACGCGTCTTCTGGACTCTCGGCGCGACAGTTTCCGGCGAGGAGTGGGTGTCCCTATAGGAGGTCCTGAAACCTCCCCACTGTTTTCACTGGAAGTATCTCTGAGCCCTCCCTCCGACTCACTTTCCCTTGGAGCTCCTCCTCTCCCCCTGCTGGTTCCCTCCTCAGCTGATAAGTCTCTCTCAGCCTCTGTGAGCCCTTTCACCTCCTGTTTTTCCGATGGCAGTTCCCTGACATCCACCTCCCCTCCAGGGCCCCCTTCACCACCTCCCCTCCCCTCCTCTGCGGGCGGCGAGGGAGCAAAACCCCTGAAAGAACCTCCCTCATCTTCCGAAGTCTCGAACACTTCCCTCCACCGGTTGCTGTTTCTGGTTTCTAAGTACTCCTCCTCATCGGAGTCTATTCCTTCTTCCAACTCCGATTCCCTGAATCCTTCCAGTTCCTCCTCCTCGTCGGTGGTGCCAAAGTACTCCCTCCGGAACCTCGCTACTGACTGAGGTTTCCTGGGGAACCTTTGGTGGAACGTTTCGATCAAGATCTCGTCATTGACCTCCTCTGCCGTCACCCAGGCGTTTTCCGACTTCGGTTCCCCTTCCCACGCTACCAAATACTCCACCTGATTACCTTTCCACCTGGAGTCGATGATTTCCGCCACATGGTTGCTGCTTTCCCTCTCTTCTAAGACTGGCCCCCGTGTGGAGACCCCTTCACCTTCCCCCCTATACGGTGACAGTAATGACCTGTGGAATACTGGGTGCAGTTTCATGTGGTTCGGTAACCGGAGTCTGAAAGCCACCGGGTTGACCTGTTGAATGACCTCAAATGGTCCCAATCTTTTGGGTCTCAATTTCTTGCAACCCCCCTTGAACGGCAACCCTTGGGTTGACAGCCACACCTGACTCCCCACCCTAATGGTTTCACCTTCCCTTCTGCTCTTGTCTGCCTGCCTCTTATATTCTTCTTTGGCCCTTTCTAAGTTGAGTTGGAGTTGACGATGGATCGCTTCCATTTCTTCTACAAAATGTTTGGCGGCCGGGACACTCCATCTCTCCCCTCCTCCCCCTGGAAACGCCCTGGGGTGGCACCCATAATTAGCCAAAAAGGGGCTCATCCCGGTGGACACATTCTCCGCATTATTGTAGGCAAATTCCGCTAGCGCCAACTTTTCGACCCAATCGTTCTCTCTGTCATTGACATAACACCTCAGGTATTGTTGGAGGATACCGTTTGCTCTCTCCGCCTGCCCGTTGGTTTCAGGGTGCCTGGCAGTCGAAAAATTGACCTCTACGTGCAGTAAGCTCATAAGCTTCCTCCAGAACCTGGACGTGAACTGTTTGCCTCTGTCTGAGACCACCCTCAAGGGGGCGTCATGCAGCCTAAAAATATGTTCTACAAACAATTTCGCTGTCTCTTCCGCCGTGACTGCATGTGAGCAAGCTACAAAGTGGCCTATCTTAGTTAACAGGTCTACTACGACCAGGATGGCGGTTTTCCCCTTGGATTTCGGCAGATCAGTCATAAAATCTATCGATACCGCCTCCCACGGTCGTTCTGGTGTGGGTAACGGTTCTAATAACCCCGCTGGCGCCCGCCTTTCTCCTTTGGCTCTCTGGCATTGGTCACACCCTCTTACATACTCCCGTACATCTTCCCTCACCTTGGGCCACCAAAATTCCCTGGTAACTAACCACATGGTCTTGTGTTGCCCAAAATGCCCCGCTGTGGGGCTGTCATGCAGCTGTTTGAGTACTCTCCCTCTCAATTCCCCTTCGGGTATATATAGTGCCCCTTTGTAATACAATGCCCCGTTTCTTTCTTCAAAACCTCCGGGGTTTTCTCCCTCTCTCCTTAAACATCTGAGCTTATTCTGGGCGTATTCATCATTCTCCGTTCCCTCTACCAGTTCCCTTTGCCCCACCAAGGCCGCCCCACACACCCAGCGGTCCTCTGGGATGATATGTCTCTCTTCGGGTGCTCCCTCCCCCTCCAAATATTCAGGTTTGCGTGAGAGAGCGTCCGCCCTGACGTTTTCTGGACCTGGCACATAGCAGATTTCAAAATGGAATTTGGAGAACTCCTGGGCCCACCTCACTTGTCGTTGGTTGAGCACTCGTGCCGTTCTCCAATACTCTAAATTCTTGTGGTCCGTGCACACTTGCACCTTATGTTGTGCACCAATTAGTAAGTGTCTCCATCTCCGGAACGCTTCGTGAATGGCGAGTAGTTCTCGGTCATATACCGTGTAGTTCCTCTCGGATTTGTTTAACTTACGCGAGAAGAAGGCACACGGTCTCCACTCCGACTTATTCTTCCCCGGCTGAAGAAGCACCGCCCCCACCGCCCGGTCTGATGCATCAGTTTCCACTCTCATTGGTTTTTGTAAATCCACATGCAGGAGCTGTTTTTCCGAAGCGAATGCCCTTTTCAATTCCTCAAATGCTTCCTCCGCCTCCGCCGTCCAAACAAATTTCTTCTTGCTGCTGAGACAGTCCGTGATGGGAGCCGTTAAGTGGGCAAAGTTCTTGATGAACTTACGGTAAAAGTTCCCAAACCCTAAGAATCTTTGCACATCCTTTTTCGTTTTCGGTGTCTTCCATTCCAGCACCACCTGGACCTTGCCTGGATCCATGGCTAATCCCTTGTCTGACAAGCGGTACCCCAGGAATTCCACCTCCTTGGTGTGAAACTGACACTTCTCCAATTTCACCCACAGCTGGTTTGCTTGCAGTTGGCTCAGCACTTCCCTGACATCCTTTACATGCTGCTCCTCATTCTCTGAATATACTAACACGTCATCTAGGAAGGCCACGCAATTCTTGTAGAGCAGAGGTCCCAGGACGTGGTTCATGAACGATTGAAAACATGCTGAGCCTCCTTGTAATCTGAAGGGCATAACGAGATATTCAAAAGCCCCCAAAGGGGTGAACATGGTGGTTTTCCATTCATCCCCCTTCCTTATCCGTATCAGGTTGTATGCCCCCCTCAGGTCCAGTTTAGTAAATATCTTTCCCTTCCTCACCCTGGTCAAAATGTCATCAATTCTGGGCATGGGGAAAGCCACTGGTTCCGACACTGCATTTAGGGCCCGGAAGTCCACTACAAGTCTCGGTTTATCCATGTTTTTTTTGTCCACAAAAAACACTGGGCTGCCCCCCACCGCTCTGGACTCTCTGATAAAGCCCCTCTTCAGGTTTTTATCAATAAACTCCCTTAACTCCTGCATTTCCCTGTCTGACATGGCGTACAGCTTGCCCACTGGGAGCTGGGCCCCAGGGACTAGATTGATTTGGCAGTCAAAGGCTCTATGCGGTGGTAGTTTGTCTGCTTCCCTTTCGCTGAACACCTTCCTCAGGTCAGCGTATTGTTTGGGCACCTTCCCTTTGTCCGTTACTTCCGTCCCTGCTAGAAAGGCTTTTGCCCCTTCTGGCACCTTTCCCTCTCTGCAGTGTTCCAGGCAATGTGCTGACCCAAAGGAAACCACTCTCTGATGCCAGCCCACTAGCGGATCATGCAACGCTAGCCAGCTCATTCCCAAAATAATGGGAGCCCCTCCCAAGGTGGCCACATTGAACGCTATTCTTTCGGTGTGCCTGGCAACCCTCATAACCATTGGGACGGTCTGTAGGCTAACTTCTCCTCCCAACAGCTCCCTCCCATCGATCGTGGTCACCTGCAGGGGGTTACTTAAAGGGATTGTCTGTATCTGGTGTTCAGCTGCAAACTCCTTACTCATAAAATTACAGGAGCTGCCTGAGTCCAATAGCGCCTTTATCTTTAGTGGGTGTCCGTTTGCCAGCTCTAGCAACACCTCTATCACTAGGGCTGGTCTTGGAGGTTCCGGCGTGGGCACTTTTACTGCTCCTTGGCCTGGCTGCTGTGCCCTGACGGTGTCAGCCAGGCGTTGGCTTTTACTTGCTCCTGGACTTCCTCCTCCTTTCCCCCAACAGCTCCCGCCATCCCTTGCCATTCCTTTCTTTGCGGGCAGACTCTGGCAAAGTGACCTGGCTGCTGGCAGAGATAACATTTCTTGGCGCTCTTCCCCTCCTTCTTCCGCCCTTCACTGGGATTTGAAACTGCGCGCGCGCGCGCTGTTCCAATTTCCATCGGCTCTCCTGGCGGGAAAGTTGGCTCCGGAATCTCTGGAATGCGGAAATCCCTCCAACGCTCTCCTTTCCCTTCCCGCTTCTCCAAGGCTCTCGCCTCCTGGCGCGCTCCAATGGTCAGCGCTGATTTGGTCAGCTGGTCCATAGACTCCGCCCTGGGCGCCCGGGAAAGTTCGTCTTTCACCGCCGAAGAAAGCCCCTCTTCGAAAAGCATTTGAATGGGCTCCGCCGATAGATCCCACCCCAATTTATGTATCAACATGGTAAACTCAGTCCAGTACTCACGGACAGATCGGCTCCCCTGTTTACACGCCATCAACTGTCTGCGCACCACTCCCTGCTCAATGTCGCTGGAAAACATCAGGTCCATGGCGCGAAAAAACTTCCTCGTGTCCTTCAGGATTTCATTATTCCCTGCCATCAGGGGTCTAACCCAGTCTCTCGCCGCCCCTTCGAGATGGCCAACCACAAACGCCACTCGCGATTCCTCGTCGGGAAAGTCGTCAAACTGCAGATTGAGAGCATACTGCATCTCTGTCCTAAAGGCTTGATAGTTCCTGGGGTCCCCCCCAAACTTCTGCACCAATCCTGGCATCTTTCTTGCCAGTGGGGCGCCTTTTGCCTTTTCTGCATCCTGCGCCCTCCTCTCCTCGAGCCTCGCCGTTTGCAGCGCTAGCTGGACCTCCAACACCCGGTACCTTTCTTCCAGGCTTGGACCCGTTCCAGCTCCTCCCGCTTCTCCGGTTCCGGCTGGGTTGCTCATGATGCCTCTCTGCACAAGCTGCTTTCAGGGACTGTCGGATTGCTGTGATGGGATGATGAGCTGCTTGTGCATGAAATTCCTAGTCCCTCAGAGTTTGGCTAAGTCCACAAACCTCTGTCTGTAACGGAGCTCCTTAAGCATGGCTCCGTCAGTCGCTTGTAGAATCCGACAGTGGGCGTTTACGGAACTTCTTCCAGCATAAAAGTTCCTTAACGGAAACGCGTCTTCTGGACTCTCGGCGCGACAGTTTCCGGCGAGGAGTGGGTGTCCCTATAGGAGGTCCTGAAACCTCCCCACTGTTTTCACTGGAAGTATCTCTGAGCCCTCCCTCCGACTCACTTTCCCTTGGAGCTCCTCCTCTCCCCCTGCTGGTTCCCTCCTCAGCTGATAAGTCTTTCTCAGCCTCTGTGAGCCCTTTCACCTCCTGTTTTTCCGATGACAGTTCCCTGACAATGACCAAGGAAGATTTTTGGCAATTGAAATTCAAGTCCAAGGAGAGAAATTTTTGATTGTAGGAATTTATGCACCGAATGAGGGGAAATCTGAATTTTTTAAGAAGTTGCATGAGATCTTGTTGGACTATTTGGATTATAACTTAATTTTGATGGGAGACATGAATGGAGTAGTTTCTACAAATATGGACAAAGCACAAAGACAGGTAGTCACTAAAGATGGAAGACTACCAAAAACTTTTTTTGAAATGACTGACAATATGGACTTGGTTGATATTTGGAGAATGAAAAACCCTCTTGAGAGAGAGGGAACCTTCTTTTCTGAAGCCAAAATGACATGGACTAGAATTGACCAAATATGGGTTACTAGAGGAATGGCTCCAAAGATAAAAAAAGTTGAAATCTGCCCAAAAACTTGCTCCGACCATAATGCCGTAAAGATGGAGATGAAGCAAATAACAGCTGGCTCCTTCAGATGGAGGATGAATGACACCTTATTTAGAGATGAAGAAGTATACAAAAAGGCCCAAAAAACTTTGAGAGACTATTTTGAAATAAATATGAAGACCAATGTTGAAAAAAGAGTAATCTGGGACGCAAGTAAAGCCGTCATGCGAGGATTCTTGATACAACAAAATGCAATAAAGAAGAGAAGCCAAAATGAGAAGAAAGACAAGATTTTGGAGAAGATAAAAGAAGGGGAAAGGAAATTAAGATCAAAACCAAAGTCTCAGGAGATTCTGAGAGAAATCAAGCTATATCAAATACAATACATGGAATTGATGAATCAAGAAATAGAATGAAAAATTAAACAAATGAGACAAAAGACTTTTGAATCAGCAGATAAATGTGGTAAATTGTTGGCTTGGCAAATGAGGAAAAGACAAAAACTGAACACGGTGACAAATTTAGAAGTGGAAGGAAAGAATATTTACAACCCAATTGAGATTAGAAATTGCTTCCAGAGATATTTTAAACAACTATATTCACAAGGGCCGCAGAAAGAACTGGACATAGAACAATTTATTGAGAAAAATGGATTAAAAAAAATCTCTCATGAAAGTAAAATAGTTTTGAACCAGAAAATAACTGAACAGGACATAGAAGGTGCCATTCAAAACATGCAATTGGGTAAATCTCCGGGACCAGATGGGCTGACTTCCAGATACTATAAAGCTTTGAAGGAGTGGTTATTACAACCTTTGAAGGAAGTCTGCAATGAAATTTTGGAGGGGAAAAGGGCACCAGAATCGTGGAAAGAGGCTTTTATTACACTTATACCGAAGACAGAGACTGAAAAGACTCAACTTAAGAACTACCGCCCTATTTCTTTACTAAATGTGGATTACAAAATCTTTGCTGACATTTTAGCTAAGAGACTGAAAAAAGTTTTGATGGAGGAGATTCATAGAGATCAAGCGGGCTTTCTCCCAAGAAGACATTTGTCAGATAATGTAAGGAATATAATTGATATTTTGGAAAAACTAGAAGTGAATATAAACACTAAAGCAGTTTTGATATTCGTGGATGCGGAGAAAGCCTTTGACAATATTTCTTGGAGCTTTATGAGAAAGAATCTCCGGGGGATGGGGGTAGGCCAAGGGTTTGAAAATGGTATAGGTGCAATATACTCTGAACAAAAAGCAAAGTTAATTGTTAACAATGTGGTTACAGAAGAATTCAAGATAGAAAAAGGGACACGTCAGGGGTGCCCAATCTCTCCATTACTTTTTATATCAGTCCTGGAGGTCTTGCTGAATATGATTAGAAGGGATCAGCTGGTTAAAGGGGTACAGGTCGGAGCTAAACAATACAAATTGAGAGCTTTTGCAGATGATCTGGTACTTACATTACAAGAGCCAGAATCTAGTACTAAAAGGGTTTTAGAATTAATTCAAGAGTTTGGTCAAGTAGCAGGATTTAAATTGAATAAGTTAAAAACTAAGGTATTGGAGAAAAACTTAACAGTCATTGAAAAAGAGAGGTTTCAGAATGAGACAGGTTTAACCGTGGTTAAGAAAGTGAAATACTTGGGGATTAATATGACAGCTAAAAATGTGAACTTATTTAAAGATAATTATGAGAAATGTTGGGCTGAAGTGAAAAAAGATTTAGAAATTTGGTCAAATTTGAAGCTTTCCTTGTTGGGTCGAATTACAGTTATAAAGATGAATGTATTGCCTAGAATGTTATTTCTGTTCCAAACATTGCAAATTGTGGACAAGATGGACTGTTTCAAGAAGTGGCAGAAATATATTTCTAAATTTGTCTGGCAGGGCAAGAAACCCAGAATAAAATTTAAGATTTTAACTGATGCAAAGGAAAGGGGGGGATTTGCCCTGCCAGACTTTAAACTATACTATGAATCGGCAGCTTTCTGCTGGTTGAAGGACTGGCTGCTTCTTGAGAACACAGACATTTTGGACTTAGAAGGTTTTAACAATATTTTTGGATGGCATGCATATTTGTGGTATGACAAGGTTAAAGCTCACAAAGCCTTTAAAAATCATATTGTCAGGAAAGCATTATATAATGTCTGGATTAGATATAAAGATTTGCTGGAAAATAAAACTCCTAGGTGGTTGTCGCCAATGGAGGCAAAGGTGAAAAGGCTCAATATGGAGTCCAAATGGCCGAAATATTGGGAAATTTTGGAACAAGAAGGGGACAAATTGAAATTGCAGAGCTTTGAGAAATTAAAAGATAAAGTGCGAGACTGGCTTCATTATTATCAAATAATGGAGGTTTACAAGCTGGACAGGAAAATTGGCTTCCAGGTGGAAAAATCAAAATTGGAAACAGAACTGTTAGAATCCAATACTAAAAATTTGTCAAAAATGTATAACTTGCTGTTGAAATGGAGTACGCAGGATGAAATGGTGAAGTCAGCCATGATTAAGTGGGCACAAGATATTGGTCATAACATTATGTTTGCTGACTGGGAAAAGTTGTGGACCACCGGTATGAAATTTACGGCATGTAATGCCTTAAGAGAGAATATTATGAAAATGATCTATAGGTGGTACATGACCCCAGTCAAGCTTGCAAAAATTTACCACTTGCCTGATAATAAATGTTGGAAATGTAAAGAAAATGAAGGTACATTCTTTCACCTTTGGTGGACGTGCCCAAAGATTAAGGCGTTCTGGGAAATGATATATAATGAACTGAAAAAGGTATTTAAATATACCTTTCTGAAGAAACCAGAGGCCTTTCTCTTGGGTATTGTCGGCCAATTGGTGCCAAAGAAGGATAGAACATTCTTTATGTACGCTACAACAGCAGCAAGAATACTTATCGCGAAGTATTGGAAGACACAAGACCTACCCACCCTGGAAGAATGGCAGATGAAGGTGATAGACTATATGGAACTGGCAGAAATGACTGGCAGAATCCGAGACCAGGGGAGAGAGACAGCGGAAGAAGATTGGAAGAAATTTAAGGACTATCTTAAAAAACATTGCAAAATTAATGAATGCTAGAATGATGCTGGTTTAGAATTTACGTGGTTTACAGCTGTAATGGATAAGCAAAAAGAAAAGAAAGGTCAAAAATTAAATGAAAATTAAGGGAAAGGATTTGCTGAATCAATAAATTAGAAATTGGAATACAGAAAGGGGAGGTATGAGGAAGTCGGGGAAGTAAGTTATAAGAAAATAAGGGATTGAAAGTATACTTGTTTTTACTTTTGTCTGTTTGTATGGGAAAGAGGGGAAGGAAATTAAGGACTATGATAATTTGATGGCTGAAATAAGGAAAGAATTTAAACACAATGAACAGTATATTGAGAAAAAAATTATTGGAAGTACAGGACTCATTGAATAAGAGATTAGAGGGGGTGGTGGGAGAACTAACAGGAAAAGTAAAAGATTTATCTCTAAGATCCAAAGTACTTGAAGACTCAATGAAAAGGGTTCAAAAAGATATTAAAGAAAATAGGAAAGATATGGACAGGATTAAGACAGAGGTGAACGAGATATATAAAATACAGGAAGAGTTACTGGATAGTGTGGCGATGACTCAAATGAGACAGAAGCAATCAAACCTGAAATTTAGGGGGATCCCTGAGGAACCAAATGAAAATATACGATCTAAATTGGTTAGAGAATTGGCAGTTTGGTTAAATATGAAGGAAGAAGACATAGGATATTCAGTTGCAAATATTTTTTGGATAAAAACAAAATCAGCCAAAGCCAGAGGGAAGAAACTGCCAGGAGATGTCCTGGTTATGTTTAACTCTCTGGATATGAGAAATGAAATACTAAAGTTAAACTATAATCAAAAACTATGTATTGAGGGAAAGCCAATTATTATATTTAAAGAGATTCCTTCGAGATTTCTTCGTAAGAGAGATGTTTATAAAAAACTAACTAACCAACTGAAGAAGAACGAGATCCAATATAGATGGGAGTTCCCGGAAGGGATTTCATTCTATTTCAAGGAAAAAAGATTCAAACTATCCAGCTCTCTGGAATTGGATAAATTTGCAAGAAGATATGAGAAGGAACTGGGAAGGGTGGGAGGGTGGGAACCAGAAGGGGAGCAGATGAGGGAAGAGAGGGGTGGAGGTGAAGGAACTGGAGAGGGAGAAGGGGAGGAAAACCTAGACGAAGAAAAATAAGAGGAAGAGACAGATAACAAGGAACAGTAGATCTAACTTAGACTCGACCACTTACTGATTATACATTAAAAATGACTTTAAAAATAACCTCGTGGAATGTGAACGGGCTCAACAATAAAAATAAAAGGAACCAAATTGCTCATGTATTGCTTAAAAAGAACCTTGACATAATCTGTCTACAAGAAACTCATGTAACAAGAAAACATAAAAGAATTTTAAGTAATAAGAGATTAGGGTTGGACTTTGTAGCATCGGATAATGTCAAGAAAAGAGGAGCGGTATTATATATAAAAGAAAAACTTGATCCAAAACTAATACATAAAGACGAAGAGGGGAGAACGATAGTACAGATCACCCATCAAGGAGAAAAGATAATTGTGGTTGGGATATATGCACCCAATGACAAAAAGTCAGCATTTTATTCTGAACTAGGTAACAAATTGTTAGAATGGATGGACCAACAATTGATATTGATGGGGGACTTTAATGGAGTGGTTCTCCCAAACTTGGATAGATCAATAAGAAAACAGGAAATGAGGGAGGGCAAACTACCGAAAGCCTTCTTCGAATTAGTGGAAAATTTTGGACTAATTGATGCTTGGAGATTTAAAAACCCCACGATAAAACAATTTACTTTCTTTTCAAACCCAAATCTTTTTTCCCCCCATAGATATTTATTAAGATTTTCAGAATATTACAAAATGCAAAAAAGAAAAAAAAATACAAATCAAAAATAGTTAAAAACAATTCCATCTTCCTTTACTTAACTTTCATTTGCTTATTTCCCGGACTTCCTCACCCCTCCCTTTCCTGTATTCCAATTCAATTTGTTGATTCAGCAAATCCTTCCCCACTTTATTTATTCTAATCTTTCATTACATTACCTTACTCTATTTTCCTCATTATCTTATAAAAAGCCTTTTAATTCAAAACCTAATCTTATTTTTAATAACTTCTCATAACCATTATATTCTTTCCTAGTCCTTTAAAGCTTTTATACTAAAGCCAAGCAATTTCGTTTCAAACATCCTTCTAACATTCATCAGTTATGTAAAACAGTCCTAGTAACAAAAAGAAAAAAGAAAAAATCTTCATCCGGCGTCCCTTCCTCCTGGTCCCGGGTTTGTCAGTCCATTTATCCCGTCAAACTAGCACATTAACCTGGTAATCTTGTATCCGAGGCTCTTAAGTCTCTTCCATGTCCCTTCCATGATTTTTCTTCATCTTTTCTTTTCACTCGTGTGATCTCCAATTTAATAATGCTTTTGCCCCTTTTCAACCAATCAGTCCCTTTTCCACAGTCCAGACTGAGCTCCATATAGTACTTAAAAGCATATTTCATAATCCCTCCAAACTTTAGAGCCCCCATATCTCCAAACCTCTCACGGCCCATTGCCAGACTCGGAAAGTCGATATAACCTTGCTCAGGGGAGTCAATCCAACCCCCCATTTCCAGTCCAGTCCAAACTTTATCTTTCCGAGTCTGATTTTTTCGAAGATCAGTTGCCAAATCCAAAGACTCATGTTCCTGCAGGGCCGCAACCTCCATCTCTGGCTCCATTTCTGACTCCCCAAGTTCAGCAGAATCCTCTTCTTCCATCTGTTCTGTCAAGGCACACTCCTGGTTTGGTTTCTGGGTAGGCTCCATACCTTTTCCTACTGCCTGTCCAAAATTTCCTGCTGTCTGCTTAAGATTTCCAACCAAGTCAGTCATCAAATTCATTCCTTCATGTAGTTCTTCCAATAGAGCATTTGTTTTGTAAAAAGCACACAACAACATTTCTGAATGCATTGTCCTTCAAGGTCACCAGTCCGTTCCCACGGGTTATACTGCAGCGGCTGGAAATTCCCTGGAATTAGTTACAGTTTCACAGTCTCCCTCTAGGGGGAAAACTTCTGTTACAGATCCAACCCCAGAGTTTCTTTTTTTTCTCTCCCCTTTTTTCTTTTAGATACTTTGTCAATCATTGTTATTTTAAAATGCGAAAGAAAACAGTGGAATCACAATGTTTCTCTTCTTTTAACTATCTGTCAAACGACTTCTGTTTCTGGTCAATGAGCTTCAAACGTCAGTCCTGACACCCCACTCCCGGGTCAGGACGGTGGAAAATTACTTTGCTTTAAACTTACTTCTGCAGGTTAAAACAATCCAAAGAAAGCTCCCCCTTCTCCTCCTGCTGCCGAAGGGGGGGTTCCACTATTTTAGATGATGAAATCCACTCATTTAATAGTAATTTTCAAAGCTTTAGTTTACTTTGTCTTTGCTTTGTTCAGTCTACAAGGAAACGGAAGGCTGACTTCCTGTTTAGACCTTCCCATTTCAGTACCAAATTATAGTAAATTTTTAAGTCCGATTCCTTTCTTTTCCCAGTTCCTTATTTGTAGTCCAATTTTTCGAAGTTTAGGTACTCACGGTGATTATTTTTAAAGTCCAAATTGTCCCAAAAAGAAGGCAGCGCTCTCCGGCAACGGCTATGCGGCTTCACTCCACGGAAAGAGCAGTTGACTCTCAGCACCGCGCCACTTCCCCCTCTTCGCTTTGGAGCCCGTTAGTGGGTTCCTTTGTGGGTTGGGGGGGCGCTAAGGGTGCCCGCCGAGTCCTATGGTCACAGGCTTCATCCGCCTGTGATTTTTTAAAGGGTCCCTGCTTTGCCGTAGCGGAAAGGACCCGTTTCGCGCAGAGCTTGTCCCTCCAGTTCAGAGGGAGTCCGCAATTGCTGATGGCGCCACCCCGGAAGTCTTTTCAAACCCAAATCAAAGCTGGGGGAGAATAGGCCATATTTGGATTTCAAAGGAATTGACGCAAAGAGTAATTAAGACCGAAATCCTCCCACAAACCTTATCTGATCACAATCCAGTATATATGGAGGTAAAAGGAAAAGACTTTAGAACATTAAGATGGAAAATGAATGAAAATCTATTCAATGATCAAGAGATAGTAAATAAAGCAAAAGAGACAATTGAGGAATATTTTAAGTGGAATTTGAATAAAGAAACATCTCTAGAAACGGTGTGGGACGCTGGGAAGGCCGTCATGAGGGGTTTCCTAATCCAGAAAAATAGCATCTCAAAAAAGAAAAAAGAGAAAAGGAAAGAAGAAATCTTATTACATCTGTGATGGGATGGTGAGCTGCTTGTGCGTAAAATCCTAGTCCCTCAGAGTTTGGCTAAGTCCACAAACCTCTGTCTGTGACGGAGCTCCTTAAGCATGGCTCCATCAGTCGCTCGTTGAATCGGACAGTGGGCGTTTACGGAACTTCTTCCAGCATAAAAGCTCCTTAACGGAAACGCGTCTTCTGGACTCTCGGCGTGACAGTTTCCGGCGAGGAGTAGGTGTCCCTATGGGAGGTCCTGAAGCCTCCCCACTGTTCTCGCTTGAAGTGTCTCTGAGCCCTCCCTCCGACTCACTTTCCCTTGGAACTCCACTTCTCCCCCTGCTGGTTCCCTCCTCAGCTGAATGGTCTCTCTCACCCTCTGTGAGCCCTTTCACCTCCTGCTCCTCAGATGGCAGTTCCCTGACATCCACCTCCCCTCCAGGGCCCCCTTCACCCCCTTCCCTCCCCTCCTCTGCGGGAGGCGAGGGAGCAAAACCCCTGAAAGAACCTCCCTCCTCTTCCGAAGTTTCGAACACTTCCCTCCACCTGTTGCTGTTTCCGGTTTCCAAGTACTCCTCCTCATCGGAGTCTGTTCCTTCTTCCAACTCCGATTCCCTGAATCCTTCCAGTTCCTCCTCATCGTCGGTGGTGCCAAAGTACTCCCTCCGAAACCTCGCTACTGGCTGAGGTTTCCTGGGGAACCTTTGGTGGAACGTTTCAATCAAGATCTCGTCACTGACCTCCTCTGCCGTCACCCAGGTGTTTTCCGACTCCGGTTCCCCTTCCCACGCGACCAAATACTCCACCTGATTACCCTTCCACCTGGAGTCGATGATCTCCGCCACATGGTTGCTGCTTTCCCTTTCTTCTAAGACTGGCCCCCGTGTGGATACCCCTTCACCTTCCCCCCTATATGGTGACAGTAATGACCTGTGGAATACTGGGTGCAGTTTCATGTGGTTCGGTAACCGGAGTCTGAAAGCCACTGGGTTGACCTGTTGGATGACCTCAAATGGTCCCAATCTTTTGGGTCTCAATTTCTTGCAACCCCTCTTGAACGGCAACCCTTGGGTTTATAGCCAGACCTGACTCCCCACCCTAATGGTTTCACCTTCCCTTCTGCTCTTGTCTGCCTGCCTCTTATATTCTTCTTTGGCCCTTTCTAAGTTGAGTTGGAGTTGACGATGGATCGCTTCCATTTCTTCTACAAAATGTTCAGCGGCCGGGACACTCCATCTCTCCCCTCCTCCCCCTGGAAACGCCCTGGGGTGGCACCCATAATTAGCCAAAAAGGGGCTCATCCCGGTGGACACATTCTCTGCATTATTGTAAGCAAATTCCGCTAGCGCCAACTTTTCGACCCAATCGTTCTCTCTGTCATTGACATAACACCTCAGGTATTGTTGGAGGATACCGTTTGCCCTCTCCGCCTGCCCATTGGTCTCAGGGTGCCTGGCAGTCGAAAAGTTGACCTCTACGTGCAACAAGCTCATAAGTTTCCTCCAGAATCTGGACGTGAACTGTTTCCCTCTGTCGGAGACCACCCTCAAGGGGGCGCCATGCAGCCTAAAAATATGTTCTACAAACAATTTCGCTGTCTCTTCCGCCGTGACTGCATGTGAGCAAGCTACAAAGTGACCCATCTTAGTTAACAGGTCTACTACGACTAGTATGGCGGTTTTCGCCTGGGATTTAGGCAGATCAGTCATAAAATCTATCGATACCGCCTCCCACGGTCGTTCTGGTGTGGGTAACGGTTCTAATAACCCCGCTGGCACCCGCCTTTCTCCTTTGGCTCTCTGGCATTGGTCACACCCTCTCACATACTCCCGTACATCCTCCCTCACCTTGGGCCACCAAAACTCCCTGGTCACCAACCACATGGTCTTGTGTTGCCCAAAATGCCCCGCTGTGGGGTTGTCGTGCAGCTGTTTGAGTACTCTCCCCCTCAATTCCCCTTCGGGTATATATAGTGCCCCTTTGTAATACAATGCCCCGTTTCTTTCTTCAAAACCTCCGGGGTCTTCTCCCTCTCTCCTTAAACCTCTGAGCTTATTCTGGGCGTATTCATCATTTACCGTTCCCTCTACCAGTTCCCTTTGCCCCACCCAGGCCGCCCCACACACCCAGCGGTCCTCTGGGATGATATGTCTCTCTTCAGGCGCTCCCTCCCCCTCCAAATATTCAGGTTTGCGTGAGAGAGCGTCCGCTCTGATGTTTTCTGGACCTGGCACATAGCAAATTTCAAAATGGAATTTGGAGAACTCCTGGGCCCACCTCACTTGTCGTTGGTTGAGCACTCGTGCCATTCTCCAATACTCCAAATTCTTGTGGTCCGTACACACTTGCACCTTATGCTGTGCGCCAATTAGTAAATGTCTCCATCTCCGGAACGCTTCGTGAATGGCGAGTAGTTCTCGGTCATATACGGTGTAGTTCCTCTCGGATTTGTTCAGCTTACGCGAAAAGAAGGCACACGGTCTCCATTCCGACTTATTGCTCCCCGGCTGAAGCAGCACCGCCCCCACCGCCCGGTCTGAGGCATCAGTTTCCACTCTCATGGGTTTTTGTAAATCCACATGCAGGAGCCGTTCTTCCGAAGCGAATGCCCTTTTCAATTCCTCAAATGCTTGCTCCGCCTCCGCCGTCCAAACGAATTTCTTCTTGCTGCTTAGACAGTCCGTGATGGGAGCCGTTAAGTGGGCAAAGTTCTTGATGAATTTACGGTAAAAGTTCCCAAACCCTAAGAACCTTTGCACATCCTTTTTCGTTTTCGGTGTCTTCCATTCCAGCACCGCCTGGACCTTGCCTGGATCCATGGCTAATCCCTTGTCTGATAAGCGGTACCCCAGGAATTCCACCTCCTTGGTGTGAAACTGACACTTCTCCAATTTCACCCACAGCTGGTTTGCTTGCAGTTGGCTCAGCACTTCCCTGACATCCTTTACATGCTGCTCCTCATTCTCTGAATATATCAGCACGTCATCGAGGAAGGCCACGCAATTCTTGTAGAGCAGAGGTCCCAGGACATGGTTCATGAACGATTGAAAACATGCGGAGCCTGATTGTAATCCGAATGGCATAACTAAATATTCAAAAGCCCCCAAAGGGGTGAACATGGTGGTTTTCCATTCATCCCCTTTCCTTATTCGTATCAGGTTGTATGCCCCTCTCAGGTCCAGTTTCGTGAATATCTTTCCCTTCCTCACCCTGGTCAAAATGTCATCAATTCTGGGCATGGGGAAAGTCACTGGTTCTGACACTGCATTTAGGGCCCGGAAGTCCACTACAAGCCTGGGTTTATCCGTGTTTTTTTTGTCCACAAAAAACACTGGGCTCCCCCCCACCGCTCTGGACTCTCTGATGAAGCCCCTCTTCAGGTTTTTATCAATAAACTCCCTTAACTCCTGCATTTCCCTGTCTGACATGGCGTACAGCTTGCCTACGGGGAGCTGGGCCCCAGGGACAAGGTTAATTTGGCAGTCAAAGGCTCTATGCGGTGGTAGTTTATCTGCTTCCCTTTCGCTGAAGACCTTGCTCAGGTCAGCGTATTGTTTGGGCACCTTCCCTTTGTCCGCCACTTCCGTCCCTGCTAGAAAGGCTTTTGCCCCTTCTGGCACCTTTCCCTCTCTGCAGTGTTCCAGGCAATGTGCTGACCCAAAGGAAACCACTCTCTGATGCCAGCCCACTAGCGGATCATGCAACGCTAGCCAGCTCATTCCCAAAATAACGGGAGCCCCTCCCAGGGTGGCTACATTGAACGCTATCCTTTCGGTGTGCCTGGCCACCCTCATAACCATTGGGACAGTCTGTAGGCTAACTTCTCCTCCCAACAGCTCCCTCCCATCGATCGTGGTCACCTGCAGGGGGTTGCTTAAAGGGAGTATCTGTATCTGGTGTTCAGCTGCAAACTCCTTACTCATAAAATTACAGGAGCTGCCTGAGTCCAACAGCGCCTTTGTCTTTAGTGGGTATCCGTTTGCCAGCTCTAGCAACACCTCTATTACCAGGGCTGGCCTTGGAGGTTCCGGAGTGGGCACTTTTACTGCTCCTTGGCCTGGCTGCAGTGCCCTGACGGTGGCAGCCAGGCGTTGGCTTTTACTGGCTCCTGGACTCCCTCCTCCTTCCCCCCAACAGCTCCCGCCATCCCTTGCCATTCCTTTCTTTGCGGGCAGACTCTGGCAAAGTGACCTGGCTGCTGGCAGAGATAACATTTCTTGGTGCTCTTTCCCTCCTTCTTCCTCCCTTCACTGGGATTTGAAACTGCGCGCGCGCGCGCTGTTCCAACTTCCATCGGCTCTCCTGGCGGGAAATTTGGCTCCGGAATCTCTGGAATGCGGAAATCCCTCCAACGCTCTCCTTTCCCCTCCCGCTTCTCCAAGGCTCTCGCCTCCTGGCGCGCTCCAATGGTCAGCGCTGATTTGGTCAGCTGGTCCATAGACTCCGCCCTGGGCGCCCGGGAAAGTTCATCTTTCACCGCCGAAGAAAGCCCCTCTTCAAAAAGCATTTGAATGGGTTCCGCCGATAGGTCCCACCCCAATTTATGTATCAACATTGTAAACTCAGTCCAGTACTCACGAACCGATCGGCTACCCTGTTTACAAGCCATCAATTGTCTGCGCACCAGTCCCTGTTCAATCTCGCTGGAAAACATCAAATCCATGGCGCGAAAAAACTTCCTTGTGTCCTTCAGCATTTCACTATTCCCTGCCATCAGGGGTCTAACCCAGTCTCTCGCCCCCCCTTCGAGATGGCCAATCACAAACGCCACTCGCGATGCCTCGTCGGGAAAGTCGTCAAACTGCAGATTGAGAGCATACTGCATCTCTGTCCTAAAGGCTTGATAGTTCCTGGGGTCCCCCCCAAACTTCTGCACCAATCCTGGCATCTTTCTTGCCAGTGGGGCGCCTTTTGCCTTTTCTGCATCCTGCGCCCTCCTTTCCTCTAGCCTCGCCGTTTGCAGCGCTAGCTGGACTTCCAACACCCTGTACCTTTCTTCCAGGCTTGGACCCTCTCCAGCTCCTCCTGCTCCCCCGGCTCCGGCTGGGTTGCTCATGATGCCTCTCTGCACAAGCTGCTTTCAGGGACTGTCCGATTGCTGTGATGGGATGGTGAGCTGCTTGTGCGTAAAATCCTAGTCCCTCAGAGTTTGGCTAAGTCCACAAACCTCTGTCTGTGACGGAGCTCCTTAAGCATGGCTCCATCAGTCGCTCGTTGAATCGGACAGTGGGCGTTTACGGAACTTCTTCCAGCATAAAAGCTCCTTAACGGAAACGCGTCTTCTGGACTCTCGGCGTGACAGTTTCCGGCGAGGAGTAGGTGTCCCTATGGGAGGTCCTGAAGCCTCCCCACTGTTCTCGCTTGAAGTGTCTCTGAGCCCTCCCTCCGACTCACTTTCCCTTGGAACTCCACTTCTCCCCCTGCTGGTTCCCTCCTCAGCTGAATGGTCTCTCTCACCCTCTGTGAGCCCTTTCACCTCCTGCTCCTCAGATGGCAATTCCCTGACAACATCTCATGGAGAATGAAATACAATTAACCATTAAACCAGGAGATGAAATAATAAAACAAAACATAAGGATGCTACAAGCTCAATTTTCTATGATAGTGAACCAGGAGATTAAATGGAGGATCAAAATGATGAAACAAAAGAACTTTGAATCAGCAAATAAGATAGGAAAATACCTGGCGTGGCAATTAAGAGAGAGGAAAAAACAAAACATGATATGTAAGATAAGGGATGGAGAAAGGATAGTGGAGGACCCAAAAGAGATAAAGAAGATATTTCAGAAATATTATAAGGAATTATACAAAAGAGAAAAAGATAGATAATGAGATAGAAGATTACTTGAAAAAATACCAATTGCAACAGATCACGACTGAAGAAAGAGAATACTTAAATCAGACAATTACAGAGGAAGAAATTAGGAAAGCAATAAAAAAAAATGAGAACAGGAAAAGCCGGGTGGTATCTCGGCTAAATATTATAAAATATTAAGTGATCAACTTTCCCCAGTGCTATGTGAAGTCATGAACAATGTATTAAAAGAAGGGAGAATTCCAAACACCTGGAAAGAAGCGTATATCACCTTAATCCCTAAAAAAGATACGGATGGCTTAGAGGTAAAAAACTATAGACCTATCTCGTTATTAAATAACGACTATAAACTATTCACAGACGTATTGGTGGAAAGGTTAAAAAAAGTCTTAAATAAAAGAATCCATAAAGACCAAACGGGTTTCCTCCTGGGGAGACAATTGAAAGACAATGTAAGAAATGTGATAGATATTATTGAATATTTGGATAGTAGAATAGATAAGCAGGCGGCGCTGATCTTCATTGATGCCGAGAAGGCATTTGACAACGTCTCCTGGCGTTTCATGAAGGAAAATATAAAAATGATGGGAATTGGTGAAGGATTTAGAAAAGGTATTGAGGCTATTTATCAAGAGCAAAAAGCCAAACTTATAATAAACAACAATATATCGGAGGCCTTTGATATTGCCAAAGGGACTAGGCAAGGCTGTCCCTTATCCCCTTTGTTATTTATAACAGTGTTGGAAGTGTTTAATAGAAGGTTAAGGGAAACACCAGAGGTTAAAGGAATTAAGGTAGGAAGTAAGGAATTCAAAATAAAAGCATTTGCAGATGACCTGATATTAACACTGGAAGACCCTAAGAACAGTCTACAAGAAGCCCTACAGAAACTAGAAGAATTCGGAAAAGTGGCAGGCCTCAAGCTTAACAGGAACAAGACTAAAATGATAACAAAAAATATAACCAAGGAAGATATAGTAGAGCTAGAACAAAGGATGGGAATTACGGTTGCTAAGAAGGTAAAATATTTAGGAGTGTGGATCACAGCAAAAAATATAAACTTATACAAAGATAATTATGAGGCTACTTGGAAGGGTGTCAAGAAAGATTTAGAAATCTGGGAGAGATTGAAACTTTCCTTCTTAGGGAGGATATCGGTTATTAAAATGAATGTCCTGCCCAGAATGTTATTTTTGTTTCAAACTATACCAGTAATGAAAGGACAGTGTAAAGATTGGCAAAGGATCTTAGCGAGATTCATTTGGCAGGAAAAAAGATCACGAATAAAAATGAAAATACTGGTAGATAAAAAAGAAAGGGGGTTTTTCTTTACCAGATTTGAGTTTATATTACGAAGCGGCTTGTTTAACGTGGGTGAAAGACTGGATAAAGCTAGAGAATACTGATATCTTGGATTTAGAGGGCTTTGTTAACAGGTACGGGTGGCACTCGTACCTGTGGTACGAAAAGGTGAAGGTTCATAGAGGCTTTCTAAATCATATAATTAGAGGACCATTATTTCAAGTATGGGAAAGAAATAAGAACCTGCTGGAAAAGAAAACCCCATGGTGGATCTCACCAATAGATGTCTTAACTGTCAAAAAAAACTAATATGAAAGGGAAAAAAGCTACCTATGAAGAACTTATCAATAAAACTGATCAGGGCATAAAACTCAAGCCCTATGAGGAGGTAAAGAATGTGCTCACGGGGTGGCTGCAATACCATCAAGTGAATGATCTGTTAAAAGATGATAAAAAGAAACTGGGATTTGAAGTCATAGAAGGTAAAAACAAAACATTATCTAGGATGTATGACCTCTTACTGGATTGGTATACAAAATACGAAGAGGTGAAGGAGGCCATGATAAAATGGGCCATAGATATTGGTTACAACATTGACTTTGTAAAGTGGCAAGAATTGTGGAATGTAAATATGAAATTCACGGCGTGTACGGCACTAAGGGAGAACCTCTGGAAGATGATTTATAGGTGGTATCTCACACCAGTGAAATTGGCTAAGATTTACAAACTGAAGATTAAGAAATGCTGGAAATGTAGAGAGGGGGATGGTGAGTTCTATCATATGTGGTGGACATGCAGTAAAGTAAAAGGCTTTTGGGAACTGATTTACAACGAACTTAAAAAAAAATTTAAATATACTTTTCCCAAAAAGCCTGAAGCTTTCCTGTTAGGAATAGTTGGCAAGGAAATAAAAAAAGAGGACAAAAATCTGTTTCTATATGCCACAACGGCCGCTAGAACTATGTTAGCCCAAAGCTGGAAAATGGAATTAATACCTACTATAAATGACTGGCAGATTAAGATGATAAATTATGCTGAACTAGCTAGAATAACAGGAAGACTAAGAGACCAGGATGACCAGAAGTTTCATGAAAATTGGAACAAATATCTGATGTATATAAGAGATAAATATAGAACTTTGATGACTTTGGCAGGGTTAGAATAACTCTAACAGTGTTTGGCAAATATGTAAAGGAGATAAAACACGTAACTTCAGAAATTATCTGATACTTACCAATGAAGTGAAGGGAAGTCCGAGGCTCGGCGGAGCCCAAAATAACTGTGTACTATATATATGATTCTTGTAACAGCTATGTTATATGCAACTTATGTAATCTAGACTGTATATATGTATAATCAATGGAAAACTAATAAAATTTATAATGCAAAAAGATAACCCTGCTAATGATGTTAATTGCTTACAGTTGTCTTTCAAATATAATATAAATTTGTTCCAGTCCTTTGGGAATGCTTGGTCTCACTGGTTCCAGATTCTTCCCATCAGTTTCGCCAATTCTGCAAAGTCCATCATTTTCATCTGCCACTCTTCTTTTGTTGGTAACTCCTGTTGTTTCCATCTTTGGGCTAACAACATTATTGCCGCAGTTGTTGCATATGAGAACAATTTTTTTATCTTGTCTCGGTATCTCTCTACCCACTATACCCAATAAGAAAGCTTCTGTTTTTTTTAACAAAAGTGTTTTTAAACATTTTCTTTAACTCATTATATATCATTTCCCAGAAAGCTTTTACCTGTTTGCATGTCCACCACATATGGTAAAAAGTACCTTCCTTTTCCTTACATTTCCAACATTCATTTTTTGTTCTATACATTTTGGCCAGTTTAACTGGTGTTAAATACCACCTGTACATCATTTTCATAACATTTTCTTTAAGTGTACTGCATGCTATAAAATTAATACCTTCATTCCATAACCTCTCCCAATCTTCTACCTGTATATTATGTGCAATATCTTTAGCCCATGTATCATTACCGATTTTACCTCCTTATCTTTAGTATGCCATTTCTGTTCTGGGGTAGTTCTGGCTATACTTAATTTCAGCTTTACGTGCAGTCCTTGGAACCTAACTCCCACGCAAGTTACGAATCAACTGTAATTTCAAACTGTGCTTTGTTGCAAAAGGAACTGGAAGCACCACTCAAGTTCCAGACTTGCTCATGCCATGCCAAACTATGACTTGTTACATGTAACTCAAGCCTTTGTCTCTTTCCTAAAGCTTGTATAGCCTTGTAAAGTTGTCCTCTATTCTTGGTTGCTGGATGCAAGGAGGCCCGTGCCAGAAAGTGTTGTAATGCTACTGTGATTGTGTGACTGGGAGAAGCAGTGTGCTCAGCTGTGCTGATCACTTTGATGCTGTCTTCAGGCTGTAAAATGAGACTGTAGGTAAACAAAGTTGCTGCTTTAAAAAAAAAAAATAGATACAGATGATTTCTGCCCAGGGTCAAAGGGAAAATCAAATACATAGCCTTTTCAGTTAACATTTCCAGCCATTATAATCTGTAATTCTAAAATAGCAAAAGAGACATAGCGTCAATTCCCTATGTCTGTTGGAACACCACTGGGGCTGGCTTCCATATCTCTTTGGAAACATCAACTGCAGACAGAAATCAATGAATGTGGGTAAAGCAAATCACCTGGATACTTGTCCCAGAATTGTTGGCACCTATTATTTATTTTGGCATAACATACAGATAAGACTGTACTGTGATGTTCCCAAAGTTGCACAGCTGCCTGTGCCAAGTTTATTTCCTAGAAGAAACCTGACACTGTTGTCTCCCACCTGCCTGAAATCAACCCACCCAACAGCTACTGGCCCAGCAAGAATATTTGTTAAGTTACAGTAGGGGTGGGGGTGTAACCTCAGATCTGGGGGCCAAACGTGATCCTCCAGGCCCCTCTTTGGCCCTTGGCACTATCCCCTGCTCACACACCTTACTTCAGCCTTACTTCACATTCTCCTTGACTGATTTTTGCCTGGCTGGAATAAGTCTTTAAACTCTGGCTTGCTTGAACTGAGGATAAAGAGGTGTGTGTCTGTGTGTAGGAAGTATTCTTACATCCAGAGGTATTTTTTATATTAACTGCTCTGCCCCTTATTGCTTCTGGCACCACCTACCACTGGTATGTGGCCCCCAGAAGGCAATGCATCCCTCAGACTGAAAAAGGTTCTGCACCCGACTAGGTGCTTGCTTTGTTCTGTTTAAAACTCTATTGTGTGAGAGAACAGAGGATGATTGCAGCCACCCCCACTTTCAGTACATACATGGAGGGGAAATGAGCAGAACCCCCAGCAACAGTCCTTTGTGATACAGATTGACTTTGAGTACTGGGGACACAGAGCTGAGCAAAGCCCAGCAGTCTGGTAATTACCCTGAAATTCTGGTCTTCCCTCCTAAGAGGATGAAGTGTCAGGCTTCAGGGAATCGGCTTCCTCCCCCTGTAGCAGTAAATAAGATCAAACGAAAGGAACGTCTTACCAGTTAGGCTCTTTAATAATCACAGTGAGAGACAAGAGAACACGTCTCCCTAGGAATGGCGGTGCTCCCAATTAAGGCTCACTCCCCCTCCGTCCTTATTAATCTACGTCACTCCTACATCTTGTAAGCTGAGCTTATACCCTCTGCGCTTTCTGTTCTGACACTTTCTGAGCTATTCCTGACGTTGGGGAGAGCGGTGGAAGAATGCTGTCCAATGACTGTGAATCTGTTAACCCTCTCTCTTCCAGTGTTTCTTCTCCTAGCTGTTCCTCATCCAGTATTTCCCAGCTTCTGCCTTCTGAACTATGCGCCTCTGCAAAACACTGTTCCAAATCTATACTGTCCTCCTGCTCCAGGGAAGATTCAGGATCAGGGGGAGGGGTGGCTTCCACCATTCCTCCTCAGTGCAGCCCTCCTCAGCACGGTCCCTGACATGAAGTCAACTTGAACGCTGCAGTTCTGAATGACACTTTCATTAACACCTGATTAATTACAGCATAGTCATGCATCATGCATTCTAGAAGGAATAAAGTTATGGCAAGCAGACAGCTAGCTAGCCATTGCTTGCTTGCAAGTTATCTGGTCCAGTTACAGATCTAGCACCATCTTGCATGAAATGAACACAAATTCGAGGAAGGGGAATTTCCAACACAGAATTATACTACATCGTCAACCAGGTGTGCCACATAATCCCATATATTCTAGAAGACGAGACAAAACAACAGATACACTTGGAGATAGACACAATTGAAAACATGCCCACCACAGCATGCCCATTCCTCCAAAACAAACAAAGGAAAATCTAAACAGGTTCACACAGTCCATGCTCAAAGCATGGAAGGAAAAAGTAGGAAAACTGTCTCCAACCCCATCCTAACTAACTCCCCTAGCTTATCACCCACTATTCCACCACGCAGCACAAAGCTTCCACATAAAAACTTGGCAAGCCAAAGGCCTATACCACCTAACTAACAAACACATATTGACACAAGAAATACAAGACAAACTAGGGGACACCCAAATATCCTGGCTAACTACAAACCTTCTTAAACAATCCAGCAGTAAAATCAGCAGCCACTAGGCACTTGATCTTTTTCTAAATAATGTTTTATTAGTTTTCAATTACAATCCAATAATAGCCTCATTATAACAATACCAAATTATACTGTTCGGTAGATTTATTGCTTTATTGTTCGGCGCCCAGCCACGCTTCCCCTGGGGGCCTCTGTAGATCGTAAAGCAATTAGCAGAATTACACAGCGTCTGCGTCGAAAGGGCAGTAAATAAGCCCAGACGTTTCTTCTATCTTAGTATCTCTTTATTGGGAACAAAAGTAGCGTATTTACAATTCATAATTTCCATCTGATTCAAGCTGCATTTTCTCTGCGTCCTTCTCTCTCAGTGCAGCAGCTGAACTGAGTGCTTTCGGTTTCCACTCAGCTCACAGCATTCCAAGCTGCTTTTGTCACGTCCTGGCGTACTTCCCTTGTACGCGCCTCCTCTCAGGCTGGAGGCACAGAAGGTTAACCCTTCACTACACCCAACACCCCCTCTTGCCTCGCGCCTGAGGGGAGAATCAACCCTTGGTCGTCCCAAACCCAGACCTTTGCAAAACTCCCCATGTCTTTGGTGAGTGGCTTCGTGAACCCATCAGCGAGGTTCTTGGCAGAGGGACAATACTTCAGCGCAACTAATCCCTCCTAAACACTCTGGCACACATTCCGAAAGCGAATGTCTAGGTGTTTAGTTCTAGCCTTGAACTGACCTGACTCTGCCAAACGCAGGCATGGTTGATTGTCCTCGAAAACACGTATCGGTTGACAATTTCTCATTAGAGTAATTTTGCTGCCAGCAGTGTCTCTAATATGTATTGCTCTCAGTGCTTTCCAAATCTCACTTGCTGTTTCAAGGTCTCGCACATGAGATAACTGAGACTTCTCTAAACTCAAAATTAAATTGGCATAGGCTTTGTCCTCCAGCCTTTGGTCTGCTTCATCTACTTCTTCATCTTCCTCTTTTACAGGAGGGTTAACAATAACAGTCCAACATTGTTCTTTCTTTAAAAACGCCTGCATCTGTAAACTCCATGACATATAATTGGACTCTCCCAGTTTCTCTACTGGAAAATAGGAAGCTCCCCCTTGAGCTCCAGCTCCAAGTCCAGCCATGGCTCCACCCAGCTTTCAGCTTTCCACTCAGTCCTTACTCACACATGGCTTGAAGAAATGTTCGGCTCCTGGTCTCAAACAGACACTCCCTGCCGATGCCTTCACACAGCCAGCTGCTTGAGAAACGCTGAGTTGCTTCCAGTCTCTAGGTCCTTTTCACGCTTTGTCTCTGCCCACTCAGGACTTGGGACATAACCTGTTGGAGGGGGATTTCCAGCCGGTGGCAGAGGACAGAGTGATTCCAGGAGACATAGGTGTAAAAACCCAAAGTAAAACAAAGACTTTATTACTAAACAATAAACACAAACTCTGGTGGGTGTTATTCCTGCAGGCAGGCTACAAAACTCAGCTTTTTTCCTTTATAGCAACGGCCACCTGCAGCCAATTAATCCCAGAAACTTCTTAAAGGTATACACACATGTTTCTGTGCCGAATGTTCCCTAAAAAGGAGTGCCTGGCGTGCTCTGGTCCATGGGGCCACGAAGAGTCGGACACGACTAAACGACTAAACAACAAACAACAACAAATGCCTAGATCGAAGCTGAAAAAGCATTGTTTGAGCTTATTTTACTTCGTTTTGTGATTTTTGGGTGTGCATGCATTTCCACTCAAAAAAAGCAAAACGAAGTAAAGGAAGCCCAAACAAAGCAAAACACGTGTTTTTTGTGTTAATATGCATAGAAAGAAGACGAATAAGCTTATTTCAGGCTTATTTCACTGTGTTCCGTGTTTTTTCGGTGTGCATGCATATTCACCCTAAGAAAGCAAAACGAAGTGAAGTATGCTCAAACAAAGCAAATTGTTGTTTGGGTCAATATGCCTAGAAAGAAGACGAATGAAATTTGTTTGGGCTTATTTCACTTTGTTTCGCGTTTTTAGGGTGTGATTGCATATTCACCCTAAAAATGCAAAACAACGTGAAATAAGCCAAAACAAATCAAAACATGTGATTTTTGGCTTAATATGCATAGAAATGTCAGGGAACTGACATCAGAGATTAGCGGAGAGGGAAGTCACTCCAATGATGCAGGGGAGGGAACTAGCAAGGAGAGAGAGAGAGCTTCCGCTGGGGAAGGAAACCAAGGTGACACCAGGAAGAAAGGGGAGGCTGAGAGTACTTCGGAGGGAAGGCTCCGAGACTCTTCCAGTGAGATCAGTGGGGAGAGCGCAGGACCTCCGCTTGGCACGCCTACTCTGCGCAGAAGGCTTCCGCGCAGAGAAGCTAGGCGGAGACTGGCTGTCAAGGAATTTTTATGTTGGAAGAAGTTCAGGAAACGCCCACTGACGGATTCTGCCAGTGATTGAGACAGTCACGTTGTAAGGGGCTGTCAAACTAGGGAAGGGTTTAGCTATACAACCCGCTTGGAGCAGTTTGGAGTTTTACGCATAAGCAACCCCAATTCCCACTACAGCAATCCGTCAGTCCCCTAAGTTGCTTGTGCGCAGAGAAGCAGGGGCAGCATCATGAGTCAAACTGGAGGAGCCGGCGCCGGAGAGGGGGGCAGAGGAGGACCAACTCTGGAGGAGAGAAACAGAGAGTTGGAGCAGCAACTGGCCCTACTAGCGGCGCGGCTGGATGAAAGGCGGACTCAGGATGCCCAGGGGAAGCCCACCCCCATCGCAAGGAAGGTACCGGGACTAGTGCAGAAGTTTGGGGGCAATCCCAGAGACTATAATGCATTTAAGACAGAAGTGCAGTATGCACTGGACCTGCAGTACGAGGACTTTGTAGACGATGCAGGGAGGGTAGCTTTCGTGGTAGGGCATCTGGAAGGGTGCACCAGAGACTGGATCCGACCCTTGATGGCGTCGGAGAATGCTGCCTTGAAGGATTTGAGAAATTTTTTTAGCGCCATGGACCATATGTTCTCGAGTGATGTGGAGCAGAGCGTGACCCGCAAAGAACTGATGGGGTGCAAACAAGGGAACCAATCAGTGAGAGAGTACTGGTCGCGATTTGCGATGCTGATCCATAGACTTGGGTGGGAACTGGGTTCTGCACCAGTGCAAATGTTATTTGAGGAAGGCTTATCCCCTTGGGTAAAAGATGAACTCTCCCGCGCGCCCCGTCCGGAATCGATGGACCAGCTGACCAAAATGGCGCTTGCTGTGGGAGTACGCCAAGAGGCGCGCGCTCTAGAAAGGCGGGAAGGAAGAGCAGAGCGTTGGTATGACAACCGCATTCTGGACGTGCCTGAGCAACCCGCGCCGCCCGCGGAACCAATGGAGATTGGAGGAGCGCGCGCGCGCGGGGTTTCAAACTCCAGCGAGGTTCGCAAGAAGGAGGGGAAAACGACTAAGAAGTGCTTTCTCTGCCAGCAGCCGGGACATTTTGCCAGAGTCTGCCCTCAGAAAAAGGCGTGGCAAGGAATGGTGGGGGCAGTTGGGGGGGAGGAGGAAAGAAATAAAGAGCAGGGAAACGGGAATGCTTGGCTGCCGGAGAGCGGGCACAGCAGCCAGGCGAGCAACCAGTAAAGGTGCCCAAACCAGACCCTCCCCGAGCGGCCATAGCCATAGAGGTGATACTAGAACTCCCTAACGGACACCCAATTAAGGTGAAGGCGTTGCTGGATTCAGGCAGCTCTTGCAACTTTTTTAGCAGGGATTTTGCACTAGAACACCAGCTCCAAGTAGTGCCTCTAGAACACCCCTTGCAAGTAACGACCATTGATGGGAGAGAACTCCTGGGGGGGGGGAAGTGACCCACCAGACCCCCCCCCCATGAAAATGAGGGTCGCCAGACACACTGAGACAATTGCCTTTCACGTAGCCACACTAGCAGGACCACCAATCATACTGGGAATGAGTTGGCTGGCACTGCACGATCCAGTGGTGGGATGGCACCAGCGGACAGTCACCTTTGGGTCTGCTCACTGCGTAGAGCACTGCCATGGGGGGGAGACCCAGAGGATGGCAGTAGCAAGGGTGGCAGGGATGGCGGTAGGAGAAAAGGGGAGAATACCATCTCAGTACGCAGACCTGGAAGAAGTCTTCAGTGAGAAGGAGGCTGATAGACTGCCCCCTCACAGGCCCTTTGACTGTCAGATCAACCTACTCCCAGGGGCTCAGCTGCCCGTGGGTAAGCTGTACGCCATGTCGGACAGGGAGATGCAGGAGTTGTGGAAGTTTATTGACAAGAACCTGAAGAGGGGTTTCATACGAGAATCAAGGGTGGTGGGGGGCAGTCCAGTGTTCTTTGTGGACAAGAAAGACTCTAAAGAGCCCAGATTGGTCGTAGATTACCGGACTTTGAACCTGGTGTCGGAACCAGTGACATTCCCAATGCCCAGAATTGATGACATTTTGGCCAGGGTAAGGAAAGGGAAGGTCTTTACCAAGTTGGACCTTCGGGGGGCGTACAATTTGATAAGGATGAGGGAGGGGGATGAATGGAAAACCACCATGTTCACCCATCTGGGGGCCTTTGAGTACTTAGTTATGCCCTTCGGATTACAATCAGGCTCAAGCACATTTCAAGCTTTCATGCACCACGTGCTGGGGTCCCTGCTGTACAAGAATTGCGTGGCTTTCTTGGATGACGTGCTAATCTACTCGGAGAACGAAGAGCAGCATGTAAAGGACATCAGGGAAGTGCTGAAAAGGCTGCAGGAGCACCAGCTGTGGGTCAAACTGGAGAAATGCCAATTCCACGCCCGAGAGGTGGAGTTCCTGGGTTACAGGTTGTCGGACAAAGGCTTAGCCATGGACCCAGGCAAGGTGCAAGCGGTGCTAGAATGGAGGACTCCCAAGAACCGGAAGGACGTGCAGAGGTTCCTGGGGTTTGGAAACTTCTATAGGAAGTTCATCAAGAACTTCGCCCACTTAACGGCACCCATAACCGATTGCCTCAGCAGCAAGAAGAAGTTTGAATGGACGGAAGAGGCTCAGCAGTCCTTTGAAAAGCTAAAGAGGGCGTTCGCTTCGGAAGAGCAACTCTTTTTTTTTTTTTAAATAAATTTTTATTAATTTTCCAACACATATTAAAAGACAATACAAAACAATACAAAAACAAACAAACATATAAACACGTATAATTTCTTAACCTTCTTTTCCTTAAGCCTTCTTTCAACGACTTCCCCATACCTCCTTTTTCTGCATCCCTGTTTTAAATCTTTCCAGCAACCCCTAGTTTTAGTTACTTATAGCACTTCCTTTGAATCCTTTTTCTCATGTCCAATTGTTTATCGCTGCAATTCTATTTTGCATTACTCAAAACATTTTAACACTCATTAATTTTACAACAGTTCTTAAGATAAACTTTAAATTTCTTCCAATCTTCTTCCACCGTCTCTTTCCCTTGGTCGCGGATTCTGCCGGTCATCTCAGCCAGTCCCATGTAGTCAATCACCTTCGTCTGCCATTCTTCCAGTGTGGGTAGTTCTTGTGTCTTCCAGTACTTTGCTAAAAGTACTCTTGCTGCTGTTGTCGCATACATAAAAAACGTCCTATCTTTCTTTGACACCAATTGGCCTACCATGCCCAAGAGGAAGGCTTCTGGTTTCTTCACAAATGTGCATTTAAGCACCTTTTTCATTTCATTATAAATCCTTTCCCAGAAAGCCTTAATCTTTGGGCATGTCCACCAAAGGTGATAAAAGGTACCTTCAGTTTCATTACATTTCCAGCATTTGTTATTGGGCAGGTGATAAATTTTTGCAAGCTTGACTGGGGTCATGTACCACCTATAAATCATTTTCATAATATTCTCTCTTAAGGCATTACATGCCGTGAACTTTATACTGGTGGTCCATAACTGTTCCCAGTCAGCCAACATAATGTCATGTCCAATGTCTTGTGCCCATTTAATCATAGCTGATTTAACCATCTCGTCCTGTGTGTTCCATTTCAACAGCAAGTTATACATTCTTGACAAATTCTTAGTACTGGGTTCCAAAAGCTCTGTTTCTAACTTCGACCTCTCCACCTGAAAGCCAATTTTCCTGTCCTGTTTAAAAACTTCATTTATCTGATAATAATGAAGCCAGTCTCTTACTTTGGACTTCAATTTCTCATAACTCTGCAATTTAACTTTTCCCTCCTCATACTCTATGATTTCCCAATATTTCGGCCATTTGGATTCCATATTTAATTTTTTCACTTCCTTAGCTTCCATCGGTGACAACCACCTGGGGGTTTTGTTTTCCAACAAATCTTTATACCTAATCCATACATTATATAGGGCTTTTCTAACAATATGGTTTTTGAAACCTTGGTGGATCTTAACCTTGTCATACCATATATATGCATGCCAGCCAAATCTATTATTAAACCCTTCCAAATCCAAAATATCTGTATTTTCAAGAAGCAGCCAGTTTTTCAGCCAGCAAAAAGCCGCTGATTCATAGTACAGTTTTAAGTCCGGCAGGGCAAACCCCCCTCTTTCTTTTGCGTCAGTTAGTATCTTAAATTTTATTCTGGGCTTTTTGCCCTGCCAGACAAATCTAGATATATCTTTTTGCCACCTCTTGAAACAATCCATTTTGTCCACAATCTGCAATGTTTGGAACAAAAATAACATTCTCAGCAAAACATTCATCTTAATAACAGCAATTCGGCCTAACAAGGAAAGTCTCAGACTTGACCATATTTCTAAATCTTTTTTCACTTCTGCCCAGCATTTCTCATAGTTATCTTTAAATAGATTCACATTCTTGGATGTCAAATTTATCCCCAGGTATTTCACCTTCTTTGCTACCAATAAACCAGTATCACTCTGGAATTTCTCTCTTTCTGCACTTGTTAAATTTTTATCCAGTACTTTCGTTTTCTGTTTGTTCAGCTTAAAGCCTGCTACTTGACCAAATACTTGTATTAACTCTAAAACTCTTCTCGTACTAGTGTCTGGCTCCTGTAAAGTTAAAACTAGGTCATCTGCAAATGCTCTCAGTTTGTACTGTTTAGCTCCGACCTGAATCCCTTTAACCAGCTGGTCCCCTCTAATCATGTTTAATAAAACCTCCAGGACAGATATAAAAAGCAGTGGGGATATTGGGCATCCCTGTCGTGTCCCTTTTTCAATAGCAAATTCTTCTGTAACCACATTATTTACAATCAGTTTTGCTTTTTGTTCAGAATAAATCGCACTTATACCATTCTCAAAACCTTGGCCTACCCCCATCCCTTGGAGATTCTTTTTCATAAAACTCCAAGAAATATTGTCAAAGGCTTTCTCCGCATCCACAAATATTAATACTGCCTTAGTGTTAATATTAACTTCCAGTAACTCCATAATGTCTATTATATTTCTCACATTGTCTGACAAATGTCTTCCTGGAAGAAAGCCCGCTTGGTCTTTATGAATCTCCCCCACCAAAACTCTTTTCAATCTTTTTGCTAAAATGTCTGCAAAAAATTTGTAATCCACATTGAGTAGTGATATAGGGCGGTAGTTCTTAACCTGGTTCTTCTCAGTCTCTGACTTTGGTATAAGTGTGATATAAGCCTCTTTCCACGATTCAGGTGCCTTTTCCCCCTCTAAAATTTCATTACAAACCTCCTTCAATGGTTGTATAAGCCATTCTTTCAAAGCTTTGTAGTATCTGGAGGTTAGCCCATCAGGTCCTGGGGATTTTCCCAATTGCATACTTTGAATGGCTCCCTCAATTTCTTGATCAGTAATCTTCTGGTTTAAAGTCACTTTACTTTGTTCAGAAATTTTTTGTAATCCGTATTTTTTAAGAAATTCTTCTATTTCTTTTTTATTCACCGGCCCTTGTGCATAAAGTTTCCTGAAATAACTCTGAAAACAGTTTCTAATCTCATTTGGTTTATAAATGCTCTTTCCTTCCACTTCTAGATTTATAACCGTGTTCTGTTTTTGTCTCTTCTTCAATTGCCATGCCAGAAGTTTCCCACATTTATCAGCCGATTCAAATGACCTTTGTCTCATTTGTTTTATTTTCCATTCTATCTCTTGGTTCATCAAATCCATATATTGTCTCTGATAAAACTTAATTTCTCTCAAAATTTCATGTGACTTTGGTTTGGATCTCAATTTTTTTCCCCCTTCTTTTATCTTTTCCAAGATCTTATCCTTCTTCTCATTATATCTCTTCCTTTTTATAGAATTCTGTTGTATTAAAAATCCTCGCATGACGGCTTTACTTGCGTCCCAAATTACTCTTTTTTCCACTTGTGTTCTCAGATTTATCTCAAAGTAGTCCTTCAATACCTTCTGGGCCTTTTTATACACCTCTGCATCTCTAAACAGGGAGTCATTCATCCTCCATCTAAAGGATCCAGCTGTTGTTGTGTTCATTTCCATCTTTACGGCGTTATGGTCGGAGCAAGTCTTTGGGCAGATTTCCACTTTCTTTATCTTAGATGCCATTCCACTAGTTACCCAAATTTGGTCAATTCGAGTCCAGGTCATTTTTGCCTCAGAAAAGAAAGTTCCCTCTCTCTCAAGAGGATTCCTTGTTCTCCAAATGTCAATCAGGTTCATATTGTCAGTCATTTCAAAAAAGGTCTTAGGTAGTCTCCCATCTTTGGAGACCACCTGTCTTTGTGCTTTGTCCATATTTGTAGAGACCACTCCATTCATGTCTCCCATTAAAACTACATTGTAATCCAAATAGTCCATTAATGTCTCATGCAATTTCTTAAAAAATTCTGACTTCCCTTCATTCGGTGCATAAACTCCTATGATCAATAGTTTTTCTCCTTGAACTTGAATTTCAATTGCCAAATATCTTCCTTGTTCATCTTTAAATACAAATTTAGGAGCCAACTTTTCCTTTGCATAAATCACCACTCCTCTTTTCTTCACTTTGTCCGATGAAACAAATTCTTGTCCTAATCTTTTGTTAATAAGTAATTTTCGGTGAACTCTGGTCACGTGGGTTTCTTGTAAACAAATCAAGTCCAATTGTTCTTTTTTCAAGATGTGAAAAACCTCACGTCTTTTTCTAGGGAGGTTCAGTCCATTACAATTCCAGCTTAGAATTTGCAGAGACATCTTGTTATTTATTTAGTTATTCCTCCAGCTGCTCCCAGCAAGTCTTCTTCTGTTGGTGTTTTGATCCCAAAGGATAGGTTTGAAATGTCTGGTACTTCTGCTAGGTCCGTAGGTTCCACCGTTTCCTTCAAAAGGTCCTCCTCGTTCCTTGCCAAAAATTGTTCTTTATCTTGCACTGTTTTTATCTTGATTTTCTTTCCCTTATAGTTGAAAGACAGGCCTTGTGGGAACTCCCATCTGAATGGTATGTTATTCTTTCTTAATAGGGTGACCAAATCCTTGTAGTAGGTCCTCACTTCCAGGATATATTTAGGAATATCTTTAAAAATCTGCACACGAAAATCTTCAATCTCAAGGGGTCTTTGAAAATGTAAATTTAATATCTTATCTCTCTCCTCCTGAGATCTCAGCGTTATCAAGCAATCTCTTGGGCTCTTTCTGTTTTGTCTCCTGCCCAGTCTGAAAGCAGTTATTATCTTAAATTCCTCTTCTTTCAAATCGTCCTGCCAAAATTCCAGAAATTCTTTTGTAAGAAAGTCTATCAAATTGTCCTTTTCATTTTCTGGGATCAATCTCAATCTCAAGTTTCTACTTTTCCTCTGTAATTCCATTAAAGACAGGGCCGCATCATGTTCTTCCAGCTTTTTACTGACTGGTACCAATTTTTCCTGTGCTGTTTCTGCAGAATTTTTTGCCTCTTCTGCAGAAATTTTGGCCTCCTCCGCAATCTTTCTAGTTATTTCATTTTCTTTAACTAATTTATTTATTGTCTCTGTATTTAAATCCAATTTTGTTGACAGCTCAGACAGCTGTTTGGAGTTTTCAGTGCTCTGCTTTGTGAGCACTTCCAAAGATTCATTTATTTTAACTAATGCCCGTGTCACTGTCACTGTATCCATAGAAAGAGTTGTAGCAGCTGCAGCTGGATTTGTAATTGACCCCCTTCTTTTGAGTTCAACTTTACTCTTAGCTCTTGTTGTTATTCTCTCTTCTGTTGGACCACTCATCCCAAGGTCGTTCCCACGGGAATTACTTTCAGTTGGAAAATTCCACAAGCCTGTTCCTTGCAGTAAAGATAATAGCAATTTCCCTGCAGCCTCTAGAGGGAGCAGTCCAAAGTTCCTAATGCAAAACAACAAGAGTTCCCTTCAAAGGTAACAAAAGTAGTAACCAATTGTTAATTGTGTCCAAGTAATAGCAAATTGTAACTTTCCAAAGTACCAGATTTGAAGCAAGTAGAGTCTTTACTTGTTATAAAAGGGCAAAACACCAACTTTGTAGCAAGCCTCTAGTGACAGCTCTCAGTCCCGGTGGCTCACTTTCCAGGCAGCCCTCCCCAAGGGTTCAAAACGGCAGAAATTTCCCCTTCTATGCTTTCTCCATGCAGGAAAGACAAATCAAAAATCTTCCCCCCCTGCCCCTGCCTGCTAGAGGGGGAATTAAGTCCAATGTCTGAGTCCGTCAATTTTTAAAGCTGCTTCCTGTCAAATTGCAGCCTCCTATTTCGTTGCTTTGCTTACATGCAGTCCGAGGAAGGCAGACTTCCTTATTTTTTGCCTTCTCCGTTTTCAGCCAATTTCTAAATGTTTTTCTTTTGAAGTTGTTGTTCCTTCTTACTCACGGATAACCCAATTACGTTCCGAATGTCAGGAAGGAATCGACGCTCTCCGTCAAATGGCAACACGGCTTCACTTCGCGGGCTGGGTAGCGGCTCTCAGCACCGCGCTCCACGATGCCGCTCCGGAGCCTTTAAAAAGACTCCTTTGCAGTGAGGGGGGGGCGCTTAAGGTACCCACCGAGCCTCCTTGCTCTCAGGCTTCTGCGCCTGAGATTTTAGGGGTCCCCGCTTCGCCGTAGCGGTCAGACCCGAACTCGCGAAGCAGCCTCCCAGAGCGGAGCTCAGCAGGAGGCAGCCATTAGACGCTGGCGCCGACCGGAAGTCGACCCGGAAGAGCAACTCTTACACGTGGATCTGCAGAAGCCGATGAGGCTGGAGACAGACGCGTCAGACAGAGCGGTGGGAGCCGTATTGCTCCAGCAGGGAAATCGGGGAGAGTGGAAGCCGTGCGCCTTTTTCTCAAGGAAGCTGAACAAGTCAGAACAAAACTACACGGTGTATGACAGGGAATTCATGAGGCTTTTCGCCGCTGGAGACATTTTCTAATAGGTGCACAGCACAAAATCCAGGTGTGCACGGACCATAAGAACCTGGAATATTGGAGGACTGCGCGAGTCCTGAACCAAAGACAGGTGCGATGGGCACAGGAGTTTTCCAAGTTTTTTTTTTGAGATTAGGTACATGCCGGGGAAGGAAAACGTCAGAGCAGACGCTCTCTCTCGCAAACCGGAGTACTTGGAAGGAGAGGAAGTGTTGGAAGTACGTCATGTCATACCCGAGGACCGATGGGTGTGGGGGGGAGTGTTGGTAGGGAGACAAGAACTAGCCGGTTTAACGAGGGATGACCAGTACGCCCAAACCAAAATCAGGGAGATTCGAGATGCCGAAAATCAGGGGGGGTTTGAGGTTAAGGAGGGGGCTTTGTACTATAAGGGTGCGTTGTACATACCGGAAGGGGACTTGAGGAGAAGAATACTCAAACAACTGCATGACAACCCCACGGCGGGACATTTCGGTCAACACAAGACCATGTTGCTTGTCACCAGGCAGTTCTGGTGGCCAAGGGTGAGGGAGGATGTGCGGGAATACGTACGGGGGTGCGAGTGCTGCCAGCGAGCTAAAGGGGAGAGGGCAGCACCCGCGGGGTTACTGGAACCCTTACCCACACCAGAAAGACCATGGGAAGGGGTATCAATTGATTTTATGACTGATTTACCCAAGTCCAGGGGGAAAACAGCAGTCATGGTGGTAGTTGACTTGATGACTAAAATGTGCCATTTTATTGCTTGCTCGCATGCAGTGACTGCAGAGGAAACAGCTAGGCTGTTTGTAGATCACGTCTTCAGGTTGCATGGCACCCCCTTGAGGGTTTTGTCCGACAGAGGCCGGCAATTTACTTCCAGATTCTGGAGGAAGCTCATGAGCCTGCTGGAAGTTGAGGTTAGCTTCTCGACGGCCAGACACCCAGAGACCAACGGACAAGCAGAAAGAGCTAATAGCATACTTCAACAGTATCTACGCTGCTACGTCAACGAAAGGGAGAACGATTGGGTGGACAAACTAGCGCTGGCTGAATTTGCATACAATAACGCGGAACATGTGTCCACGGGGATGAGTCCATTCATGGCCAATTACGGGTGTCATCCCAGGGCCTTCCCAGGGGAGGGGGAGGGAAGGTGGAGTGTACCGGCGGCCGAACAATTTGTGGAAGAAATGGAGGCTTTACACCAACAACTTAAGGTTAACCTGGAGAGGGCGAAGGAAGCGTACAAGAGACAGGCAGACAAGCACCGCAGAGAAGGGAAAACTATAAGAGTGGGGGACCAGGTGTGGTTGTCTACCCAAGGGTTACCGTTCAAAGGGGGGTGTAAGAAACTACGGCCAAGGCGATTGGGACCGTTCGAGGTAACACAACAGGTTAATCCTGTGACCTTTAGACTCAAATTGCCCACCAACATGAAACTGCACCCGGTGTTCCACCGGTCCTTACTCTCACCGTACAGGGAAGGGAGGGAATTTCTGGGACAAGAAAGAGAAACACCCAGGCATCCCCGGGTGGAGGAAAGGGAACTCAGTGGTCATGCAGCTGAAATTCTCGATTCAAGGTGGAGAGGGAGGAGGGTGGAATATTTGGTGGCGTGGGAGGGGGAGCCCGAATCGGAGAACACTTGGGTTCCTGCAGAAGAGATCAGGGATGAGTATCTGCAGAAGGAGTTTCATCGCAGGTTCCCAAGGAAGCCCAAGCCATTAGGGAGGTTCTGGGAGGAGCAATTTGGCAACACGGAGGATGAAGAAGAGTTTGTGGGATTTCCCGCCTCCGAAGAGGAGGAAGGGGAGAGATCCGAGGAAGAGGAATCCGACTGGGGAGATTGGGCAGAGGAAAGAGAGAGCAGCAGGTGGAGAGCGGTGTTGGAATCATCTGAGGAGGAGGATAGCTCCTTCCGGGGTTTTCCCGCTTCACTGTCCCCGGGACGGACGGGGGAGGGGGAGGGGCCTGGGAGGGAGGTGGATGTCAGGGAACTGACATCAGAGATGAGCGGAGAGGGAAGTCGCTCCAATGATGCAGGGGAGGGAACTAGCAAGGAGAGAGAGAGAGCTTCCGCTGGGGAAGGAAACCAAGGTGACACCAGGAAGAAAGGGGAGGCTGAGAGTACTTCGGAGGGAAGGCTCCGAGACTCTTCCAGTGAGATCAGTGGGGAGAGCGCAGGACCTCCGCTTGGCACGCCTACTCTGCGCAGAAGGCTTCCGCGCAGAGAAGCTAGGCGGAGACTGGCTGTCAAGGAATTTTTATGTTGGAAGAAGTTCAGGAAACGCCCGCTGACGGATTCTGCCAGTGATTGAGACAGTCGCGTTGTAAGGGGCTGTCAAACTAGGGAAGGGTTTAGCTATACAACCCGCTTGGAGCAGTTTGGAGTTTTACGCATAAGCAACCCCAATTCCCACTACAGAAAGAAGACGAATGAGATTTTGGGGGGCTTATTTCACTTCGTTTCGTGTTTTTAGGGTGTGATTGCATATTCACCCTAAAAATGCAAAACAAAATGAAGTAAGTCCAAATAAAGCAAAACATGTGATTTTTGGGTTAATATGCATAGAAAGAAGACAAATAAGCTTATTTCAGGTTTATTTCACTGTGTTGTGTGTTTTTTGGGTGTGCATACATATTCACACAAAAAAACACAAAAGGAAATGAAATAAACCTAAAAAAAAATAGCATGTGTTGTTGTTTTTTTCAAAAAAAATTTATTGGTTTTCACAACATTATAAACAAACAAACATAAGTCATAGCCTTATTGAAAATTACACTTATTAACACTTCCCCTTCTTCACTTCCCCTTGGTTGAATTTCATTGCATATCCTTTTAACGGTTTTCCAAATCATAGTTCTTATAAAATTTAACTTAAACATTAACATCCTTATATCTTCACATTATGAAATTAAACATATTAATTCGACACTTAAATAAAATCCTAAGCCAATCAAGTATCTACAAGCTGTTTTCAGTTAATTTAACTTAACATATTTAACTAAGTAATCATTAAATTTAATCCACTTTTCCTGATACTCCCCCTCCTTCTGGTCGCGGACTCTTCCGGTTAGGTCGGCTAGCTCCGAAAAATCCATCATCTTCATCTGCCATTATTCTATCATTGGTAATTCTTGGGTTTTCCACTTTTTAGCTAACAGAATATGCGCAGCAGTTGTGGCATACAAAAATAATTTAACATCTTTCTTGGGGAATTTCAAACTTGTTATTCCAAGAAGAAAGGCCTCTGGTTTCTTTATAAATGTATATTTCAACATTTTTTTCCAATTCGTTGTAAATCTTTTCCCAGAAGTCTTTCACCTTGGGACATCTCTTGCCCAATCTATCATCACAGATTTAACTTGTTCATCTTTTGTATGCCACTCCAACAATAACTTATACATTTTAGATAAATTTTTGCCTTTAGTGTCCAACAACTCCGTCTCTAGCTTACACTTTTCAAAAGCAAAACCATTTTTCTTATCCAATTTATACAATTCATTAATCTGGTGATAATGTAACCAGTTTAACTTATCTTTAACTTGATCAAATGGTTTTAATTTATAACCTTCTTCCTCTTCCATTAATAAATCATAATATCTCAACCATTTGGTATCCATATTTAGTTTTTTCTGGGCCTTTGCCTCCATTAGTGAAAGCCATCTGGGCGTCTTTCTTTCTAAAAGATCTTCATATTTTATCCAAACATTATACAGCGATTTCCTAATTACATGGTTTTTAAATGCATTATGGGCCTTTACCTTGTCATACCATAAATATGCATGCCATCCAAACACATTGTTGAATCCCTCCAAATCTAATAGATCTGTGTCTTCTAATTGCATCCATTCTTTAATCCAGCAAAGTGCAGCAGCTTCAAAATAAATCTGGCAGGGAAAATCCCCCTCTTTCTTTAGAATCCGTAAGTAATTTATATTTAATTCTGGGTTTCTTCCCCTGCCAGATAAATCTGGATATTACTTTCTGCCATTCTTTAAAGCATTTCACATTATCTATAATTGCGAGGGCTTGAAACAAAAAAAGCATCTTTGGCAGCATATTCATCTTAATCACAGAAATCCGGCCCATTAATGACAATTTTAAGTTTGACCATATCTCCAAGTCTCTTTCAATTTCATTCCATAATTTCTCATAATTGTCTTTATAAAGATTCAATTTTTCCCCAGACACTTTCACCCCCAAATATTTAACTGTTTTCACAAAATCTAGGCCCATTTTTTCTTGTAATAGTTTTCTTTCTTCCTTATCCAGATTTTTCTTTTTCAGATGATCTTTATTAGTTAGTTACATACTGTACATTATATTTTTAGTTACATACTGTACATACACATACATTATATTTCACATTTGTTCTTGCTCTCCTGAGCTGACTTCCCTCCTTCCTTCTTCTGGCTTTTTTATGTCCTATTTGACTTTTTGCATTGTCTTTGTCCATTTTCAATAAGATTGTTCTTCTTCATTTTTTCCATTAAATGTCCGTAAACAAATAAATCTTTCTATATATACAAGTTCTTGTTGTCTGTCTATATTCATTTACAAATCTTGTTCAATAATAGTCCTAATATACATTTTTAATTCATTTTGCTATTATTATCCAGTTAATTTCTTGTATTTTCCCGTTATGAGATATTATTTTAATTCTACTGGTTCCCTATTTCACATCATCTTCTCTATATATAACATAAATTTTCCCCATTCTTTTTGATATGTTTCATCCCCCTGATGTCGAATTTTTACTGTTAATTTGGCTATTTCTGCATACTCCGTAACCTTGTACTGCCATTCTTCTATTGTAGGCAATTTTTGCTGTTTCCATACCTGAGCCAGCAATAACCTTGCCACCGTTGTTGTGTATAAGAACAGTTTCTGGTCATTCTTGTCAATGTCTTCTTCCACCATTCCCAACAGGGATGACTCTGTTTTTTTCAAAAATGTATACCTAAAAATCTTCTTTAATTCGTTATATATATTTTCCCAATACGTTTTCACTATGTCACAAGTCCACCACATGTGGAAGAAACTGCCTTCTTACACCCCACACTTCCAACAATTTTTATTTCCTGTTTTATACATCTTTGACAATTTAATTGGCGTGAGGTACCATCTGTACATCATTTTTAACAGATTTTCTTTTAACAATGTACATGCTGTAAATTTTAGGCCGGTATTTCATAATTTTATCCACTTTTCATACTCAGTGTTGTGGCCTATTGCCCACTTAATCATGACACTTTTGATTTCTTCGTCTTTTGTGTGCCATTCTAATAAATACTCATAGACCTTAGACAGTGCTTTTTTGTTATTTTGTAGTACTGCAGTTTCTAATATTGATTTTGTTTGTTCAAACCCTCTTGTTTTCTTATCCTTTGAGAAGATATCACCCATTTGATGGTACTCCATTCAGCTTTGCAGTTTATCTTTCAATTCCTCATATGGTTTGATTTTAATTACATTGTTCTCTTCCAATAACATGTCTCTATAGGTCAACCATTTTCCTTTCATATTTAGTTTTTTCAGTGAAAAAGCTTCTTGGGGTGACAGCCACCATGGCGTCTTTCTTTCAAACCACTCTTTATATCTTTTCCAGACTTCAAATAGTGGTCTTTTTATGATGTGATTTTAAAAGTCCCGATGTACTCTGACCTTGTCATACCAAAGGTATGCGTGCCACCCATATCTGTTTCCGAAACCTTCCAGATCTAATATATCTGTATTTTCCAAACTAAACCACTCTTTTAACCATATTATAGATGCAGCTTCATAATATATTTTGAGGTCTGGTAGTGAAAAGCCTCCTCTTTCTATTTTGTCCGTTAAAAGTTTGAATTTTATTCTAGGCTTTTTCCCTTGCCATACAAACCTGGAGATCACTTTTTGCCACTCATTGAATTGGCCTTGTCCTGTTATAATTGGAATGGTTTGAAATAAAAAGAGCATTTTTGGTAGGACATTCATCTTAATAGCTGCTATCCTTCCACAGAAGGATAGCTTCAGTCTGTCCCATATTTCCAATTTCGTTTTTACTTCTTTACATATTGTTTTATAATTATCCTTGAATAGGTTTGTATTTTTCGGGGAAAGCCAAACACCCAAATATTTTATTTTCTTTACCGTTGTTATTTCTGTTTTGCTTTGTAGTTGGTCTAGTTGTTCCTCATTCATGTTCTTTACCATCATTTTTGTTTTACTTTTATTAATTTTAAATCCTGCCATCGCTCCGAATTCTTCTATTACTTTTAATGCTTCTACTATTGAAGTTTGAGGTTCTTGTAATGTCAGGACTATGTTATCGGCGAAAGCCTTAACTTTGTATTCCTTTTCCCCACATTTTATTCCTGTAATTTCCCGTTTCTCTTATGTTTTGAAGTAATACTTCCAGTATTGAAATAAATAATAGAGGTGACAATGGGCAACCCTGTCTTGTGCCCTTTGTAATATGAAAGTTCTCTGTCACTCCGTTGTTTATTATAAGTTTTGCATTCTGATCTTTATAAATTGCGTCTATGCTTCTTAAAAACTTTGTTCCCAAACCCATCATTTCTAAATTGTATTTCATAAAAAACCAAGACACGTTATCAAACGCCTTTTCTGCGTCTATGAAGATTAATGCAGCCTGCTTGTTTATTTTTGTTTCCAAATATTCAATTATATTTACTATATTTCTTATGTTGTCTTTTAACTGCCGTCCTGGTAAAAAGTCTGCCTGATCCGAGTGTATAATCTCTGCGCTAGTATATTTGCGAACAGTTTATAATCATTATTAAGCAATGATATCAGTCTAAAGTTTTTTACGTTTGTGAGATCAGTTCCTTGTTTTGGTATTAGGGAAATAAATGCTTCTTCCCATGTCTTGGGAATCTGCCCTTTTTCCATTATATTATTCATTACTTCCTTTAGTGTGGAGACTAATTGTTGACTTAATTTCTTATAATATTTAATTGGTATGCCATCCGGCCCTGGGGCCTTCCCATTCTTTTCTTGCTTAATTGCATCTATAATCTCTTCTTCTGATATTGGTTTTTCTAATTGTTCTCTTCTTTCTTGGGAAATTGCCCTCAGTTTGTGTTTTCCTATATAAGTTCTTATCTTCTCCTCGTTTTCTTTGGGTGCTTTATATAATTCTTTGTAAAATTTAAGGAACACTTTCCTTATTTCTTTGGGATTGTCTATTATTTCATTATTATCTTTTATTGTATTTATAATGTTCTGTCCTTGTTTTTTCTTTAGTTGCCAAGCTAACCACTTCCCTGTTTTGTTTGCTGATTCAAAATTTTGCTGTTTTACTAGTTTAATTTTCCATTCCACCTCTTGATTTATAATCATAGATAGTTTCGACTTCCGGGGGCGGCGCGAACGGCAATGGCGGTCCCCTTTCGTTAGTGAAGGGGAAGCTCCGCAGAAACGGGTCGTCCGCTACGGCAAAGCGGAGACCCTCGTCGGAAACCCACAGGTGGAGATAGCCTGTGGTCGTGGGACTCGGCGGGCACCTGTAGCGCTCCCCTGTTGCGTGAAGGGACCCCGTAAGGGGCTCCGGACCGTGTCGGGGGTGGCGCGGTGCTGTGAGTCGATCGCTCTTTTTGCGGAGTGAAGCCGCTAAGCTGCTGTCGGTGAGTGCTGACCCTTTTCCTGGGAACCATTCGGCTACAAACTTCAACCCGTGAGTAGGGGAATGAATTAGGATTAAGAAGCTAAAATTTACGAATCTGGCATACAAGCGGGAGACGCAACCAGGAAGTCCGTCTCCCGGGTTTTGTTGTAAGATCAAAGCAAAGACTTTTAAAAGAACCCAAGCCCCGGACTTGGAGTTAATAAGTTTCAAACTCTCACATTAAGTTTAAGACCTCTCCTCAACTTACTGTGGGGTGGAGGAGGTGAAAAATCAGCCTTTTCTTACCTATTCTTTGAACTTTTGGACTGGAAAATATTGAATCTCTGGTTACTGAGCTGCCAGGGCTGGAATTTGAAGGCTGCTTTGGAACTGTCACTTAGTATCTCGCATCTTGCTGGGACAAGCTAATTTGTTAAAGAGTAACTCTGTGGAAATCTAAGGGATTTAAGAGGAGCCTGAAGGTCTTTTTGCAACTGGATATTGTTTAATTTCTAGAGGGCACTTTGTAACTTTTATGAACTGCGACATTTTTGAACATTCTTGAATACAGTGTCCCTCTAGTGGAACAACTTAGTTTGGCAACCTACTGGGGGAATTTTCCATCTGTGGATTTGGGGATCTCCATGAGAAAGACAGACTGTGAGACTGACCTTGACGCATAGATAAGAAGGGGTATGAGTGGAAGGACAAGATCAGCTAAAGCAAAAACAGTGCAAACTACTTTAACTTCTCAGCTACGCAGATCATCTGTTCCCACGATTCCTGTGGCACAAGTGGAAGATATAGAACAACCTAGGCCGGAAGGAATGGCCTCAGGAGGGGACTTTACTGCAGTGCTAAACAAAATTTTGGAAAAATTGGAAGGTTTAAGCAAACAAGTGATTGACCAGTCAGCTAAGATAGACCAAAATACTGCAAGTATCAACAACTTGACCCAACAAGTAAATTTAAATGCACAAACCATTGGAAAGCTTGTGGAAGATACTACTGCAAATCGTAAAATAGCTGAGGAGGCAAAGCAGAAAGTTGAAGAAGTTCAAGGAGAAATCAAACCTATGCGCAAACAGATAGGGGAACATCAGGCACTGCTGTCTATGATTGAATTGAAAAATAAGGAAAATAATCTGAGAATCAGATCTGTACCGGAAATTGATAAGGAAAATCTAATTGAGTACCTCACAAAAGAATTCACAGAATTTTGGTCTCTGGAAGAAGAAAAGGACTTTAAAATTGTAAGTGCATTCAGATTGGGAAAGGGAGGGAGGAAGATTAAGTCGAGAGACTGTCTGATCTCCCTTAGAACGAAGGAAGAAAGAGATAAGATTCTGAGTGCGCACTTTAAGACGCCTTTAGAGATCCAAAATTCAAGGTTGGAAATTTATAAGGATATTCCGAAACATCTGTTGGAGCTCAGAGTGAACTACGGTGATCTGGTGCAACTACTGAGGAGCAACAGGATTATCTTCAGATGGGAATTCCCCCAGGGGATATCCTTTACCTTCAGAGGGAAAAAAGTTAGAATTAAATCGGTGGAAGACAAGGACAAATTTTTGAAGGACTATGGAGAAGACCTTCAGAAAGGGATTGAAGAGCCAAGCGACTTAGGACCTGGATCATCAAGCCCAACACCTACACCTGGGGGATTGAAAGATCCTGAGAAAGAGACGCCACTTTTGGGAGCAACAGGAGGAAAATAGTACTATTTCGATATGTCTCTGCAATTATTAAGCTGGAATATTCATGGTTTGAATTCCCCTGAAAAGAGGAGGAAAGTCTTTCATTTATTAAAAAAGGAACAATTGGACATAATCTGCTTGCAGGAAACACATGTGATTAGGCTGCACAGAAAAGTGTTAATTAACAAAAAACTAGGCCAAGAATTTATTTCATCAGACAAGGTTAAAAAGAGAGGAGTGGCAATTTACGCAAAAGAAAGCCTATCACCAAAGTTTCTTTTTAAAGACGAACAGGGAAGAATCTTGGCAATTGAAATTCAAACACAAGGAGAGAAATTTTTGATTTTAGGAATTTATGCACCAAATGAGGGGAAATCGGAGTTTTACAAGAAATTGCATGAGACATTGATGGACTTTATGGACTATAACAACATTATTATGATGGGAGACATGAATGGAGTGGTATCTACGAATATGGACAAAGCACAAAGACAGACTGTAACGAAAGAGGGCAGACTACCAAAAACTTTTTTTGAACTGACTGACAATATGGACTTGATTGACATTTGGAGGACCAAAAACCCCCTAGGTAGAGAAGGAACGTTCTTTTCTGAAGCCAAAATGACATGGACAAGGATTGACCAAATTTGGACAACTAGAGGCCTGGCACCTAAGATAAAAAAGGTGGAAATCTGCCCAAAAACCTGCTCCGACCATAATGTGGTAAAGATGGAAATGAAACTAACACTCATCGGTTCCTTTAGATGGAGGATGAATGACACCTTATTAAGAAACCAAGACATTGTAAGGAAGGCCCAAAAGACTTTGAAAGACTATTTTGAAATAAATATGAGAACCACGGTTGAAAAAAGAACAATCTGGGACGCAAGCAAAGCGGTTATGAGAGGGTTCTTGATTCAACAGAATGCAATAAAAAAGAGATCCCAAAATGAGAAAAAAGGGAAAATTTTGGAGAAAATAAAACAAGGGGAGAAGAAGTTAAGAGCTAAACCAAACTCAAAAGAGATCCTAAGAGAAATTAAGTTATATCAGGTGCAATATATGAAACTGATTAATGAGGAAGTAGAATGGAAAATTAAACAAATGAGACAAAAGACTTTTGAGTCAGCCAATAAATGTGGGAAATTATTGGCGTGGCAGTTGAAAAAAAGACAGAAGTTAAATACGATTACAAATCTTGAGATTGATGGGAAAAATATACAGAACCCGGAGGAGATTAGAAGGTGTTTCCAGAGATATTTCAAACAACTTTACACGCAAGGGCTGCAGAAAGAAACTGAAATAGACCAATTCTTAAGAACCAATGGATTACAAAAAATATCTCCAGAAAATAAATTAATATTGAATCATCAAATTACAGAACAAGAAATTGAAGGTGCCATTCAGAACATGCAATTGGGCAAATCTCCAGGACCGGACGGACTAACCTCCAAATATTATAGGACTCTGAAAGACTTTTTAATTCAACCATTAAAGGAGGTGTGTAATGAGATTTTGGAAGGGAAAAAGGCGCCTGAATCGTGGAAAGAAGCATTCATCACATTGATACCCAAGACAGAAGCTGAAAAGACACAACTAAAGAACTACCGTCCCATCTCCCTTCTGAATGTGGATTACAAAATTTTTGCAGATATTCTAGCTAATAGACTTAAAAAAGTGTTAGCGGAAGTAATACACAAGGACCAGGCAGGCTTTCTTCCAGGCAGACACTTATCTGATAACACAAGGAATATAATTGATATCTTGGAGTTGTTGCAAACGAATATTAATACGAAAGCTGTGTTAGTTTTTATTGATGCGGAGAAAGCCTTTGATAATATCTCTTGGAGTTTTATGAAGAAAAATTTGAAAGGGATGGGAGTGGGACAGGGGTTCGAAAATGGTATAGGAGCAATTTATTCAGAACAAAAAGCAAAATTGATTGTAAACAATGTGGTGACTGAAGATTTTATGATAGAAAAAGGAACACGTCAGGGTTGCCCTATCTCTCCATTATTATTTATCTCGGTCCTGGAGGTGCTGCTGAACATGATTAGAGGGGACCGGTCTATTAAAGGAATACAGGTCGGAGCCAAACAATATAAATTGAAAGCTTTTGCAGATGATTTGGTTTTAACTCTACAGGAGCCGGAATCTAGTATGAAAAGAGCTTTGGAATTGATTAAAGAATTTGGTCATGTGGCAGGATTTAGATTAAATAAGTCAAAAACTAAAGTATTAGAGAAGAATTTAACTCCAATGGAAAAGGACAGGTTTCAGAATGAAACAGGTTTAACTGTGGTTAAGAAAGTGAAATACCTAGGGATTAATATGACTGCGAAAAATTTGAACTTATTTAAAGAGAACTATGAGAAATGTTGGTCAGAAGTTAAAAAAGACTTAGAAATTTGGTCTAATTTGAAGCTTTCCTTGTTGGGTCGAATCGCAGCTATAAAGATGAATGTTTTGCCAAAAATGTTATTTCTGTTTCAATCTTTGCAAATTTTGGACAAGATGGATTGTTTCAAGAAGTGGCAGAGAGATATTTCTAGATTTGTCTGGCAGGGCAAGAAACCCAGAATAAAGTTTAAAATTTTAACTGATGTAAAAGAAAGAGGTGGATTTGCCCTGCCAGACCTTAAATTGTACTATGAATCAGCAGCATTCTGCTGGTTAAAAGACTGGCTGCTTCTTGAGAACACGGACATTTTGGATTTAGAAGGTTTCAATAATGTTTTTGGGTGGCATGCATATCTGTGGTACGACAAGGTTAAAGCTCATAAGGCATTTAAAAACCATATTGTCAGGAAATCTCTGTTCAATGTCTGGACAAGATATAAAGATTTGCTGGAAAGCAAAACCCCAAGGTGGTTGTCACCTATGGAAGCTAAGTCTCAGAAAAAGCTCAATATGGAGGCCAAATGGCCAAAATATTGGGAAATTTTGGAACAAGAAGGTGACAGATTGAAACTGCAGAGTTTTGAGAAATTAAAAGACAAAGTGCGAGATTGGCTTCATTATTATCAAATAAGAGAGGCCTACAATTTGGACAAAAAAATTGGCTTCCAGGTGGAGAAATCAAAATTGGAAACAGAACTGTTAGAACCAAAAACTAAGATTTTGTCAAAGATGTATAACTTGCTGTTGAAATGGAATACGCAGGATGAAACGGTTAAATCAGCAATGATTAAATGGGCGCAGGATATAGGTCATAACATTATGTTTGCTGACTGGGAGCAGTTGTGGACCACCGGTATGAAGTTTACGGCATGCATTGCCTTAAAGGAGAATATTATGAAAATGATTTACAGGTGGTACATGACCCCAGTTAAGCTTGCAAAAATTTATCACCTGCCTGACAACAAGTGTTGGAAATGTAAAGAAGCTGAGGGAACATTCTTTCACCTTTGGTGGACATGCCCAAGGGTCAAGGCTTACTGGGAAATGATATATAATGAACTCAAGAAGGTATTTAAACTTACCTTTCCTAAGAAACCAGAGGCCTTTCTTTTGGGCATAGTTGGCCAATGGGTGCCAAAGAAAGATAGAACATTTTTTATGTATGCAACAACAGCAGCAAGAATACTTCTTGCCAAGTACTGGAAGACACAAGATCTACCCACCGTGGAGGAATGGCAGATGCAAGTGATCGACTACATGGAGATGGCTGAAATGACTGGCAGAATCCGTGATCAGGGAGAAGATTTGATTGAACAGGATTGGAAAAAGTTTAAGGACTATTTACAAAAATACTGTAAAATCTTTGAGTGTTAATATGATGTGGGAAGTGAAGGTAACAGGGTTTGTGTGATTTGGTTAAATGGGAATAAAAAGAAGAATGTTAAAAAGGATAGGGGGTTATGAACAGAACATTATTATGTCATAGTATATAAGATGAGGTATGGACTAAAATAATGAAAAATCGGGACATAAAAACTAGAAGAATATAAAATTAAGTATGGTTTAAATAAGGTTTTGAACTTGCTGAATTTGATTGGAATAAAGAGGAACACAAAAAAGGGGGATGTGAGGAGGTCAAGACAGAGGGGTATGGAACTTTATAAATTTAAGAAAGTGGGTTTTTCTTTTTTCTTTTTTCCTATTTTTCTTTTTTTTCTGCTATATATTTTTGTTTTTCTGTTGTATTTGTTTTTTATATGAACTTTATGTATGGAAATGATACATTTTGAAATGATGAATCTTTTGTTTTGTAAAACCTTAATAAACATTTATTAAAAATATATATATATATAATCATAGATAGTTTCATTTGCAACAATTTACTTGTTTGTTTTAGTTTTGGGTCCTCTGGTTTCCTAACCAACTGCTTTTCTATATCTTTTATTTTATTTAATATTTCTACTTTATTCTTTTCCCTTTCCCTCTTTTGAATACAGTTCTGTTGCAAGAAGAATCCTCGCATAACTGCTTTGCTTGCATCCCAGACTACATTTATGTCTGTACCTTTATTTAGGTTTAGTTCGAAGTAAGTACTTAGATGTTTTTTAGTTCTTTCTAATATTTCTGTATTGTCTAACAAATTGTCATTTATTCTCCACCTCCTAACTGTTGGGTCTTTAGTCTTCCATTCCATTGTAATGGCATTATGATCTGATAACGTCTTTGGTAAAATTTCAGCTTTCACCACTCTTGTGGTTAATTCTTTTGATGTCCAGATTTGATCTATCCGGCTCCAGCTTTGGTTTGGTTCTGAATAATATGTGAATTGTTTTGTTAATGGGTTTTTTAATCTCCATATATCCACTAATTCATTATTTTCTGTTAAGGATATAAAGGAATTTGGCAGTTTTCCCTGGTCCGATTTCACTCTTCTTATTAATCTTATTGATCTTAACGATGCCTTATGAGGAACGGCTAAGGGAGCTGGGCATGTTTAGCCTGGAGAAGAGGAGGTTAAGGGGTGATATGATAGCCATGTTCCAATATATAAAAGGATGTCATATAGAGGAGGGAGAAAGGTTGTTTTCTGCTGCTCCAGAGAAGCGGACACGGAGCAATGGATCCAAACTACAAGAAAGAAGATTCCACCTAAACATTAGGAAGAACTTCCTGACAGTAAGAGCTGTTCGACAGTGGAATTTGCTGCCAAGGAGTGTGGCGGAGTCTCCTTCTTTGGAGGTCTTTAAGCAGAGGCTTGACAACCATATGTCAGGAGTGCTCTGATGGTGTTTCCTGCTTGGCAGGGGGTTGGACTCGATGGCCCTTGTGGTCTATTCCAACTCTATGATTCTATGTTTCTATGATCTGTCCAGTTCAGTGGAGATTACCCCGTTGAAGTCTCCCAACAATATAATGTTATACTCTATGTAGTCCATCATTATTTTCTCTAATTTTTTGTAAAAGTCTGCTTTCTTTTCATTTGGCGCATATATCCCCACTATGATTATTTTTTCTCCTTCTATTTGTACTTGTATTCCTATTATTCTTCCTTCATTATCTTTAAATACTTGTGCACTATATTTATTTTTGACATCTATAACAACTCCTCTCTTCTTTTGCACATCTGAGGAAATAAATTAATTCCCCAGTTTTTTATTTTTTAAAACTCTGTTGTGTTTCCGTGTTACGTGTGTTTCTTGTAAGCAAATTATGTCTGTGTTGGTTTTTTTAATAACTCATATTCAATTTTATTTCTTTTGGCTTTATTGTTCATGCCATTAACATTCCATGATCCAAACCCCAAGCAGAACAGTCGGGAAACGGCCAATCCCAGCACTTAAGAGAGGCCAGGGGCTGGGAGACAAGTCAGTAGAGGGGCCTCAAATGGAACCAGCCATTCCTGGGATAGCTCTGCCCGTGACGCTACAACTCCCAGATGGTCGCAGGGTGCAAGGGCAAGCGTTGGTGGATTCAGGGGCTTCGCTTGACTTTGTAGATGCAGATTTCGTGAAGCAACACAACCTTGGGACACAGCAACTAGACTCCCCAATCGAGGTACAGATGATAGATGGTAGACCCTTAATGAGGGGGAGGTGGTTCAAGCTACACAATCGTTAGGGGTGGAGGTGGTGGGGCACAAGGAGACAATGAGGTTCCATATCACTAAGATAGCGACACACCCCATAGTCCTAGGAATGACGTGGCTCACAAAACATGCCCCTGTGTGGCCTGGTTCCAACGCTCCTTAACATTCGCGTCAGCCTTTTGCCAAGCGAACTGCTTGAGGCTTGAAGTACCTAGAGAGGTGGGAGCGAAGGGAGTGGAGGTAGGAGGGAAACTCACGGGAGAAGAGAGTTCCATACCCCCGCAGTATAAGGCCTTCAGAGACGTGTTCTGTGAGAAGGAGGCAGACCAGTTACCCCCACACCGCCCTTATGACTGCAACACAGACTTGGTGCCAGGGGCCCAGATACCCACCAGTCGCCTCTATTCCATGTCAGAGACAGAGCTAGCCGAGCTGAGGGAGTTATTGCAGAAGAATTTGGCAAGGGGTTTTATCCGACCAACAAAGGCACCAGGGGGAGCCCCAGTTTTCTTCATAAGCAAGAGGGACACTCCGCTCGTTGCGGACTATAGGAGGACCAACAAACTCATGATTCCCAGCCGATGCCCCTTGCCACATATTGGGGAGCTGCTGGAGAGGTTGAGATCAGCAAAATTTTTCACCAAGTTGGACCTGAGGGAGGCCTACAACCTGATACGGGTGAGGGAAGGCGATGAGTGGAAGACGGCCTTTAATACAAGATATGGGACCTTTGAGTACTTAGTGATGCCGTTTGGGTTGCAATCGGGCACAGCCACCTTCCAGGCCTTCATCAATCATGTTTTGGCAGACTTGCTAGACAGGAACGTGGTATCTTACCTTGATGATCTTTTGATATACTCAGAAAGTCGTGAAGAGCATGTGCTAAGGGAGGTGTTGCAATGGTTGAGGGCACATAGACTCTACGCCAAGTTGGAGAAGTGCCAGTTCCACGTGACAGAGGTGGAATTTTTGGGGTATCGCATGTCTCCTGAGGGGGTGCATGTGGATCCGGCGAAGGTACCGCGAGACAACTGAACCAGAGACAGATCAGATGGTCGCAGTTTTTTGCCCGCTTCAACTTCCGCATACAATATGTACCAGGGCACCTGAACCAGAGGGCAGACGCCTTGTCCCGGAAACCGGAATACATGAGGGGAGAACAGAACCAAGAATTGAAACACATTCTGAAGCCGGAACAGTTGCAACTAGCGGCGACATTAATTGTCGGAGTAGAGGAGTTAAAGCGCCAAACACAAGGAGACGAATTTGCACAGCAGAAACTGTCAGCGATCCGTAACAAGGAGAACAGCGCTGAAGGATTAACTGAAAGGGAAGGCCTCTTGTTTAAGGGTGAGGTGCTCTACATGCCAAAAGGGGATTTGCGAACACGAGTCATGCGGCAGTGCCACGACAACCCGACGGCGGATCACTTTGGGCAGTACAAGACCGTAGATCAACTAAGGAGACGGTTTTGGTGGCCCAGGATGAGAGAAGAGGCCCAGGAGTATGTCAGGGCATGTGACACTTGCCAACGAGCAAAAACACCTAGAGCAGCACCAGCGGGACTTCTGCAACCGCTTCCGACTCTGCAAGGACCTTGGGAGGCAATCGTGATGGATTTTATCACAGACTTGCTGCCTTCTCGAAAGCAGACAGTGATCTGGGTTGTGGTGGACTTGTTCGCGAAAATGGCGCACTTCGTGCCATGCCCAAAGCTGCTGTCGGCACAGGAAATGGCCCAGATGTTTGTAGACCATCTGTTGCAAGTGATTTCGGACAGAGGAACACAATTTACCTCACAGTTTTGGAGGAAGCTGATGCAGCTTTTGGAAGTTGAAGTGTGTCTGACATCAGCGAGACACCCTCAAACCAATGGAGAGAGAGAACCAATGCTACATTGCAGCAATACCTTCGTTGCTACGTGTGATGGGATGATGAGCTGCTTGTGCGTAAAATCCTAATCCCTCAGAGTTTGGCTAAGTCCCCAAACCTCTGTCTGTGATGGAGCTCCTTAAACATGACTCCATCAATCGCTCGTTGAATCGGACAGTGGGCGTTTACGGAACTTCTTCCAGCATAAAAGCTCCTTAACGGAAACGCGTCTTCTGGACTCTCGGCGTGACAGTTTCCGCCGAGGAGTGGGTGTCCCTACAGGAGGTCCTGAAATCTCCCCGCTGCTCCCGCTTGAAGTGTCTCTGAGCCCTCCCTCCGACTCACTTTCCCTTGGAACTCCACTTCTCCCCCTGCTGGTCCCCTCCTCCGCTGAATGGTCTCTCTCACCCTCCATGAGCCCTTTCACCTCCTTAGTCTCAGATGGCAGTTCCCTGACATCCACCTCCCCTCCAGGGCCCCCTTCACCCCCTTCCCTCCCCTCCTCTGCGGGAGGCGAGGGAGCAAAACCCCTGAAGGAACCTCCCTCATCTTCCGAAGTTTCGAACACTTCCCTCCACCTTTTGCTGTCTCCGGTTTCCAAGTACTCCTCCTCATCGGAGTCTGTTCCTCCTTCCAACTCCGATTCCCTGAATCCCTCCAGTTCCTCCTCATCGTCGGTGGTGCCAAAGTACTCCCTCCGAAACCTCGCTACTGGCTGAGGTTTCCTGGGGAACCTTTGGTGGAACGTTTCGATCAAGATCTCGTCACGGACCTCCTCTGCCTTCACCCAGGTGTTTTCCGACTCCGGTTCCCCTTCCCACGCGACCAAATACTCCACCTGATTACCCTTCCACCTGGAGTCGATGATTTCCGCCACATGGTTGCGGCTTTCCCTTTCTTCTATGGCTGGCCCCCGTGTGGATACCCCTTCACCTTCCCCCCTGTATGGTGACAGTAATGACCTGTGGAATACTGGGTGCAGTTTCATGTGGTTCGGTAACCGGAGTCTGAACGCCACTGGGTTGACCTGTTGGATGACCTCAAATGGTCCCAATCTTTTGGGTCTCAATTTCTTGCAACCCCCCTTGAACGGCAACCCTTGGGTTGATAGCCAGACCCGACTCCCCACCCTAATTGTTTCACCTTCCCTTCTGCTCTTGTCTGCCTGCCTCTTATATTCTTCCTTGGCCCTTTCTAAGTTGAGTTGGAGTTGACGATGGATCGCTTCCATTTCTTCTACAAAAAGTTCCGCGGCCGGAACACTCCATCTTTCCCCTCCTTCCCCTGGAAACGCCCTGGGGTGGCACCCATAATTAGCCAAAAAGGGGCTCATCCCGGTGGACACATTCTCAGCATTATTGTAAGCAAATTCCGCTAGTGCCAACTTTTCGACCCAATCGTTCTCTCTGTCATTGACATAACACCTCAGGTATTGTTGGAGAATACCGTTTGCTCTCTCCGCCTGCCCATTGGTCTCAGGGTGCCTGGCAGTCGAAAAGTTGACCTCTACGTGCAATAAGCTCATAAGTTTCCTCCAGAATCTGGACGTGAACTGTTTCCCTCTGTCGGAAACCACCCTCAAGGGGGCGCCATGCAGTCTGAAAATATGTTCTACAAACAATTTCGCTGTTTCTTCCGCCGTGACTGCATGTGAGCAAGCTACAAAGTGACCCATCTTAGTTAACAGGTCTACTACGACTAGTATGGCGGTTTTCCCCTGGGATTTGGGCAGATCAGTCATAAAATCTATCGACACCGCCTCCCACGGTCGTTCTGGTGTGGGTAACGGTTCTAATAACCCCGCTGGCACCCGCCTTTCTCCTTTGGCTCTCTGGCATTGGTCACGCCTTCTCACATACTCCCGTACATCCTCCCTCACCTTGGGCCACCAAAACTCCCTGGTCACCAACCACATGGTCTTGTGTTGCCCAAAATGCCCCGCTGTGGGATTGTCGTGCAGCTGTTTGAGTACTCTCCCCCTCAATTCCCCTTCGGGTATATATAGCGCCCCTCTGTAATACAATGCCCCGTTTCTTTCTTCAAAACCCCCGGGGTCTTCTCCCTCTCTCCTTAGACCTCTGAGCTTGTCCTGGGCGTACTCATCATTTACCGTTCCCTCTACCAGTTCTCTTTGCCCCACCCAGGCCGCACCACACACCCAGTGGTCCTCTGGGATAATATGTCTCTCTTCCGGCGCTCCCTCCCCCTCCAAATATTCAGGTTTGCGAGAGAGAGCGTCCGCTCTGATGTTTTCTGGACCTGGCACATAGCAAATTTCAAAATGGAATTTGGAGAACTCCTGGGCCCATCTCACTTGTCGTTGGTTGAGCACCCGTGCCGTTCTCCAATACTCCAAATTCTTGTGGTCCGTACACACTTGCACCTTATGTTGTGCGCCAATTAGTAAGTGTCTCCATCTCCGGAACGCTTCGTGAATGGCGAGTAGTTCTCGGTCATATACCGTGTAGTTCCTCTCGGATTTGTTCAGCTTACGCGAAAAGAAGGCACACGGTCTCCATTCCGACTTATTGCTCCCTGGCTGAAGCAGCACCGCCCCCCACCGCCCGGTCTGAGGCATCAGTTTCCACTCTCATGGGTTTTTGTAAATCCACATGCAGGAGCTGTTCTTCCGAAGCGAATGCCCTTTTCAATTCCTCGAAAGCATGCTCCGCCTCCACCGTCCAAACGAATTTCTTCTTGCTGCTTAGACAGTCCGTGATGGGAGCCGTTAAGTGGGCAAAGTTCTTGATGAATTTACGGTAAAAGTTCCCAAACCCTAAGAACCTTTGCACATCTTTTTTCGTTTTCGGTGTCTTCCATTCCAGCACCGCCTGGACCTTGCCTGGATCCATGGCTAATCCCTTGTCTGATAAGCGGTACCCCAGGAATTCCACCTCCTTGGTGTGGAACTGACACTTCTCCACTTTCACCCACAGCTGGTTTGCTTGCAGCTGGCTCAGCACTTCCCTGACATCCTTTACATGCTGCTCCTCATTCTCTGAATATATCAGCACGTCATCGAGGAAGGCCACGCAATTCTTGTAGAGCAAAGGTCCCAGTACGTGGTTCATGAGCGATTGAAAACAGGCGGAGCCTGATTGTAATCCGAATGGCATAACGAGATATTCAAACGCCCCCAAAGGGGTGAACATGGTGGTTTTCCATTCATCCCCCTTCTTTATTCGTATCAGGTTGTATGCTCCTCTCAGGTCCAGTTTCGTGAATATCTTTCCCTTCCTCACCCTGGTCAAAATGTCATCAATCCTGGGCATGGGGAAAGTCACTGGTTCTGACACGGCATTTAGGGCCCGGTAGTCCACGACCAATCTCGGTTTATCCGTGTTTTTCTTGTCCACAAAAAACACTGGGCTCCCCCCCACCGCTCTGGACTCTCTGATGAAGCCCCTCTTCAGGTTTTTATCAATAAACTCCCTTAACTCCTGCATTTCCCTGTCTGACATGGCGTACAGCTTGCCCACGGGGAGCTGGGCCCCAGGGACCAGATTAATTTGGCAGTCAAAGTCTCTGTGCGGTGGTAATTTATCTGCTTCCCTTTCACTGAAGACCTTGCTCAGGTCAGCGTATTGTTTGGGCACCTTCCCTTTGTCCGCCACTTCCGTCCCTGCTAGAGAGGCTTTTGCCCCTTCTGGCACCTTTCCCTCTCTGCAGTGTTCCAGACAATGTGCTGACCCAAAGGAGACCACTCTCTGATGCCAGCCCACTAGCGGGTCATGCAACGCTAGCCAGCTCATTCCCAAAATGACTGGAGCCCCTCCCAGGGTGGCCACATTGAACGCTATCCTCTCAGTGTGCCTGGCCACCCTCATAACCATTGGGACGGTTTGTAGGCTGACTTCTCCTCCCAGCAGCTCCCTCCCATCGATCGTGGTGACCTGCAGGGGGTTGCTTAAAGGGAGTGTCTGTATCTGGTGTTCAGCTGCAAACTCCTTGCTCATAAAATTACAGGAGCTGCCTGAGTCCAGCAGCGCCTTAGTCTTTAGTGGGTATCCGTTTGCCAGCTCTAGCAACACCTCTATTACTAGGGCTGGTCTTGGAGGTTCCGGAGTGGGCACTTTTACTGCTCCTTGGCCTGTCTGCAGTGCCCTGACAGAGGCAGACAGGCGTTGGCTTTTACTGGCTCCTGGACTTCCTCCTCCTTCCCCCCAACAGCTCCCGCCATCCCTTGCCATTCCTTTCTTTGCGGGCAGACTCTGGCAAAGTGACCTGGCTGCTGGCAGAGATAACATTTCTTGGCGCTCTTTCCCTCCTTCTTCCTCCCTTCACTGGGATTTGAAACTGCGCGCGCGCTGTTCCAACTTCCATCGGCTCTCCTGGCGGGAAACTTGGTTCTGGAATCTCTGGAATGCGGAAATCCCTCCAACGCTCTCCTTTCCCCTCCCGCTTCTCCAAGGCTCTTGCCTCCTGGCGTGCTCCAATGGTCAGCGCTGATTTGGTCAGCTGGTCCATAGACTCTGCCCTGGGCGCCCGGGAAAGTTCATCTTTCACCGCCGAAGAAAGCCCCTCTTCAAAGAGCATTTGAATGGGTTCCGCCGAAAGGTCCCACCCCAATCTATGTATCAACATTGTAAACTCAGTCCAGTACTCACGAACCGATCGGCTCCCCTGTTTGCACGCCATCAATTGTCTGCGCACCAGCCCCTGTTCAATCTCGCTGGAAAACATCAAATCCATGGCGCGAAAAAACTTCCTCGCGTCCTTCAGCATGTCACTATTCCCTGCCATCAGGGGTCTGACCCAATCTCTCGCCCCTCCTTCGAGATGGCCAATCACAAACGCCACTCTCGATGCCTCGTCGGGAAAGTCATTAAACTGCAGTTCGAGAGCATACTGCATCTCTGTCCTAAAGGCTTGGTAGTTCCTGGGGTCCCCCCCAAACTTCTGCACCATTCCTGGCATCTTTCTTGCTAGTGTAGCGCCTTTTGCCTTTTCTGCATCCTGCGCCCTCCTTTCTTCTAGCCTCGCCGTTTGCATTGCTAGCTGGAGTTCCAACACTCTGTACCTTTCTTCCAGGCTTGGACCCTCTCCAGCTCCTGCTGCTCCTCCGGCTCCGGCTGGGTTACTCATGATGCCTCTCTGCACAAGCTGCTTTCAGGGACTGTCCGATTGCTGTGATGGGATGATGAGCTGCTTGTGCGTAAAATCCTAATCCCTCAGAGTTTGGCTAAGTCCCCAAACCTCTGTCTGTGATGGAGCTCCTTAAACATGACTCCATCAATCGCTCGTTGAATCGGACAGTGGGCGTTTACGGAACTTCTTCCAGCATAAAAGCTCCTTAACGGAAACGCGTCTTCTGGACTCTCGGCGTGACAGTTTCCGCCGAGGAGTGGGTGTCCCTACAGGAGGTCCTGAAATCTCCCCGCTGCTCCCGCTTGAAGTGTCTCTGAGCCCTCCCTCCGACTCACTTTCCCTTGGAACTCCACTTCTCCCCCTGCTGGTCCCCTCCTCCGCTGAATGGTCTCTCTCACCCTCCATGAGCCCTTTCACCTCCTTAGTCTCAGATGGCAGTTCCCTGACACTACGTGAACTACCAGCAAGAGGACTGGGTGGATAAATTGGGACTAGCAGAATTCGTGTATAACAATGCGATACATGCGTCTACCCAACAAACACCGTTTCTGGCCAACTATGGACGATATTCAAGGGCGTTTCCAGAACCAGAGGACACCTTGTTGGTGCTGGCGGCAGAACAGTTCGTACGGGAGATGCAGGCGTTACACGAACTACTGAGAGAAAAGCTGGACGCAGCTAAAAACGCGTATAAGAGGAATGCTGATGAACGTAGACAGCAGGGAGAAGAGATCAAGGTGGGGGACAAGGTGTGGTTGTCGGCCAAGGACTTACCAACAAAGGGGAGGTGCAAGAAGTTAGAGGCAAGGCGGTTGGGACCATTTGAAGTGGTAGAACATGTAAACCCTGTAGCGTTTAAATTGAGATTGCCTGCCTCGATGAAGATACACCCTGTATTTCACAGGGCTCTCCTGTCACCATACGTTCCTGCACATCCCTACCAGGAACCTAAACAGACACCTCCTCCTCTGGTCATGGTGGAGGATCAGGAGGAGTTTGAGATCCAACAGATTTTAGACTCGAGACTGTGTAGAAGACAGTTACAGTATTTTGTGTCATGGAAAGGTTATGGACCTGAAAAAAACTCTGGGGTACAAAGCCAGGATTTACACACCAAAGACCTGCAACGGCAGTTCCACCGTAGATTCCCCCACAAACCCAAGCCCAGAGGGTGGGAGGAAGAAGACGACCCTAGAGAAGAAGAAGCTGAGGAGAGTGGCACATGGTGGGCACCAGAGCAGAGAGAGTCCTCCGAGACAGGCAGCGAAGCCAAGGAGGAGGAAGGGGGGCTTAGAGGAGGGGGTGATGTCAGCTTCGTTCCAGAGCTGACAGAGGCTGGGAATGAGAACAGACAAAGAGAGATAAGGACACTGGAATGTGAACTGTAATGTGAGAGGGAGGAGGGGAAGCCGAGTGGCATAGCTTCAGAAAACGTCAGAGAGCAAGGAGCAGATAGCTCAGAGACAGAAGGGGAGAGGCCGGGAATAGCTAGCCCAAAAACTTGAAGGCGCGAAAAGGTCAGTGAGAGGACCGGGAAAGAGTGAAAGGGTTTTTCCCCTTGTTGGAAGAAGAGGAAGGGGCGGAATTTAGACTCGGCAACTGCTAACTTGGAGTCAGACATGGAGTGAAGGAGCTCTGGAGTGATTTATGTGTTTGAGCAATAAACCTGAAATAATTATTGCCGGTGTCTCGCTTCTGTGGGAGAGCCAAGCCATTACAGAAGTGAAGGTAGCCAAAAAAAAAAGCAAAACATGTGATTTTTGGCTTAATATGCATCGAAAGAAGACGAATAAGCTTTGTTTGGGCTTATTTCACTTCGTTTCGTGTCTTTGGGGTGTGCATGCATGTTCACTCTAAAAATGCAAAAGGAAGTGAAGGAAGCCCAAACAAAGTGAAACACGTGTTTTTTGTGTCAATATGCATAGAAAGAAGATGATTAAGCTTTGTTTGGGCTTATTTCACTTCGTTTCGTGTCTTTGCGGTGTGCATACATATTTGCACAAAAAATGCAAAAGGAAGTGAAATATACGGGGGGGAGAGCATGTGTTTTGGGGGTGAAAATGCATAGAAAGAAGACAAATAAGCTTTGTTTGGGGTAATTTCACTTCATTTCGTGTTTTTTGGGTGTGCATGCATATTCATCATAAAAACACCAAACAAAGTGAAGTAAGCCAAAACAAAGTAAAACATGTGATTTTTGGCTTAATATGCATAGAAAGAAAACGGATAAGCTTATTTCATGCTTATTTCACTGGCGTGCTCTGGTCCATGGGGTCATGAAGAGTCGGACACAACTAAGCGACTACACAACATGCTTATTTCACTGCATTCCGTGTTTTTTCGGTGTGCATGCATATTTACCCTAAAAACGCAAAACGAAGTCAAGTACGCCCAAACAAAGCAAATTAATATGCCTAGATCGAAGCTGAAAAAGCATTGTTTGGGCTTATTTCACTTGGTTTCGTGATTTTTTGGTGTGCATGCATTTTCACTCAAAAAACGCAAAACAAAGTGAAGTAAGTCCAAACAAAGCAAAACATGATTTTTGGGTTAATATGCATAGAAAGGAAACAAATCAGCTTATTTCAGGTTTATTTCACTGTGTTGCGTGTTTTTTGGGTGTGCATACATATTCACACAAAAAACACAAAAGGAAGTGAAAAAACCCGAAAAAAGGAATAGCATATGTTTTGGGGGTGAAAATGCATAGAAAGAAGACGAATAAGGTTTGCTTGGGCTTATTTCACTTCGTTTCGTGCTTTTTGGGGTGTGGTTGCATATTTACCCTAAAAATGCAAAACAATGTGAAATAAGCCCAAAGAAAGCAAAACACGTGTTTCTTAGTTCAATACTCATAGAAAGAAGACAAATAAGCTTTGTTTGGGCATATTTCACTTCATTTCTTGCTTTTAGGGTGTGCATGCATATTCGCCCTAAAAACGTCAAACGAAGTAAAGCACGCCCAAACAAAGCAAATCAATTGTTGTTTGGGTCAGTATGCATAGAATGAAGATGAAGAAGCTTTGTTTGGGCTCCCCCCCCCCAATTTTTTTTATTGGTTTTCCAAATTTATAACCAACATAACAACAAAAAAGAGAAACATTACAATATAATTGAAACAAACAAACAAACAAACATTTATCCTAACTGTTAAACTCCCACTCTTGTTACCGTTGTTGGATGACTTCCTCAAATCCCCCTAGCTGAGTTTCCATGTAGCTCTTTGTAGCAGTTTTCCAACACTATTTTCCAATAAAATTTCCTTGGTCAATTAACATCTTTCTTCCTTTTCATATTGACTTCTATCCATAGTATTATACAATTTCACATATTTAACTCCTAGGCCAATCTGTTACTCGCAATTATTTCTACTTATGTTATCTTAACATATTTAACTAAATAATCCTTAAATTTCTTCCATTCATCTTGATCCTCCTCCTCCTTCTGGTCGTGGATTCTTCTGGTCAGGTCAGCCAGCTCCGAAAAGTTCATCATCTTCCTCTGCCATTCCTCCACTGTTGGGATTTCTTATAATTTCCAATTTTTGGCTAACAAAATTGTAGCTGCAATTGTAGCATACAAAAACAATCTAACATCTTCCTTGGGCAATTCCAAACCTCTTATTCCAAGTCGAAAGGCTTCTGGTTTCTTAATAAATGTATATTTCAACATTTTTTTCAGCTCATTATATATCTTCTCCCAGAAGTCTTTCACCTTTGGACACGTCCACCACATATGAGAAAAAGTACCTTCTTTTTCTTTACATTTCCAACATAAATTATCACTCTTATGGTAAATCTTTGCTAGTTTTACAGGGGTTAAGTACAATCTATACATCATTTTCATAATATTTTCCTTTAGCACCGTACATGCTGTAAACCTAGCCCCTTTCTTCCATAACCATTCCCAGTCTTCATACATTATATTGCGTCCCACATCTCTTGCCCAATCTATCATGACAGATTTAACTTGTTCATCCTTTGTATGCCACTCCAACAGTAAATTGTACATTTTAGATAAGTTTTTAACATTAGTATCTAACAACTCCATTTCCAATTTGGTTTTTCCCGAAGCAAAACCATTTTTTCTTATCAAGCTTATACAATTCATTAATCTGGTAATATTGTAGCCAATCTAATTCATTTTTAATTTGATCGAATTGTCTTAATTTGAATCCTTCATTGTCTTCCTGCAATAGATCAGAATATCTCAACCATTTATTCTCCATATTTAATTTTTTCTGGCCCTTTGCTTCCATTGGCGAAAGCCACCTGGGTGTTTTCCTTTCTAGGAGATCTTTATATTTTATCCAAACATTATATAATGATTTTCTAATTACATGATTTTTAAAACCTTTGCGGGCCTTTATCTTTTCATACTATAAGTAAGCATGCCAACCAAATACACTGTCAAACCCCTCCAAATCAAGAACATCAGCATTGTCTAGTTGGATCCATTCCTTAACCCAACAAAGGGCTGCGGCTTCAAAGTATATCTTTAAATCTGGCAGGGAAAATCCCCCTCTGTAGTGGGAATTGGGGTTGCTTATGCGTAAAACTCCAAACTGCTCCAAGCGGGTTGTATAGCTAAATCTTTCCCTAGTTTGACAGCCCCTTACAACGCGACTGTCTCAATCACTGGCAGAATCCGTCAGTGGGCGTTTCCTGAACTTCTTCCAACATAAAAATTCCTTGACAGCCAGTCTCCTTTTATCATATGTGGTGGACCTGTCCCAAGGTGAAAGACTTCTGGGAAAAGATTTACAACGAATTGGAAAAAAATGTTGAAATATACATTTATAAAGAAACCAGAGGCCTTTCTTCTTGGAATAACAAGTTTGAAATTCCCCAAGAAAGATGTTAAATTATTTTTGTATGCCACAACTGCTGCACATATTCTGTTAGCTAAAAAGTGGAAAACCCAAGAATTACCAATGATAGAATAATGGCAGATGAAGATGATGGATTTTTCGGAGCTAGCCGACCTAACCGGAAGAGTCCGCGACCAGAAGGAGGGGGAGTATCAGGAAAAGTGGATTAAATTTAATGATTACTTAGTTAAATATGTTAAGTTAAATTAACTGAAAACAGCTTGTAGATACTTGATTGGCTTAGGATTTTATTTAAGTGTCGAATTAATATGTTTAATTTCATAATGTGAAGATATAAGGATGTTAATGTTTAAGTTAAATTTTATAAGAACTATGATTTGGAAAACCGTTAAAAGGATATGCAATGAAATTCAACCAAGGGGAAGTGAAGAAGGGGAAGTGTTAATAAGTGTAATTTTCAATAAGGCTATGACTTATGTTTGTTTGTTTATAATGTTGTGAAAACCAATAAATTTTTTTTGAAAAAAACAACAACACATGCTATTTTTTTTTAGGTTTATTTCATTTCCTTTTGTGTTTTTTTTGTGTGAATATGTATGCACACCCAAAAAACACACAACACAGTGAAATAAACCTGAAATAAGCTTATTTGTCTTCTTTCTATGCATATTAACCCAAAAATCACATGTTTTGCTTTATTTGGACTTACTTCATTTTGTTTTGCATTTTTAGGGTGAATATGCAATCACACCCTAAAAACACGAAACGAAGTGAAATAAGCCCCCCAAAATCTCATTCGTCTTCTTTCTGTAGTGGGAATTGGGGTTGCTTATGCGTAAAACTCCAAACTGCTCCAAGCGGGTTGTATAGCTAAACCCTTCCCTAGTTTGACAGCCCCTTACAACGCGACTGTCTCAATCACTGGCAGAATCCGTCAGCGGGCGTTTCCTGAACTTCTTCCAACATAAAAATTCCTTGACAGCCAGTCTCCGCCTAGCTTCTCTGCGCGGAAGCCTTCTGCGCAGAGTAGGCGTGCCAAGCGGAGGTCCTGCGCTCTCCCCACTGATCTCACTGGAAGAGTCTCGGAGCCTTCCCTCCGAAGTACTCTCAGCCTCCCCTTTCTTCCTGGTGTCACCTTGGTTTCCTTCCCCAGCGGAAGCTCTCTCTCTCTCCTTGCTAGTTCCCTCCCCTGCATCATTGGAGCGACTTCCCTCTCCGCTCATCTCTGATGTCAGTTCCCTGACATCCACCTCCCTCCCAGGCCCCTCCCCCTCCCCCGTCCGTCCCGGGGACAGTGAAGCGGGAAAACCCCGGAAGGAGCTATCCTCCTCCTCAGATGATTCCAACGCCGCTCTCCACCTGCTGCTCTCTCTTTCCTCTGCCCAATCTCCCCAGTCGGATTCCTCTTCCTCGGATCTCTCCCCTTCCTCCTCTTCGGAGGCGGGAAATCCCACAAACTCTTCTTCATCCTCCGTGTTGCCAAATTGCTCCTCCCAGAACCTCCCTAATGGCTTGGGCTTCCTTGGGAACCTGCGATGAAACTCCTTCTGCAGATACTCATCCCTGATCTCTTCTGCAGGAACCCAAGTGTTCTCCGATTCGGGCTCCCCCTCCCACGCCACCAAATATTCCACCCTCCTCCCTCTCCACCTTGAATCGAGAATTTCAGCTGCATGACCACTGAGTTCCCTTTCCTCCACCCGGGGATGCCTGGGTGTTTCTCTTTCTTGTCCCAGAAATTCCCTCCCTACCCTGTACGGTGAGAGTAAGGACCGGTGGAACACCGGGTGCAGTTTCATGTTGGTGGGCAATTTGAGTCTAAAGGTCACAGGATTAACCTGTTGTGTTACCTCGAACGGTCCCAATCGCCTTGGCCGTAGTTTCTTACACCCCCCTTTGAACGGTAACCCTTGGGTAGACAACCACACCTGGTCCCCCACTCTTATAGTTTTCCCTTCTCTGCGGTGCTTGTCTGCCTGTCTCTTGTACGCTTCCTTCGCCCTCTCCAGGTTAACCTTAAGTTGTTGGTGTAAAGCCTCCATTTCTTCCACAAATTGTTCGGCCGCCGGTACACTCCACCTTCCCTCCCCCTCCCCTGGGAAGGCCCTGGGATGACACCCGTAATTGGCCATGAATGGACTCATCCCCGTGGACACATGTTCCGCGTTATTGTATGCAAATTCAGCCAGCGCTAGTTTGTCCACCCAATCGTTCTCCCTTTCGTTGACGTAGCAGCGTAGATACTGTTGAAGTATGCTATTAGCTCTTTCTGCTTGTCCGTTGGTCTCTGGGTGTCTGGCCGTCGAGAAGCTAACCTCAACTTCCAGCAGGCTCATGAGCTTCCTCCAGAATCTGGAAGTAAATTGCCGGCCTCTGTCGGACAAAACCCTCAAGGGGGTGCCATGCAACCTGAAGACGTGATCTACAAACAGCCTAGCTGTTTCCTCTGCAGTCACTGCATGCGAGCAAGCAATAAAATGGCACATTTTAGTCATCAAGTCAACTACCACCATGACTGCTGTTTTCCCCCTGGACTTGGGTAAATCAGTCATAAAATCAATTGATACCCCTTCCCATGGTCTTTCTGGTGTGGGTAAGGGTTCCAGTAACCCCGCGGGTGCTGCCCTCTCCCCTTTAGCTCGCTGGCAGCACTCGCACCCCCGTACGTATTCCCGCACATCCTCCCTCACCCTTGGCCACCAGAACTGCCTGGTGACAAGCAACATGGTCTTGTGTTGACCGAAATGTCCCGCCGTGGGGTTGTCATGCAGTTGTTTGAGTATTCTTCTCCTCAAGTCCCCTTCCGGTATGTACAACGCACCCTTATAGTACAAAGCCCCCTCCTTAACCTCAAAACCCCCCTGATTTTCGGCATCTCGAATCTCCCTGATTTTGGTTTGGGCGTACTGGTCATCCCTCGTTAAACCGGCTAGTTCTTGTCTCCCTACCAACACTCCCCCCCACACCCATCGGTCCTCGGGTATGACATGACGTACTTCCAACACTTCCTCTCCTTCCAAGTACTCCGGTTTGCGAGAGAGAGCGTCTGCTCTGACGTTTTCCTTCCCCGGCATGTACCTAATCTCAAAAAAAAAACTTGGAAAACTCCTGTGCCCATCGCACCTGTCTTTGGTTCAGGACTCGCGCAGTCCTCCAATATTCCAGGTTCTTATGGTCCGTGCACACCTGGATTTTGTGCTGTGCACCTATTAGAAAATGTCTCCAGCGGCGAAAAGCCTCATGAATTCCCTGTCACACACCGTGTAGTTTTGTTCTGACTTGTTCAGCTTCCTTGAGAAAAAGGCGCACGGCTTCCACTCTCCCCGATTTCCCTGCTGGAGCAATACGGCTCCCACCGCTCTGTCTGACGCGTCTGTCTCCAGCCTCATCGGCTTCTGCAGATCCACGTGTAAGAGTTGCTCTTCCGAAGCGAACGCCCTCTTTAGCTTTTCAAAGGACTGCTGAGCCTCTTCCGTCCATTCAAACTTCTTCTTGCTGCTGAGGCAATCGGTTATGGGTGCCGTTAAGTGGGCGAAGTTCTTGATGAACTTCCTATAGAAGTTTCCAAACCCCAGGAACCTCTGCACGTCCTTCCGGTTCTTGGGAGTCCTCCATTCTAGCACCGCTTGCACCTTGCCTGGGTCCATGGCTAAGCCTTTGTCCGACAACCTGTAACCCAGGAACTCCACCTCTCGGGCGTGGAATTGGCATTTCTCCAGTTTGACCCACAGCTGGTGCTCCTGCAGCCTTTTCAGCACTTCCCTGATGTCCTTTACATGCTGCTCTTCGTTCTCCGAGTAGATTAGCACGTCATCCAAGAAAGCCACGCAATTCTTGTACAGCAGGGACCCCAGCACGTGGTGCATGAAAGCTTGAAATGTGCTTGAGCCTGATTGTAATCCGAAGGGCATAACTAAGTACTCAAAGGCCCCCAGATGGGTGAACATGGTGGTTTTCCATTCATCCCCCTCCCTCATCCTTATCAAATTGTACGCCCCCCGAAGGTCCAACTTGGTAAAGACCTTCCCTTTCCTTACCCTGGCCAAAATGTCATCAATTCTGGGCATTGGAAATGTCACTGGTTCCGACACCAGGTTCAAAGTCCGGCAATCTATGACCAATCTGGGCTCTTTAGAGTCTTTCTTGTCCACAAAGAACACTGGACTGCCCCCCACCACCCTTGATTCTCGTATGAAACCCCTCTTCAGGTTCTTGTCAATAAACTTCCACAACTCCTGCATCTCCCTGTCCGACATGGCGTACAGCTTACCCACGGGCAGCTGAGCCCCTGGGAGTAGGTTGATCTGACAGTCAAAGGGCCTGTGAGGGGGTAGTCTATCAGCCTCCTTCTCACTGAAGACTTCTTCCAGGTCTGCGTACTGAGATGGTATTCTCCCCTTTTCTCCTACCGCCATCCCTGCCACCCTTGCTACTGCCATCCTCTGGGTCTCCCCCCCATGGCAGTGCTCTACGCAGTGAGCAGACCCAAAGGTGACTGTCCGCTGGTGCCATCCCACCACTGGATCGTGCAGTGCCAGCCAACTCATTCCCAGTATGATTGGTGGTCCTGCTAGTGTGGCTACGTGAAAGGCAATTGTCTCAGTGTGTCTGGCGACCCTCATTTTCATGGGGGGGGGTCTGGTGGGTCACTTCCCCCCCCCCAGGAGTTCTCTCCCATCAATGGTCGTTACTTGCAAGGGGTGTTCTAGAGGCACTACTTGGAGCTGGTGTTCTAGTGCAAAATCCCTGCTAAAAAAGTTGCAAGAGCTGCCTGAATCCAGCAACGCCTTCACCTTAATTGGGTGTCCGTTAGGGAGTTCTAGTATCACCTCTATGGCTATGGCCGCTCGGGGAGGGTCTGGTTTGGGCACCTTTACTGGTTGCTCACCTGGCTGCTGTGCCCGCTCTCCGGCAGCCAAGCATTCCCGTTTCCCTGCTCTTTATTTCTTTCCTCCTCCCCCCCAACTGCCCCCACCATTCCTTGCCACGCCTTTTTCTGAGGGCAGACTCTGGCAAAATGTCCCGGCTGCTGGCAGAGAAAGCACTTCTTAGTCGTTTTCCCCTCCTTCTTGCGAACCTCGCTGGAGTTTGAAACCCCGCGCGCGCTCCTCCAATCTCCATTGGTTCCGCGGGCGGCGCGGGTTGCTCAGGCACGTCCGGAATGCGGTTGTCATACCAACGCTCTGCTTTCCTTTCCCGCCTTTCTAGAGCGCGCATCTCTTGGCGTACTCCCACAGCAAGCGCCATTTTGGTCAGCTGGTCCATCGATTCCGGACGGGGCGCGCGGGAGAGTTCATCTTTTACCCAAGGGGATAAGCCTTCCTCAAATAACATTTGCACTGGTGCAGAACCCAGTTCCCACCCAAGTCTATGGATCAGCATCGCAAATCGCGACCAGTACTCTCTCACTGATTGGTTCCCTTGTTTGCACCCCATCAGTTCTTTGCGGGTCACGCTCTGCTCCACATCACTCGAGAACATATGGTCCATGGCGCTAAAAAAATTTCTCAAATCCTTCAAGGCAGCATTCTCCGACGCCATCAAGGGTCGGATCCAATCTCTGGCACGCCCTTCCAGATGCCCTACCACGAAAGCTACCCTCCCTGCATCGTCTACAAAGTCCTCGTACTGCAGGTCCAGCGCATACTGCACTTCTGTCTTAAATGCATTGTAGTCTCTGGGAATGCCCCCAAACTTCTGCACTAGTCCCAGTACCTTAATAGAACATGAGGATATAGATAAGGCAAATGATCCAGCATTGTGTAGAAAAAAATGGACACCTGAGATAGCAATTGCAGTTGAGAATAGATTGAATTCACAAACTGCAATTAATTTAAGATCAATTATAATAAAGAATTTATCAATAGATTCCTCCCTGACGGCTTATGAAAATCTCATTGAGTCCTTGCAGGATGTGGTCTCTGTCAACATAAACTCAGCCGGCAAGCCACGCACTGCTAAAGGGCGCGGTTGGTTTGACCAAGAATGCCTCACAAAGAAGGAAGCCTTAAGGAACGCTTATTTGGCCTATAGAAACGCTGGACTAAATTACTTACCTCCATCTTATTTCAAAATCAAAAAGCGTATAAAGCCCTTTTGGCCTCAAAAAAAAAAAGGCAGTCCAAACAAAATTCCTGGTCCCTGCTATTGAATGCCTCACTAAACAATAAAACTAAACTCTTTTGGCAACTGGTCTCCGACTCAATGAAAAATAGTTCTTCAGCCCCCAGCTGTGCCATTCCAGCTCAGGTTTGGGAGAACCACTTCAGAAATATATTTATGGAAAATCCAAACCTCCCTTCCAGCTTCCAGGATGATGACAGGGCAGAATTGTCACTGCTCCCTCATTGGAGGCCTGTTACTGTGGAGGAAGTCCATACATTAATTGGGGATCTGAAGAGCGGAAAGGCTCCGGGGAAAGATTTTATCCCAGCAGAGTTGATTACATCAAACCAGCACTGGTGGGCTCCGCTTCTGGCAGCACTTTTTACGGTAGTAAATAACTCGGGTAAGGTACCATATAGCTGGAAACATGCTATAGTAGTCCCAATCTTTAAGAGAGCCCACCCAAATGTACCCTCCAATTATAGGCCAATCAGCCTGCTCTCAATAATTGGGAAGCTGTATGCCCGATTCCTCAGTAGCAAACTGACAACTTTTCTAAATGAACATAATATACTATCTGAAGCCCAGGCAGCCTTTCGTGAAAACCATTCAACATCAGACCACTGTCTAATGCTGTCCTTCCTAGCCGAGAAGTATACCAGGCCTCTGCAGGGTAAACTCTTTGTGGCCTTCATGGATCTGAAATCAGCGTTTGACTCCATCCCCAGATCCCAGCTATGGTCCAAATTAAATCTGATTTTGCAGGACAAACAACTCCTCTTTCTTATAAAAGCCCTGTACAATGGAACCAAACTGCAGGTCCGATGTGGTCGACAGGGACAGTTATCAAACAGCATCGAGATGACTAGGGGGGTGAGACAGGGTTGTATTTTGGCCCCCACATTGTTTTGTCTATTCTTAAATGACCTAGAAGAGAGCTTAATGGACCCAGATGGACACCTTCCTAAAATAGGAATGAGAAGGACCCCCTTGTTGTTATATGCTGATGACGCGGCCATCATCTCACATTCCAGACCGGGTTTGAATTATCTGCTGAGGAAATTTTCTGATTACTGTTCTGGAAATGGTTTATCCATTAATTATGAAAAATCTAAAATTTTAGTTTTCGAAAGAAGCTTCTCCCGGTCTAAATGGGTGCTGGATGACCATAACCTTGAACAGATCAAATACTTCAGTTATCTAGGGCTCACATTCCATCATACAGGATCTTGGAAGCACCACTGGCAAACCTCCCTTCAAAAGGCAGAGATGACAAAGCTAGCCATACTCAGATTCTTTTTCACAAAGGGCGGCAAATATGTTCCAGCAGCCTTAAGGGTTTTCAACGCAAAACCCGTTTCCCAACTCCTGTATGCTGCAAATGTCTGGCATAATGGGGACCTTCCAAAGCTAGATGGCTTTCAGGCAAAATTTCTACGATCTCTGCTGCAGGTACCCAACTGTGTCCCCAACTCCATACTTCTGTTAGAAGCTGGTGAATGCCCAATTTTAACTAAAGCATGGTGGGCTGCCCTAAAACATTGGCTCAGGATTGCAGTGTTTGATCTAGGGAAGGGTTTGTACCAACACCTGACCAATGAGGAATTTGTCAGCAAATGGCAGAAAACCATGGCTAAAAAAGCCATCTCTATTGGTCTGTCACCCCCCAACTGTATTACCTGAGTTATGAAGGCGCCCAAAAGATGCTAAAGCAAAGATTATGGGATAATGCACACAGTCACTTGCGATCTCAATCACACGCAGTCTGTAGTCCGCTGGCAGTAGGAGTTCAATATGGGTATGTCTTTAAGTTAACATCTTACACTAAAAACCTGACAGTACCAAACTATCGAAGGCTTTTCACCAAAGCCAGACTAAACGTCTTTCCTTCTGCAGTGTTGGATGGCAGGTTGAGAGGAGTTCCCTACCAGGACAGACTTTGCTCGTGTGCTCAAGACATCGATTCCATAAGAGACTTCCGGGTTAGCGCCATCGCCTAATGGCGGATTCCCTCCGAGCTCCGGAGGGAATCGGCTTAGTAGGAGTCGGGTCCTGCCGCGGCGGCGACGCGGGGACCCTCAGAAACCACAGGCGCTGAAGTCTGTGGACCTGGTGACTCGGTGGGCACCATTTGCGCCCCCCCAACCCGCGAAGGAGCCTTTTTAAAGGCTCCGGAACGGGGGACGGAGAGCGGTGCGGTGCTGTGAGTCGACTGCTTCCCCTACTGAGTGAAGCCGCATGCCATGGACGGAGAGCGCTGACTTCTTTCTCTGAACATTTGGACTAAAAGTAACAACCCGTGAGTAATACGGAAATTGGACTTAAAAAGGGAAATTTTTCTGGGAATTAGGCACGACCGGGTAAGGTGCAAAGAGGAAGTCCGCCTACCCGCCTTGTAAACATCTTAAAGCAGGGATTTTATAACTAAGGTTGAGAGAACACCTTTCTCTTTTGTGGATAAAAGCAATTAACTCCACGTTTTGGCAATATAAGTGATTGTGCTGGAGGATAAGAGCTAATATTGAGAGCGGACTTGTCACCCCTCCCCCAGGACCCGGGAGCGATCGGTGAGAGAGCCTGCTGAAGAGATATAGAAGACTTTGACAGCTGTCAAACTAGCTGTCAAAGTAGGGAAAAAAGGAGAACTTTGTTTCTGTTGTCTTTGCTGGTTATATTTGTTACAATTTGGTAACAAATTGTTAAAAATAAAGAAGAAAAGGCTAACTTGACTTTTGGGTTGGAACTGGAAAATACTAAGAAACCAGAACCCCTCTAGAGGGGGTTCAGGGACATTACAAAAATGGCTGTAAGTGGAAAAACACTGGCTGAACTGGAGAGGACTTTTTTTCTCTTGGGAAAGTTACAAGAACAAAGTGATGTTTTGGCTACAAATGTTACAATATTGAATGGAACAGTAAATAAAGCTACTGAGCCTGGAAGGGACTTGACTCAAGTCTTTGCAGCTGAACAAAAAGGTTTTGCAGCTGAACTAAAAATCTCTGCAGCTGAACAGGAAAAGAAATCTGAGAAATTTGAGAATGTGAGGAAAGAGATACATGACGATTTGAAGGAAAAGGAAGGAGGAGCTATAATGCCACAGATGATTGAGGAGAGCCAGAGGCCGGTTAAGATGGATACAAAGGAAAATAAGATCAGGATGATGAAAATTTGGTTTGAATTGAAGAATGGAGAATGGAGAGATCTCCTTATGTGGAGATCTGAAGACCTATGGATTACAAACCTGGCTAAAGTGGAAACTGGAGCTTTTGGGACATTTGGACTTAAGAGAAGCAAGAAACAAGATTTTGGCTCCACTTTTAAATATGGAGGCCTGGCTGGAAGAAACATGGACCTTATTGGGACAGAGCTTCTTCGAGATTTGGTGTTCAATATAAAGGACTATCAAAAAAACCGGCAGAGAGGAATTGAGAGAGAATTAAGAGCCTCGGACGTGAGGTCGCCAGGCTGACAGCAGATAGACTGATGGACATTTGTTGGGGTTCGAAACCGGGAAAGGGGGGGTGGGGCTTTGGGAATCCAAAGGGTGTACAATTATACTCTGTTTCATTTAATTTTGTTTTGCCACTAATATAAAAATGGGGAATTCGTGGAAGGGAATTGGGGTCGACCTTAGAAAAAGATTTTTAAGAATAAGTACTGATGTATAAAGACTGAGGTTTATAAGTTAAAATTGGTTAACTAAAATGAATTAAAGAAAATAAGGTAAAGTTTGGGGACAAGAACTTGCTGAGCTAAAAATTGGAACTGGAATACAAGAAGGGGAGGTGTGGGGAAGTCAAGGAAATTGGCTATTGATAGTAAGGAATGTAAATTTTATGTGTTTTTAATTGGGGGAGGGGTGAATTCCGCTCTCAATGTTAGCTCTTATCCTCCAGCACAATCACTTATATTGCCAAAACGTGGAGTTAATTGCTTTTATCCACAAGAAAGAAAGGTATTCTCTCAACCTTAGTTGTAAATTCCTTGCTTTAAAATGTTTACAAGGCGGGTAGGCGGACTTCCTCTTTACACCTTACCCAGTCGTGCCTAATTCCCAAAAAAAATTCCCTTTTAAGTCCAATTTCTGTATTACTCACGGGTTGTTACTTTTAGTCCAAATGTTCAGAGAAAGAAGTCAGCGCTCTCCGTCCATGGCATGCGGCTTCACTCAGTAGGGGAAGCAGTCGACTCACAGCACCGTACCGCTCTCCGTCCCCCGTTCCGGAGCCTTTAAAAAGGCTCCTTCGCGGGTCGGGGGGTGCAAATGGTGCCCGCCGAGTCACCAGATCCACAGGCTTCAGCGCCTGTGGTTTCTGAGGGTCCCCGCGTCGCCGCCGCGGCAGGACCCGACCCCTACTAAGCCGATTCCCTCCGGAGCTCGGAGGGAATCCGCCATTAGGCGATGGCGCTAACCCGGAAGTTCACATTTTTTTTTTTTAATTTCCAACCTTTCCAAGATGTCGATTATATTCCTGATATTATCTTTCATATGTCTTCTGGGCAGAAATCTTGCCTGGTCCTTGTGGATATAATCTGATAATACCTTCTTCAACCTATTGGCCAAAATATTAACAAAAATTTTATAATCCACATTAAGTAATGTGGTTGGTCTATAATTTTTTACATTGGATCTATCTTGTTCTAGTTTTGGTATCAGGGTTATAAAAGCTTCCTTTCAGGTTTCGGGTGCTGTGTCCCCTCTTATTATCTTATTGCAAACTTCTACCAATGGCTGGATAAGCCAATCTTTCATTGTCTTATAGTACTTTGCTGATAATCCATCTGGTCCCGGGGCTTTGCCAAGTTGCATATGATTTATTGCATTATCAAACTCCTGTCGTGTAATTAGTCCGTTTAGTAGGATCCTTTTATTTTCGGGAATCTTTTGCAAACCATTAGTTTTGATAAACTGCTCAATTCTATCCTTATCTTCTTTACCATTTTTATACAGTTGTTTGTAATATTTCTGGAAACATCTTATCTCCACAGGGTTCTCCACAGACTTTCCTTCTGATACAATATTTGTAATGGTACTTTGTTTCTGTCTCTTATTTAACTGCCAGGCTAGCAGTTTTCCACATTTATTTGCAGATTCTTCTTGATTGAATTTTGTTGAATGAGGAATCCTCTCATTACTGCCTTAATTGTATCCCAAACGACTCTTGTTTCCATTCCAGAATTCATATTTATCTCAAAATAATCTTTTAGAGTCTTTTGGGCGTTATTAATTATTTGCTCATTCCTCAAGAGATCATAATTAATTCTCCATCTGAAGGATCCCTGTAGAGATGATTTCATTTCCATAAAAGCTGCATTATGATCTGAGCAAGTTTTATGGCAAATTTCTGTTTTAGTTACTCTAGGAACCAAGTCTCTGGATAGCCATAGGTAGTCGATTCTGGAAAATGATCGATTTGCATCTGAATAGAATGTGAAGTCTTTTTCAGTTGGATTTCTGATTCTCCATATATCTGACAGATCAAATTTGTCTGTTATGTCGAAAAAAGTCTTAGGTAATCTGCCAGCATTCAATATTTTTTGTGTCTGTATCCTGTCCATTAAAGTTGATGCAACTCCATTCAAGTCCCCCATTAGAATAAGTTTGTAATCCAAATAGTCCAGATGTCTTGTTTCCAAATTCTTGAAGAATTCTGCCTTGCCATCATTAGGTGCATAAATTCCCAATAATAAATGTTTTTTGCCTTGTGCTGTGATCTCTACTGCTATGTATCTTCCCTCCTCATCTTTAAAAGTCAATTTTGGGTTCCATTTTTCTTTTACATAGAAAACTACTCCTCTTTTTTTAACTTTGTCTGAAGAAGTAAATTCTTAACCGAGTTTTTTATTCTGGAGAATTTTTCTATGTAGTCTTGTAACGTGTGTTTCTTGTAGGCAAATTACATCCAAATTCTGTTTCCTCAAAACATGAGAAATTTGATTCCTTCTTCACCGAGAATTTAGCCCATTCACATTCCAAGAGTAAATTCTCAGAGCCATCATTATAAATTAGGGAGCCGCTGCCCCTGCCCCCAGCGGCTGTGGACTTTCCAACCCAAGCTCAACTGAATGCTTTTGCAGGAACCTTTCCTTTTCTCCAACAGTCTTTATTCTTTGCTTTCTTCCCTCAAATTTAAAAGAAAGACCCTCCGGGAATTCCCACCTGAAGAAAATATTTTTCCTTCTCAGGGTGGTTGCCAAATCTGCGTAATTGCTTCTCAAGTTCAAAAAGTGTTTTGGGATCTCCTTGAACAAGACAATTGATTTGTCTTGGATCTTTCAACCGTTTTTGTAATGCAGGCCCAAAATAGTGTCTCTCTGTTCTTTGGTCTTAAAGACCACAATGCAATCATGAGTGATTTTAGAGTCTCTTTTGGGTCCAAATCTATAAGCCTTTTCGATCCAATAATTTAAATCGTCTTTTTGGAGATCCCAGCATGCCACAAATTGATCTATTAACCAATCTCTGAGCTTATCCTGTTCTAGTTGAGGTACACCTCTCAATCTTAATGGGGATTCCTGCTCTCTCATCTGAAGAAAAGCAATTGCATTTGAATTTCCGTACTGCAGTCTTTCTACATCAGATACTCTGACTGTCTCAAGTTGTGTCAGCCTCATCTCATGGCTTGTGACCTCTGTTTTGACCTCTTTCAATTCTGCTCTCAAATCATTAAAATCCTTGCTCAATTTTTCAATGCCCTGCTGATTCCCTTTAATATCCTCTTTAATTTCAGTCAATAATTGCATCACATTTTCCTCAAAGGATGCTTACTGCATGTACAATGTTAAAGGAAAATATAATGAAAATGATGTATAGATGGTACTTGACCCCTGTTAAACTGGCTAGGATTTACCAAAACTGTGATAATATATACTAGAAATGTAAAGAAAAGGAAGGTACCTTGTATCATATGTGGTGGACTTGTCCCAAGGTAAAAGACTTCTGGGAAAAAAATTATAATGAATTAAAAAAAATGATGAAATATACATTTATGAAGATACCAGAGGCCTTTCTCCTTGGAATAATAAGTTCTGAATTGGCCAAAAAAGATGTAAAAGTATTTTTGTATGCCACAACTGCTGCTCGAATTTTAATAGCCAAGAAATGGAAAACATGAGAATTATCAACGGTAGAAGAATGGCAGATGAAGATGATGGACTTTATGGAGCTGGCTGATCTCACCGAGAGAATCCGCTACCAGAAAGAAGAGGAGTATCAAGATGAATGGAAGAAATTTAAGGATTATTTAGTTAAATATGTTAAGATAACATAAGTAGAAGAGGAATATCAAGAAGACTGGAAGAAATTTAAAGTTATTCCTTCACATCTGAAGGGAGGGCGTTCCACAGGGCAGGCGCCACTACCGAGAAGGCCCTCTGTCTGGTTCCCTGTAACCTTACTTCTTGCAATGAGAGAACCGCCAGAAGGCCCTCGGCTCTGGATCTCAGTGTCCGGGCTGAACGATGGGTGTGGAGATGCTCCTTCAGGTATACAGGACCGAGGCCGTTTAGGGCTTTAAAGGCCAGCACCAACACTTTGAATTGTGCTCAGAAACGTACTGGGAGCCAATCCAGATCTCTCAGAACCAGTGTTATGTGGTCCCGGCAGCCACTCCCAGTCATCAGTCTAGCTGCCGCATTCTGGATTAATTGCAGTTTCTGGGTCACCTTCAAAGGTAGCCCCACGTAGAGCGCGTTGCAGTAGTCCAAGCGGGAGATAACTAGAGCATGCACCACTCTGGTGAGACAGTCCGTGGGCAGGTAGGGTCTTAGCCTGCGTACCAGGTGGAGCTGGTAGACAGCTGCCCTGGACACAGAATTAACCTGTGCCTCCATGGACAGCTGTGAGTCCAAAATAACTCCCAGGCTGCGCACCTGGTCCTTCAGGGGCACAGTTACCCCATTCAGGACAGCTGAATGAAACAGCTTCTCAAAAGGAGAACTTCCCAAATCTTTTGAAACCTTTCTCATCCAAGAGTAACAATAACACATTAACGACTCCGCCCAAAACTCATGTGGCAAATGTGAACTCAGCAATTGCGCCTTCATCCCATTTTGCAATTCTCTGTTCACTTTTACACAAATACTTTTGTTCCATGCACCTGCTGAAACAGCAACCTTGTGTCTTATCCCTTTCTTATCCAGGAAATCCTGAAAATCCTGTTAAAGAAAAACTGGCTTTTCATCTGTGAAAAGACAATCAATGTTAGCATTATGAACATTCTTAACCTTGTCACAAAACTCTTTAAACCTTTCTAAGGCTTCTTGTGGTTTCTGCAATATATATATCCACACATAATGAGAGAAATAATCCACACACACAAGATAATATCTTGCATTGCCTCTAGATGGTGCTAGAGGACCAATCACATCAGCATACACTCGCTGAAATGCCCTGTCAACTTTGGTCACTTTCTGGACGTCCTTCGTCATACCTTCAAGAGAAATCATGTAAGATTCAGATGCATTACAATTTATGCAATCACTTTGATCAAAAGTCAACAAATACAGTCCATCTTTCTCTCTGGCAGAAAGATACAGCTCTCCATCTTTGAAGATTTTGCAGCTTTCTCTATCATAGGACAAAGTCAGTCCTTTCTTTGTGATCTGCGAAACACTCAGCAGATTGAACTTTAAATCAGGAACCAAATAGACATTGTTAATAGTCAAGTTCAGACTCTCAAGATACACAATTCCAAACCCGGTCGCTTCCAGCTCCTGGCCATTGGCCTGTTTCACAGTGAAGCTTTGCTTCTTAAACGTTGAAAACAGATCTCTGCGTGACGTCATGTGTTCCGTCGCTCCAGTGTCCAAAACAAAAGCGTTCTCCGTTGAAAATTCAGCTTTTGTTGACAGCAATGCCTTTGCAGGTTTCATCTGGGACTTAGTACGACTTTTGCCTGACGCCTCAGGCTTTGCAGAGCTCCCCTTAGCTCCTTTCTGCTGACGTGGCCTCTTACAGTTCCGCTGAAGATGCTCAGGTTGGCCACAATTGAAACAACGGACAACGTTCAAAGCAACAGCCTGTTCTTCACTTGCAGTGGCAGTGGGGGCGCTACAACTCCGAGCCTCTCTCCCCCTGTCAGCAACATCCATTGCAGCAAGTACAGGAACAGCAACAGTTCCTTCACTCCCCCTTTTGGGGTCAAAGCTCTTCTCAGCTTTCGATGAGCTTTTAGGAATTTGGCCAGCGCCATCTTGGCTCTCCCCTTCTGGGGTAGTCAACTTTCGGCTCTTGCTTCTCACTCCAGCTTCACAAGCTTTTCGGAGCTTCTGAGAGAACAAAGCCATCTCAATCTCAAGCCTCAGCTTTCACTCTCGAGCCTGTAAACTCCAAGAGTCTATTGGCTGTTCACTGCGTAGCACTTGGCAGCGAAACGCAGGCTGTTTTGAAAGTCCCTCCAAGAGCAGTGAGATAGCAGACAAAACAAACGCTGTTTTCACAGTGTTTTTCCAGCCTCTCACAGTGCTCAGCCTCACTTCCGTGTTGGCTAGTAACTTTCCACTTCCTTTTCAAGCTAACTATCTCCGAAGTAGCTGAGGGAAAAAACCTGACGTCTTGTTGCTTAGCAACTGGACATTCCAGGCTTTAGCAGCAAACCTTATCAAGCCCAGGAATGCGAAGTATGCAGGCTGTTTCTCCGTGCTGTTTTCATCCAAAAGCAGCTTTTGTGAACCAGAGAAGAATCAATCTGCGTTCACACTTTTACCCCATAATTCAGCATACCTTAGGGGTTCCGTTGCTCCTGGCTTATCAGCAAAAACGTCTGCTTCGGTAGCTTCCATCCGCACGCTACCATATCTTCCTTTATCTCCTTGCAGAGGATGAAGTACGATCCATCAACCTCTTCTGCTGCTTTCATGGATCGAAACCATCAGCTCCGTGCTACCAGATGTCAGGAATCAAGCCTTTATCAGGAGAAACTGGCAACTCTCCCAGGCACCCAGCTTGATCTCCTGTTGACCTCCCTGTCTGCATTCCCCAGCAAGATCCAGGCAGAGGTCACGATAGGCGATCCTTCTCAGCGTGAGAAGAACACACCCCTCTTTCCTGCCCCCCCCCCCGGGCAGGGGAAAGAGATAGACAGAAACGTATTTACATGCCTTTATTTCTGTCTTTGCAGCGTTACAAAAAACATGACTGCTCTCTTCAAATTCCGGCAGTCGAGAGGGAAACTCCTCCTGTACTTCCTGTACAGCTCATATTACACTCTGAGCTAATTCCGGTGCTTCGCACTGTGAATAGACTGTCCCTCTGTTTCCCATGGAACAGTCCCAACATTCCCATTATGTTTTGCTTTCAAGCTACCAACAGCTCGCGGGTGCATTGCTTCTATATTGTAACAGTGGTATATGTAGGGTTTGTAATATTTTATTTACTTCATTCTCTTTTTTCTTTTCTTTTTAAAATTATTATTGCTTTTTCTTTCTTTGTTATGTTAAAGTTATGTCTTTGTGTGAAATTCAATAAATATCATTTTGAAAAGCAAATTCTTCAACAGCCAGCTGCAGACAGTCAGCAGCTCCTTTTCCTTTTTATTCATAAAAACAGGTTGCTAAATGCTCTCACAGTCCCTTTGGGCTTTTAAAAGTATTCTGGAGGTAAAGGATACTTTTTGAAACATGAGAACTAGTCCAGACAGCTGCAGGATACTTTATATCTGTCAAAGAGGAAGCGAAAGCTGAAAGTTTCCTTTCTCTTTATGACGTCACAATGGAGTCTAGCCTTTCCCCACCGGGAGGTCCGCTTCGGAAAGAAGGAGTCTTTTTTAACTTAAATCTCAGGCATGCAGGGATTCTTTTAAAACTAAAGTTCTCCCCCCCCCTTCCCCCTGCTAGAAGAGGGGATTTTAAAGCTTGCTTGCAAGTTTTCTGACAGTTTCCCCCCGCTTGCGGCTTCGGTCAGCGGTGACTGCTTTCACTTTTAGATCAGCAAGAAGGGATCGACCTCCGTGTTTAAATCCCTTTCGTTCCACATTTTTCCTCCAAATTAATTCTCTTTCCTTTACTCAAGGTTCGAATTCTTGACTTTTTTAAGGAGAGATAGGCCGCTCACGATTGCCGGACTTTGAGCTTCGCGTTGTGAAGGAAGCGAGTCGTTTCCTCGGTGACCGCGTCTCCGACCCCACTCTCTCTCGGGGCTCTTATTAAGAGCTTACCAGGGAGTAGGGGAGTTGCAAAGGGCACCCACCGGAACCCAACCTCAATCTGTTAGCCGCTGTCAGAGCTGCCCGAGGTCCCAGCTCACAAAGGACCAACGCCGCTTCGTTGTTAAGTACGAAAGTCTTTATTGAAGTTCAGTTTCACTTTCACAGCCGCAGCGTGCAGCCCTACGTCTCAAACTCTAGACCGCTGAAGCTCCGTCTGAATCTCCTCCCCCCAGACACCAGTTTAAGACTCTAGCCTTGCTCCACCTCTTCCTTTGTTCTTTCCTCCTCTGGTTCCGCCTGTCCGTCGGGGTCTCGCCCTTCCTAGACTCTTCTGACGCTGAGTCCCCTGAATCTTCCCCCTCCCTCCGGCGGGCTTTAGGACCTGGTTCCCAATCCGGGTTTCCTGCTGTCCCGCGCGCCTGTACATTTGAACTTGGCGCGCGCGCCCAGCCTGCCACCTTCCTTCTGACCGTTACACTGCTGCTGTCACTGCTCCCCCCTTCGGGGAGGCTAGCTGGAACTGACCTCCCCTCCGTTCCCCCACTTTCCGATGGAGGCGTGGTCAGCCCTGACTCATCTTCTCTCCCCGCTGGAGGAGACGCTGGTCCTGACACATGTGACTCTTCCCCGCCACTACGCTCTGGTGGGGAAGCTGGTCCTGATCCCCCGCTGCTGCTTTGGGAGTCCCCGCTGGCCCCTTGTTTCTGGTGTGTCCTCCCTGGGACCCCCCTTGCCCTGACCATCGGCGCCCCCTTCTGGGAATCTTCTGATTCGCTGGAGAAGCTCATGGAATCTCTCGGGTCACTGTCATACTCCCCTACGCTGCCCTCGGATTCCTCCCCTTCGCTCTCCATTTCCTCTCTTCCCTGCGCTTCTGCTCCTGAGCCCCTGACATCCATCCCCCCCTCGAAGCCCCCCTTCCCCCTCCCCCTCTTCGGGTGTGGGTTCTGGGTGCTCCAGTGCTGTGGGTGTGAGTGCGGGATACCGTTCTTTCCCCCTGGTGTGCAGCCGGCCAGCGGGATCCGGCCCGCCCGCATTGGGCTCGTCGACGTCGATTTCCTCTGCTTCCATCTCTCTGCTGTTGTGCTCGAATCCAGGGTCCTCCCCCAACACGTCCATGTCCTTCCCTCCCCCTGGTACCTCGGGTGAGGTTGCGTGTAAGGGCCCCCTCAGCAGTTCCCTGCTCCACCCCACCTCCGGTTGATTGTCCCACCAATAGGAGCGGTCTGTGACAAACCCCGAGAGCGACCCCTCCGGGGAGCTTGTTTCTGGCGTCGTCTCCGCAGCTGATGAGAAACCCTGGAACGTACTGGCTGAAAGTGTGGGTGTGAAAAGCCAGTCGTCGAAATACTCTGCCGGCATAGGTCTGTGTGGGAAGAGTGCATGGAACTCGTCTTTGAGGTAGTGCTCCTCCACGGCATAGCACGGTACCCACCTGTTGGCGCTGGCTGGGGTACCTTCCCTGGCGAGGAGATATTCAACACCCTCTTCCCCCCATCTCGAGTCCAAAATCTCCGTGACTTCGTTGAGTGGCGCCGCCCTCGGTGACCTCTCCCCTGTTGGGGATTTGCCAAGTGGGACTGGCGCGTTCCCTGGCGCCTGAAACCTGTGGGGTGCCTTGTAGGGTGTGAGCACTGACCTATGAAAGACTGGGTGCATTCTGGAGCCCTCCGGGAGTGTCAACCGGAAGGCCACTGAATTGATTTGTGCCGCGACCTGGTAAGGCCCCAGCTGCTTGTGTCTGAGCTTCTTCTTAGCTAACGTTCTGGCCGGCACTGCCTGGGCTGCTAACCAGACCCAGTCCCCCACCTGGATGTCTTCCCCGACCCTCCTGTGCCTGTCTGCCTGCATCTTGTAGGCGTGTTTCGCTAGTTCCAAGTGCCTTCGGAGTTGCTCGTGGACCTCCTGTAACTCTGCTGCTAAGTGCTCTGCCCCCCGTGGCTCCCCCTCCCCCTTCGTCTCTAACCCCGGGAAGGTTCTGGGATGCCGCCCATTGTTGGCGAAGAACGGTGTCACTCCTGTAGACCCGTGCTTCGTGTTGTTGTAGGCAAACTCGGCCAGCGGTAGGTAGTCCACCCAGGTCGAGAGCTGTTGATTCGCGTAGCATCGCAGGTACTGCTGCATGATGGCATTGACCCTCTCCGCTTATCCGTTGGTCTGCGGGTGTCGTGCCGACGCTAAGTTGATCTTGACGTTCGGGATGCCCAGCAGCTTCTGCCAGAAGCTCGAGATGAATTGGCGGCCCCGGTCGGACAGGATGGACCGCGGCAAGCCGTGAGCTTTGAACACGTGGTCTATGAACAGCTTGGCGGTCTGTTCCGCTGTGGCCACCTTCGCGCAAGGAATGAAGTGCGCCATCTTGGTGAACAGGTCTACGACCACGAGTACCGCTGTTTTCCCTCGCGAGCTGGGCAGATCTGTGACAAAGTCCAGGGCCACTTTCTCCCACGGTTCGAGCGGCGTCTGCAGCGGTTCCAGCAGACCCGCCGGCTTCCTGTGTACTGGTTTGGCCCTTTGGCAGGTGTCACACCTGGAGACGTAATCCGCGACTTCTCCCCTCACCTTGGGCCACCAAAAGTCCCTGGTTACTAATTCCGCCGTCTTGTCCTTGCCAAAGTGCCCAGCGCTGGGCGCGTCGTGTAACTGCTGCAGGACTTTCGCGCGGAGGTCGTCTCCCGGTACGTAGAGAGCCCCTTTGCGGATGAGCAGTCCGTCGCATATCTGGAACTCGTCGTCCTTCGCTGTGCCTCTTCGTACCTCCTCCATCTTGGATTGTGCAAACGAATCCGTCTGCAGCGCGCGACGCACCGCGTCCAGGTCCACGGCGGCTGAAGCGCATGCCCACGCTTTCGGTGCGAAAATGTGTTTGGCCGCCACCGGTGCCGCCTCCTCGAGATACTGCGGCTTCCTGGATAGCGCATCCGCCATGACGTTGTTGTCTCCCGGGATGTATTCTATCCGGAAATCGAAATCCGCAAAGAACTCCGCCCAGCGGATGTGTCTCTGGTTCAGGAACCGCGCCAGTACTCCAGGTTCTTATGGTCCGTGCGGACCTGCACTGTGTGTCTGGCTCCGACGAGGAAGTGCCGCCACGCCTTGAAGGCTGCATGAATGGCCAGCAACTCCCTGTCCCAGATGGTGTAGTTCTGCTCCGACTTGCTGAGTTTCCTGGAGTAGAATGCGCATGGCCTCCAGTCCCCTTGCGGATCTTGCTGCAACAGGACCGCCCCCACCGCTCTGTCCGAGGCGTCCGTTTCAACCCTCATCGGTTTGCTGGGGTTCACGTGTAGCAGCTGTTCTTCGGACGCGAAGAGACGCTTGAGTCTCCGAAAGGACTGCTCCGCCTGGTCCGTCCAGGTGAACTTCTTCTTCTTGGAGCTGAGGGTGTCCGTGATGGCCACCGTCTCCTTAGCGAACCCCTTGATGAACTTGCGATAAAAGTTGGCGAAGCCGACGAACTTCTGGACCTCCTTCCGATTGCGCGGGCTCTTCCAGTCCAACACCGAGCGGACCTTGGCGCTGTCCATGGCGAGTCCCTTGTCGGACAGCTTGTAGCCCAGGAAATCCACCTCCGTCATGTCGAACTGGCACTTCTCCAGTTTGGCGTAAAGTCTGTGCTCCCGTAATCTCTGCAGGACCTCCTTGACGTCCTCCTCGTGAGCCTCCTGTGATTCCGAGAAGATCAGGATGTCGTCTAAGAAGCAGACGCACTTCTTGTAGAGGAGTCCCGCTAACACGTGGTGCATGAAGGCTTGGAAACAATGGGAGCCATTTTGCAGACCAAACGGCATGACTCGATATTCATAGGTGCCTAAAGGCGTAAACATGGCTGTCTTCCACTCATCGCCCTCCCGCATGCGTATAAGGTTGTACGCCCCTTGTAGATCCAACTTGGTGAAGATCCTTCCTTTCCTCACCGTCGCGAGCAGGTCGTCGATCTTGCGCATGGGGAATGCTGTGGGCTTCGTCCTGGAATTGATGATTCTATAATCCACTACGAGCCTCCGTTCGGGCGTGTCCTTCTTCTTCACGAAAAACACGGGACGGCCCCCCACTGCTTTGGATTCTTGGATGAATCCCCGCTTCAAGTTGTGATCTATGAACTCCCTGAGTTCTTGCATTTCGTCTTCAGACATGGAATAGTTTCCCAGTCGGCAGCGTCGCCCCCGGCAGGAGGTCAATCTTGCAGTCGTAGGGCCTGTGGGGAGGCAGCTTGTCCGCTTCCTTCTCGCAGAAGACCTCCAAAAAGGCCTTGTACTTGTTGGGTACCGCCTGCACCATGCCTAGGTGTAGCTGCGGTTCATCCCCTTGCCCCTCTTCTTCCTGGCGGGTCCGGACGCAGTGTTCTGCGCAGTAGGAAGAGCAGAAGGTCAATTGCCGCTGGTACCATGCTAATGCCGGGCTGTGCCTATCCAGCCAACTCATGCCCAACACTATGGGCGTGTCTGACAGGTGGGTGACGTTGAAGCTGATGACCTCGCGGTGGTTTCCAATTTGCATCACCATAGGCGGTGTTTGCTGTACCACCTCTCCTCCCAGTATCTTCCTGCCATCGACCGTGACGACGTTTAGGGGCATCGTGGCTGGTAGGAGTGCTATGCGATGCTGCTTGATGAAGTCCACTCCTACAAAGTCTGCATTACTACCAGAGTCAATGGTAATAGGGACTTCCAGGATGAGCCCATCGGGCAGCTGGAGCGATGCGGTGAGTTGCACCACTGGTTTGGGTGGGAGGGGGTCTGTGGGCTGCAAAATCTCTGGGGACTGCTTCACTGACTCGCCTGGTTGACCCCCAGTGCTGTTGTTTCCAACCAGGCTTCATCGTTTCCCTGCAGCTGTTCCCCCTGCTGAATTGCTCCTTTTACAGTTGCTGAGGCTGCAGTGTGCTTCTGGATCCTCTGGGGATACTCTTTGGCTATGTGCTGTGCACTGTCGCAGATGTAACACTTCCTGCTCCCTCTAGGAGCCTTCGCCTTGACTGCTCCTGGTGTTTGGGCTCTGCTTGCTGTCTGAGCCCTGGCACCACCTATCTCCATCGGCTCTTCTCCCCTCCCCAGTGGAGGCGTGGATTGCGCGCACCCTGTCTCTCTGGGTAGGAAGGGAGTTGTTCTGGCTGGTGTGCTTGCCCTACGTCCCTCCTCCCTGCTCCAAGGGCGTTCTTCCAGGCGCACCCCTATTGCTAGCGCTCTCTGGACGACTTCTGTGGTGCTTTTAGGTCTTTCTCCCCTTGCCAGCTCATCTTTCACGGCCCCATTCAGTCCCTCCCAGAACAGATCCCTGACGGCAGCGGAGTCCTTCTGCCAGCCCAGCACATTTACTAACGCAAAAAAGCGGGAGTGATATTGTCTCACCGTGGCTTTGCCCTGCCTCAGCCCATGCATTTCCCTCCTGGCCACATCCACATCTACCGTTGATTTAAAACAAGCGTCCATAGCTTCGATAAATGCGTTTGAATCTTGGAGGGCGGGATCATTTTCGCGCCATAAATTGCGCAGCCACGATTTAGCTTCCCCATGCAGATGAGTTATTATGAAGCCTACTTTCTCCTCCTAGTCATCTTTGCCTTTCTTCGTGAGCTCGCAAAACACCAAGTTTTGCCCCTCGCTGCGCCAACGCACGCTGCGAGGGTTAAATACTTCAGAGACGGAGCTTACTGTCAGAGCTGCCCGAGGTCCCAGCTCACAAAGGACCAACGCCGCTTCGTTGTTAAGTACGAAAGTCTTTATTGAAGTTCAGTTTCACTTTCACAGCCGCAGCGTGCAGCCCTACGTCTCAAACTCTAGACCGCTGAAGCTCCGTCTGAATCTCCTCCCCCCAGACACCAGTTTAAGACTCTAGCCTTGCTCCACCTCTTCCTTTGTTCTTTCCTCCTCTGGTTCCGCCTGTCCGTCGGGGTCTCGCCCTTCCTAGACTCTTCTGATGCTGAGTCCCCTGAATCTTCCCCCTCCCTCCGGCGGGCTTTAGGACCTGGTTCCCAATCCGGGTTTCCTGCTGTCCCGCGCGCCTGTACATTTGAACTTGGCGCGCGCGCCCAGCCTGCCACCTTCCTTCTGACCGTTACACTGCTGCTGTCACTGCTCCCCCCTTCGGGGAGGCTAGCTGGAACTGACCTCCCCTCCGTTCCCCCACTTTCCGATGGAGGCGTGGTCAGCCCTGACTCATCTTCTCTCCCCGCTGGAGGAGACGCTGGTCCTGACACATGTGACTCTTCCCCACCACTACGCTCTGGTGGGGAAGCTGGTCCTGATCCCCCGCTGCTGTTTTGGGAGTCCCCGCTGGCCCCTTGTTTCTGGTGTGTCCCCCCTGGGACCCCCCTTGCCCTGACCATCGGCGCCCCCTTCTGGGAATCTTCTGATTCGCTGGAGAAGCTCATGGAATCTCTCGGGTCACTGTCATACTCCCCTACGCTGCCCTCGGATTCCTCCCCTTCGCTCTCCATTTCCTCTCTTCCCTGCGCTTCTGCTCCTGAGCCCCTGACAGCCGCCATCCATCCTCCAACCACCTCCAGACACTCACACAGGACCGTCACCGCCTTCACTGGTTATGATTTGAAAGAGAGGTAGAGCTGGGTATCATCTGCATGTTAAAAAGCATGGGGGAGAGGACGGAACCCTGAGGCACCCCACAAGTGAGGGCCCAAGGGTCTGAACACTCATCCCCAACCACCACTTTCTGAACACGGCCCAGGAGGAAGGAGCGGAACCACTGTATAACAGTGCCCCCAGCTCCGAGCCCCTCTAGGCGGTCCAGAAGGATGTTATGGTCGATGGTGTCAAAAGCCGCTGAGAGATCCAGCAGAACTAGGAAACAGCTCTCACCTTTGTCCCTAGCCCGCCGGAGATCATCAACCAGTGCGACCAAGGCAGTTTCAGTCCCATGATGAGGCCTGAATCCCAACTGGAAGGGATCCAAATGGTCCGCTTCTTCCAGGCGTGCCTGGAGTTGTTCAGAAACCACTTGCTCAGTCACCTTGCCCAAGAATAGAAGATTTGAGACTGGGCGATAGTTGGCCATATTGGCAGCATCTGAAGATGGTTTTTTAAGAAGTGGTTTAATAACAGCCTCTTTCAGCGCATCTGGGAAGGCTCCCTCACAGAGAGAAGCATTCACCACCCCGCGAAGCCCATCACCCAGCCCTTCCCGGCTAGCTTTTATAAGCCAGGATGGACAAGGATCAAGGAGACAGGTGGTTGGTTTCACTCGTCCAAGCAGCCTGTCCACATCCTCGGGGGTAACAGATTGGAATTGATCCCATGCAAATTGACTAGACAGGACTCTAGCACTCTCCCATCCTGGCCCTGCTCCCATGGTGGAGTCTACCTCTTCCCAAATCTGAGCGACTTTATCTGCAAAAAACTTTGCAAAATCATTGCAGGAGATCATGTGGCCCATACTGGGCCCCGATGTAGCAGGTGGTTATGCTAAATTGCGAACCCCCTGAAAAAGTCTCCTGCTGCTGTTTTCTGCAGATGCAATAGAGGGGGTGAAGAAAGTCTTCTTCGCCGTCGCTACCGCCAATTGGTAGGCTCGACATTGAGCTCTAACCCGTGTCAGATCAGCTTCAGAATGAGTTATCCACCACCGGCGCTCTAGCCATCTCAGCGATTGTTTCATTGCCCTCCAATCCGTGGAAAACCATGGGGCTGTCCGGGCTCCATGCAATCGGAGAAGGCGCTTCGGAGCCAAACAGTCAATAGTCCTGGTTAACTCCACATTCCAGCTGACCACCAGGGAATCAGCTGAAAGGCCATCAACATGGGAGAAAGCAACTCCTACCACTCTCTGGAAACCATTTGGATCCATTAAGTGGCGGGGGCGAACCATCCGAATCGGTCCCACCTCCCTACAGAGGGGGAGGGTCGCGGAGAAGTCCAGTTGCACCAGGAAGTGATCTGACCATGGCACTTCCTTCGTTTCGCTTTTACTTAGTGTCAGATCACCAACATCCATAGAGGTGAACATCAGGTCCAAGGCATGTCTGGGGCAATGGGTTGGGTCAGACTTATTCAGGGACAGCCCCATGGAGGCCATGCTTTCCACGAAGTCCCGAGCGGCCCCTTGTAAGGCCGTGTCGGCATGGATGTTAAAATCCCCTAGGACAACCAAACTAGGTGTCTCCAGGAGAACATCCGCCATGACCTGAATCAGCTCGGCCAGGGAATCCTTGGTGCAGCGGGGAGGTCGGTACACCAAAATGAATCCTGTACTATTTCCCAACTTCCAGAACATGCACTCAGAGAACTGGGTCTTCCCAATAGGACGCCTGGTGCAAACTAGTGACTTCCTAAAAATCACTGCAACCCCCCCTCCCCGCCCACAAGGCCTGGGTTGCTGTGCATAAGAGAAACCTGGTGGACAAACAGCGGCAAGGACAGGCCCATCTGCTTCATCCAACCAAGTCTCTGTTACACATGCCAGGTCAAGTCCTCCATCCATGATCAAGTCATGGATAGCAATGGTCTTATTAATCATTGACCTGGCATTGCACAGGAGCACCTTCAGGTCATGTGGGCATCCCTTGCTGATTCTAGTATCCGTCCGGTCAGCACCAGACCCGGAGGCAGGGATAGTCCTCAAACAATGACTAAACCTGCCTCCTCGGTAATGACATGGTCTGGTCTTAGCGTAACTCCTCCTCCTACCCGTGATCACTGAGATCGGTTGTCCCAGTGCATCCCCCCCTGTGGAACCTGCCCCAGCCATTTTGTTGGCTGGGACCCACTCCCAGGCAGCCCTGACTCCACCCCTTAAGAACAAAATAAAACATTTTTTTAAAAAAACCCACAAAAAATACAAACAAAAAACTGTAAAAATAACACACACATCAAAACAAATTCCCGAACCCAACAAAACATCCATCCCACCCCCCCAAAAAAAAAATCAAAAGGGAAAAAAGAGAATTTTAAAACATTTTTAAAAGAACACTTCACTGCTCCGAGTCCTCTTGGCCAGCAACAACAGCAGCAGCAATCGTCCTTATGAGGCCTGACTTAGGATGGAGCGATAATAATTTTTAGTATATTTGGTTTATATTAGGCCTTCCAAAGAATTTTGTTAACGATAAAATAGAGGAGAAGAAAGCTTACAGATTAAAGCCATAATGAGAATTATAAGTATGAATGTCAAGGGGTTTAAGAAAAAGAAAAATCAAATCCTAACACTAAAATACCTCCAGTCATTAAAGACTGATAAACGTCTGTTACAGGAAACACACTTGACAGAACAAGGGGCTCAAAGTTTGAAATGTCAATGGGTAAAAGAAGTTTTTTCAACAAACTTAGACGAAAATGCTAGGGGAGTTACAATTTTATTTAGGAAAGGCTAGCCTTATGAAATACAAGATATAATAAGAGAGGAAGATTGTTGTTGTTTAATAATTGTAATCAAAACAGAAGGGACAGAAATAGCAATAGTAAATGTCTATGCCCCAAACACTGATGACCATAAGTTTATTCCCAACTGCTTTAAGAGATTAAGCCTTCTATCGTATCAGCACTTGATAATGGGTGGAGATTTTAATGAAATTTTAGATCCACAGATGGATACCACATCAGTAGCCAGGGGAAAAAAGGACAAAGGTTAGAGAGACAATAACTATATGATACAGTGGAATTTAGTGGATTCATGGAGATTGCACCACCCTAAGGAAAAATCATATACATATTATGCAGGAATTCATAATACCCAGCATAGAATTGACTTTTTCTTAATATCAGCATCATTACATACCTTTACTAGTCGATGTGACATTGATATTCCCATTATAGCTGATCACTCAGCAGTAATACTGGAATATAATTTATCTAAAACACAGGAAGGTATGAGGAAATGGTATCTTAATATATCATTAATAAATGAAAAAAAAACTTTATTCAATATATAACCCAAGAAACACAAATATATTTAAAAAATAACTCCAAATCTTCAACGTCAAGACTGATGGAATGGGAAGGATATAAAGCTTACATCAGAGGGAAGATAATATCTTTCTCTGCCCATAAAGCCAAGCTGCAAAGATGAAAAGAAAACAATCTAAAAATTTCTTTTAAAACACTGTTGGGCGATATGGCAAATAACCCATCTAAGATTACATATAAAAGAATACAACAACTAACCTTAGAAATGAATAATATACTAGCTCAAAAAAATGAGTTCAGCCTAATAAGTCTAAGACAAATATATTGGGAACAGGGAGAAAGACCGACAAAAATTCAAGCTAATCGTCTAAAACAAAAGAAAGCGAACCAAATAATACCCTTAATAAGAAATGAAAATAACATTGCAGCTACCCCATCAGTAGATATCAATAATGAATTTTTTAAATTCTACAAAAAATTATATGAAGGGCCAGAAAATACATCAGAGGATGAGGTGGAAAACTTCTTTCAAGATATTAAAATACCAACTATTGAAGAATATAAAAAAGATATGCTATCAGCACCCCTAAATATATTACAGTGGTGCCCCGCAAGACGAATGCCTCGCAAGACGAAAAACTCGCTAGACGAAAGGGTTTTCCGTTTTTTGAGTCGTTCCGCAAGACGAATTTCCCTATGGGCTTGCTTCGCAAGACGAAACGTCTTGCGAGTTCTTGCGAGTTTGTTTCCTTTTTCTTAAAGCCGCTAAGCCGTTAATAGCAGCTAAGCCGCTAAGCCGTTAATAGCCGCTAAGCCGCTAATAGCCGCTAAGCCGCTAAGCCTCTAATAGCCGTGCTTCGCAAGACGAAAAAACCGCAAGACGAAGAGACTCGCAGAATGGATTAATTTCGTCTTGCGAGGCACCACTGTAGACCAGATGGTTTTCCTATAGAATGGTATAAAATATTAAAAAATCTACTAGTCCCCAGACTTCTAGAAGTCTATGAGGAAATAGCTCATAAAGGTATATCTGCTACAGCATTCAATGAAGCTTTAATAATAATTATACCAAAACCTAACAAAGACCCTATTAAATGTGCAAATTATAGACCAATATCATTAATGAATGTCAATGCAAAGATTTTGAATGCAATATTGGCAGCAAAATTACAAAAAGTTATTCAAGACTTGATACCTAATAATCAAACAGGTTTTATAAAAACAAGACAAGCTACAGATAATATCAGATTAACAATAGATTTGATAAATTTAAATAAAGATGAAGAGGAGTTTATGATATTGTCATTAGATGCAGAAAAGGCTTTTGACAGAATATATAAAGAATTCATAGGGTTTGTGTTACGTAAATTTGGTTTCCCTATAGAATACTATAATTGGATTAAAATGATTTATAAAAACCCAACATCCCGGATTGTTACAAACAGAAGAATTTCAAATTTGATTAGTTTAAATCGAGGAACGAGACAAGGATGTCCTCTTTCTCCGTTATTATTTAATCTGTGCCTGGAACCATTAACAAGAGCAATAATTCAGGATGAGCATATCAAGGGTGTAAAACACAACAAAGATAATTACAAAATTGTATTATTTGCGGATGATATCATTTTATTTATTACAAAACCAGAAGATACAATTCCAAAAATTTTGGAGAAAATAAAAACCTTTGGCAGAATATCGGGATATTCTATAAATTGGACAAAATCAGAGATACTACCAATTGGGCCAAGGGTTACATTGTATAGAAACCATCAATTTCAGATGTGCAAAGACTTTATGAAATACTTGGGTATAATGATTTCATCGGATATAGACCAAATTGTAAAATTAAATTTGTTTGGTTTTTTTAAAATATTTTTTATTAACAAACCAATCAAATCACATTAGCTCCAAATTACAAAACCAAATTTTAAATTTTTGTTGGGGGTACCCATGCTTCGAGCTCAGAAAGGGTCCAATCATCTCTTATTTCTGCTGCTTTGATGTTCACAGTTCTGTCCATTCATCTCTTTGTTGTTTTCCTTTACAAATCATCTTTCAATTTTCTTGTTGTTATCGTATTTTTTCCCCTTTCTTTGTAACCACTGAAAGTCTCCACAAGCAAGTTGAAACGAACGTTCTTATAGTCCTGTGTGGATTTTCACATTAATCCAAAAGTCGTATTCAGACGGCAGACGCCATTTTGACATTTCCATAAAATACAGCCTCAGCGTCTGCTCATTAGCTTTCCCAGACTTGTTGCTCCGACATCAATCTTTTGAGGGGGTTCTGCCAGATCAGACGCAGAGTCAAATATGATAACAAAACCGTGGCTTCCTCCCCCTCTTGACCGTCAATCCTGCAACAGAGCCTGTCTTGTCATGGCGGTTCTCTTTTAGAACTGAGTCATCCCAAAAGCCTTCCATTTCATTTCCAGATCTTCCACAAAGCAAAGCCTTTAGTTAGTAATTCATCTCCACACAGTTCATTATTCGATCTCACTTGTTATCGGTCATTGCAACGGTTCTTCTTGGGGGGGTTGTTAGGTAATCACATAGAGAAAAAAAGAAAAGTTTTCCCCCTCTTTCCGCCCCATTCCGACATACCGACATCTTTGATGTAGTCTTCTTTGATATATTGTTCAGTCCAACCCGTCGCTCAGCTTCACATAGGTCGATTCAGTTAGCTATCAATACTCCCTTTCTTCACTCGAAACATGTGCATTTGCTCTTCTCTAATTATTTATCTTGAGCTCCTGCAACCAGGTCGCGATCAGAAGTAGTGTCTGGGAGAGCAAAAAAAACTCACACAAGAGCTTTCCGTCTAGTGCCCTCACCCCCTCCTTCTTTCGAACTCGGGGGGTGATTTATAGGCAACCGCAGACGAGGCAGTGTTTTCCCATTCCCCCTGTGAAAACTCAGGAGGCTAATTACTCCCATATTAGCCTCTTAATTACCTCGTGTGAGCCGGAGAGATGGTATTGTCGGCCATCTTCCAATGCGCTGTAAAATTAAATTTGAATCAAATTATAAATGAGATTTCTTTTGATATTGAAAGGTGGGGACCTCTAAACCTTTCCCTTTGGGGAAAGGTTAATGTCCTCAAAATGAATGTTGTTCCAAAGCTTTTATACATTCTTAGAGGATTACCAATACATATTCCCAAATTTTACTTCCAAAAAATAAATCAACTATTTAGATCGTGCTTATGGGGTACAAAGCCACCAAAAATATCACCATATAAAATGCAACTTCCAACTAAGGAAGGTGGCTTTGGTCTCCCAAATCTGGAACTATATCACCAGGCCTACCTGCTGAGTAAGACTAACGATTGGAGAGCTAGCAGGAATCCCAGTTGGGCTACTCTCGAATATAGTTTCTTCAAATCTCTTGTAGGGTGGAGTAAACTCAGCTCCAATTTTATGAAACATCCTATTATCCTGGATACTATTAAAGCACCTATAAAAATTTGGATGAATATAAATAAGAATAATAAGGATGACCCCTATCAGCATGAGAAATTAACAATATGGGCCAACCCAAAATTAAAAATTGGAAATCAAGTAATAATTTGGCAAAATTTGATGAAAAAAGGCATTTTGACATTGAATCAATTAATTGATGAAAATTACAAATTTGTGGAACATAAGACTTTGCAAGTAAAGTATGGATTAACCGGTGAAACACAATGGCAATACATCCAATTGAAACATATGTTGGAAAGGCAGTTTGGCCCTGACGCTATAGCAGCTTCGGAAACACCCTTGCTGCTACAAGATTTAATTTCTGCAACAAAAACAAAAAACTCTACACTTGCACTATGTAAAACCCTACTCAACAGAAAGAAGTATGATTTAGAATATGATAGACAAAAATGGACTGAAGAGTTAGGGGTACAGATAACAAATGATATAAAGGAGGCAAGTATAAAATCAACAGAAATAGCTTCTATTGATCTAAGACTATCTGGATCCCTTCCAATTGGGATTCAGGCCTTACCATGGGACTGAAACTGCCTTGGTCGTGCTGGTTGATGATCTCTGGCGGGCTAGGGACAAAGGTGAGAGCTGTTTCCTAGTTCTGCTGGATCTCTCAGCGCCCTTTGACACCATCAACCATAACATCCTTCTGGACCGTCTAGAGGGGCTGGGAGCTGGGGGCACTGTTATACAGTGGTTCCGCTCCTTTCTCCTGGGCCGTGTCCAGAAAGTGGTGTTGGGGGATGAGTGTTCAGACCCCTGGGCTCTCACTTGTGGGGTGCCTCAGGGTTCCGTCCTCTCCCCCATGAGTTTTAATATCTATATGAAGCCGCTGGGAGAGATCATCAGGGGGTGTGGGCTGGGTGTTCATCAGTATGCACATGACACCCAGCTCTACCTCTCCTTTAAATCAGAACCAGTGAAGGCGGTGAAGGTCTGAAGGTCCTGTGTGAGTGCCTGGAGGCGGTTGGAGGATGGATGGCGGCTAACAGATTGAGGTTGAATCCTGACAAGACAGAAGTACTGTTTTTGGGGGACAGGGGGCAGGCGGGTGTGGGGGATTCCCTGGTCCTGAATGGGGTAACTGTGCCCCTGAAGGACCAGTTGCGCAGCCTGGGAGTCATTTTGAACTCACAGCTGTCCATGGAGGCACAGGTGAATTCTGTGTCCAGGGCAGCTGTCTACCAGCTCCACCTGGTACGCAGGCTAAGACCCTACCTGCCCATGGACTGTCTCACCAGAGTGGTGCATGCTCTAGTTATCTCCCGCTTGGACTACTGCACTGTGCTCTACGTGGGGCTACCTTTGAAGGTGACCCAGAAACTGCAATTAATCCAGAATGCGGCAGCTAGACTGATGACTGGGAGTGGCTGCCGGGACCCCATAACACCGGTTCTGAGAGATCTGCATTGGCTCCCAGTACGTTTCTGAGCACAATTCAAAGTGTTGGTGCTGGCCTTTAAAGCCCTAAACGGCCTCGGTCCTGTATACCTGAAGGAGCATCTCCACCCCCATCGTTCAGCCCGGACACTGAGATCCAGAGCCGAGGCCTTCTGGCGGTTCCCTCATTGCGAGAAGTAAGGTTAAAGGGAACCAGACAGAGGGCCTTCTCGGTAGTGGCGCACACCCTTCGGATGTGAAGGAAATAAGTAGCTATCCTATCTTTAAAAGACATCTGAAGGCAGCCCTGTTCAGGGAAGTTTTTAATATTTAACGCTGTATTGTTTTTAATACTTGATTGGGAGCCGCCCAGAGTGGCTGGGGAAACTCAGCCAGATTTGCGGGGTATAAATAAATTATTATTATTATTATTATTATTATTATTATTATTATTATTATTAGACTAGCACTTATTCAGCAGAAAATAATATTCAGAGTCCATTGGATTCCAGCAAAACTTTACCAAAAGAAGATAACAAATGCAGACAACTGCTGGAGATGTGGAAGTAAAAACTGCCCGATGATAAAATCATTTTGGTACGAGGTGAGGATATATATAGCAAGAGTAATAAAAAGAAATTGTTATTTAGGGGATTTGAATTTAATTCTAAATTATATACCGGAAACGTGGGAGATTACAAGGGGTAAAAAAAATATGGATGTACCGTGCCATATTAGAAGCAAAAAAACTTGTTTTGATGAATTGGAAGAGCTGCAAAAAGATCCCATTGAGCACATGCATTGACAATATGGGCAGACTAGATACATACGAACGAATTGCATATCAACGCATATTAAGAATGGATGAATATGAAGACATTTGGAAGGAATACTTAAGCGACAAGGCGGAAAATGGTGGGAAGTAGGGGGAGGAGAGGTGGGGAAAGATTGTTAAAAAGGTGTAGTTATACCCCTACCAATGCTTAACCGCTACTTGAGCAAAGCTCGCCGCCAATACCCTCAAACCTGCAACCAATCCCTAATCCCCGTGAGTATATCAGCAAGCCAAACATCATTACCCGCATCAGAAAGATGCACGCCATCCTTGTGGTAGAGGGCCTCCCTGCTAAACTGTATGCCGGGGTGGTCAATGACCCCCCCCCCCCAGTGCCACCACTCTACGAGCCACTGAGCGCTTCATGATCCTCCTGGCTTTATTTACAGCTTTGGGGCATCTGCAATCCCTCCAAGTGCGTCTTTCAAGGAGTGATGACCAAATTATCATTAGATTGGGGAAGGCAGCCCGTAATTCCCCAAAATCATTGAAAATATGCCACATTAAGTCCACGCCCTTCCGATAGGCCAGGTCGTTTTCGCCCAGCTGTATGACCAACGCCTCAGGGGGACCTTCCAAGGCAGCTTTAGCTTTTATTGCAGGTAGAAATTCAGCCCATCGCATTCCGCGGTGCGTGATCCAGAATACTTCAAGGTTCTTTGGAAGCTCTAAACCGCATCCCCAGCCCCTGGCAACGGCTCGGATTCTAGCCCAATGAACAATGCTATGGCCAATGATCCAAAGGTGCACCACCCCAACACCTAGAAGGGAAAGAGCATACGGAGAAGGGTCAGGGATGATGGGGACAATGGGGATCATCATAGAGGTTTGCGGATGTACCCTCTGTATGCGTTGGACTTCCAACGACCCAAATCCTTTATCCTTTCTGCCAGCAAGCCTTGGTGTACCGCAGTAGTGGCTGCACCAATGCGGAATGAGTGAGCAGCATATTCCTCTGATGGAAGGCCAATAGCAGCAATTGCTTTACGCATAACCCGTGTAAACTGGTGTTTTGAGAGGCGGGAGCCATCTGCATGTATGAAAAAGGGGCCAGGGGTGTTTGGTCTTAAATATAAATATCTTCTTGCATCTTTTACGGGGCAAGGACCAGTTTTTTGCATAGCTAACAGCCGAATCAGCGTCCCTCTCCTGAGCTGATTGGTTTTTGAACTACAAATTTTAAGCACCAAGTCTGCACGGGATAAGGTCACATCATTCAGGAGAATCCCCTTTGTACTTGAATCTGGTTGGTCCTCGCAGACCACCTCACCTATGCATAAGGCACCGAAGAAGGCGAACGAATAAGCTGCTGAAAATAAGCAGGCCTCATACTTTCACCAGCAGATGGACCTGAGTTTCTTATGTATTTGACAGAGTATATCGAATGTTATGGGCCTTCTACTATCTGTGCTGGGGGGCTGAAGTCTGCACCACCCTTCTAAAGCTTTCCGCACGACAAAGTCCGCGCAAGGGTCGACCGAGAACATAGCTTTGCAGAAGAATGATATCGCTGCAGACTGAATATTGAGAGTCTTAGCGGTGCGCCCCAACTCACACAGCTGCACGAGGTATTTTAAAATCTCTGCCTTGGCCGGGGGATTGTCTGGTCTACCCACCCTCATTTTGCGACAGAATGCTGTGAAGTCAGACCAAGCCTTTTTATAAGACCTTAAGGTTGAGGGGGCAACAGATGCTAATACTCCCTTTAGCACTTCTTGTTCCCAAGGCTCCAAAGGTGCTCCGGAAACGGCTGTGGCAATTGCTGTGCACACGGTGCCAATGAGCAGAAGCGATCCATCTGGAAACAAGACAGAGCATCCGCAATGCTGTTATTAATGCCTGGTACAAATTTAGCAGAGAAATACATATTTAGCTGTAGGCAAGAAAGGACAAAGGAACACAGCAGAGCTGCCACGCTAGGGGAACGCGAAGATTGCTTAGTCAAGACTGAGACCACTGCTTGGTTATCCGTCCAAAAGCACACCCCACGGTCTTTGAACTGTTCCGCCGATAAGTAAACTGCAACTACTATGGGGGAAAATTCCAAGAAGGTTAAGTCACGCAATATCGGTTTACCGTGCCATGTTGAAGGCCACCGCTGCACGCACCACTGACCTCTAAAATAGACACCAAACTCCAGAGAACCCGCCGCGTCTGAGTGAACCTGAAAATCGGCCTGCAGACATGCTATCTTGCCAAAGGGAAATGCCATTATATTCTTCCAAAAATTCTAGCCAAACCCCCAGATCTGCTTTGACTGCTTTGGAGAGACACACCCTATGGTGTGGTGCCCGTAGGCCTGCAGACAATCTTGCCAAACGCCCACAAAAGGGGCGACCTGGAGAAACTACCCGACAGGCGAAGTTAAGGTGACCTAGGAGGGATTGGATCTGCTTGAGTGTAATCTTTTTAAGGGGCAATAGTTGTGAAATAAGCTCTTTCAGGGCGGCTAACTTATCCTCAGGGAGGTGAGATGTTTGTGCGATTGTGTCGAGCTCAATACCCAGGGTAGGTCATAGTAGTGACCGGGCCCTCGCTTTTATCTTTTGCCAAAGGTACACCCAGTTCCTCGGCCAAGGACATGAAAGCTTGTAACAGTGCCACACAGTTGTGAGCATTACTTGCAACGAGAATAAAGACGTCCAAATAATGCCCCACCTCCACAGAACCGGTTTTAAATCTAAGAGCCCAATCTAAGAATGTACTAAAGCTTTCGAAGGCCGCACAGGCAATCGAATATCCCATGGGCATGGCTTTATCTATGAAGTAAGCCCCATCAAATTTAAAACCCAACCAGCGGAAATCCTCGGGGTGGACTGGAAGAAGGCGAAAAGCAGATTCAATGTCACATTTGGCTAGGAAAGCGCCCCTACCAAAACTGTGAACAAGCTTTACCGCTTGATCGAAGGATGCATATTTCACTGAGCACAGTTCCTGAGGAATTGCATCGTTAACTGAGCTACCCTTTGGGTATGAGAGGTTATGTATCATCCGGAATTCACCCGGAGCCTTTTTAGGCACGATACCTAAAGGTGAAATGTGTAGGTCTTCGGGGGGGGGTTGTTCCGGAAATGGCCCAGCTACCCTCCCCGCCAGTATTTCCTTCTGTATCTTTTTCATGGCAATATCAGGCCTGTCCTTTACTGACTTTTGATTAGGGGGGTTTCCGGAATTGGGTGTGAATGAAACCGGAATTCTAAAACCATGGGAAAATCCTTCCCATATGAGAAGGGTGGCTTGCCTATTTGGATATAAATCTAGGAGACTTTTTAAGGGTTGTAGTTTGATAGGCAAGTAGGCTAGGGTAAGGGACAGATTAGTAGCGGTTGCCTGCTGCGTCCTGGGAGGGTCCGGGGACACCTCGGTTTCCCTGACGGAGGTGACCCCTGCCACCCCGAAAGGGCTGCTTACCTTTATAGCACGCCGTTGCCGAATGGCTACCCAAACACTTTTCACATTCGTGCAAGTACTTACAAGCCAGGTGCAGGCAAGTTCCCCGGTTATACTCCCAACACTGTTTACGCCATTTCGTTTCAACCTTACTGGACTTAGCAGGGTCCTGCGTTTTCTTTTCCACGTAGGGACCCACGTGCTCCATCCAATAGTTCTGGTCCCTCAGGTCCCAGCGGGTGGTTGGAAGCAAGGAGGCGTTTCTACGAAAATCCTCATCATACGTTAGAGCAGCTGCCTCACCAGGCAGTGCACAGGCCCTTCTAACATGAGCCATGTAGGCAGCAAGATGCATCCCACGTTTGGGGTAACATGCCGAAACCACCCCCAAGAAGACCTGGAACCCGTCCAGCCAGTTCTCAAAGGTGCGCTCCGCCCGGGGTGACCTATACCTTCTTTTCCCATAAAACCGCTTCTTTTCCCCTTTCCCTGACATTTTAGCTGGTGGTAGCAATGTAAACATATCTATATAGTCCCCATTGAGTATTTTAGTCCTCTTTCTTTTAGAAAGGTGATTACCTAAGATGAAGTCGGTAAACACGTTAGTGGAGGTTTTGACATCTTCCACCAGTGCACCACCCTTCCATTCCAGGGTCCCATTAAATGTTTTTCGGTGTGAATTGGCCCTTCTCTCGTGCACCCAAAGTGGGACCCCGGCAATATCCTCACCCTCACCCCAGTAGCTCTCCATGGGGGTGTCGCTATTATAATCTGATGAAGAGGTACCTGTTTCATCCTCGGAATCAGAGGGCTCGCTCCTCTTACTCTTCTTAGCGATGTACTTCTTCTTACCCTTTCTCTTTCCCCCCTGGGTTCTGCTAACCTCAGGGGCTGGGTCAGTGGATGCTGGTGTTGACTGCTGAGGGGGTACCTCTTCCTCCGAAGAAGAACCTGAAGCGCCCTCTGAAGGAATGGGTTGAGCTGGTGTTTTCTGAAAAATACTAGGTATATCGATTACCTGTTGGTTAGTGGTAGAGCAGCCGGGCCTTGTTGACTTGGAGTTGGTACCCGAAACACCGGATTTTGATGTGCTGGACTTTGACTTCTGAGCACACGAAGACTGGGAATGTGTTTGAGGTCGGTTGCCTGACCCGCTGCCTGGTTGCACTGTACCAGAAGCAGAAGGACCTGCATGGACCTGCTCACTGGGAAGGGTGTCCGGGATGCAATCCTGGGAGGCCGCCACAGGTGTGGAAGTACTGGCAGCCACTGGCCTGCATTGTAAATAAAAGGTTTCGATAGCAGAAAAGAATTGAGCTATTGCTTGAGGGTTGCAGGGCATGGCGGGAGTTTGAGAACCACCTTGCCCCACATGGGGTGCCTGAGAATTACCCCTGTTAGCCATGCTAAAACAAAATTAGACACAAAACAGATCACAATGTGAAAAAGAAAATGTAGAAGCAGGTAATCACACCTGAATTGCCCAGCTACTCAGGACAAAGTACCTATTCCTGCCTTCGAATGAACCCTGAGAATTATGCACCATAAAATTAAAGGTATGCAATAAAGGTATGTATTCAAAATAGACCTAATGAATTATGCACTTTAAGTAAACCACATGAATTATGAACCTTAATTAATCCTTATGAACTGAGGACTTCCTTATAAATTATTCACTGTGAGGTAAACCCCAATGACTTGTTGAGTACCTTATGAATTACTCACTGCAAGAATTATCCACTGTAACAATAAGCCCCAATTAATTAATGAGTACCTTGGCTAACCTTATGAACTGCAGGGATCCGATTAGCCACGGAGCTAAGCCCCCGTGCCACAGAGTCGCTAAAGATATTAATCTAATGCACTTTAAATAAGCCTCAATGAACTAGAGATAAAACCTTTACTTTGAGCACCATAAGAAACTGAGTGAGCGGCTACTGTTTTTCCCGCAAAGCGATCTCTATTAAAGCCCAGCAAAATCTGGGCAAGCTTACTTAATAAACACCACTGTTGCGAAAACAATACCAAGTAATCCCGGGGGGTATCAAGGCTTGCAGGCAAAATGCAATTGATACTGTAACTTGCAGCAGTAACACACACAAAGTAACCCTAAAGGCAAGATGCCAGCGACGCTGTAATTTGCAACAGTAACACACTGTAATTTGCAACAGTAACACACACAAAGTAACCCTAAAGGCAAGATGCCAGCGACGCTGTAATTTGCAACAGTAACACACTGTAATTTGCAACAGTAACACGCACAAAGTAAACTCTCAAGGCGGAGACAGTGTAGCCAACAGGCGAGGGGGTTGCCTCACCTAAAATGGCCGCTGGAGAACGGCCACGTGGTCGGTCCAAAATGACGGCGGCGCACGGCTGTAGCCTGTTGTTGTTTAGTCGTTTAGTTGTGTCCGACTCTTTGTGACCCCATGGACCAGAGCATGCCAGGCTGTAGCCTAGGCAACCGCAAACACTTTGTTCCAGCACACTAGCCTTAAGGATATTAACCGCCGAAACAATCTGTTAAGCAAACCCCAGTGGATGCAAACAATACAAAACCGCTTACAGCTCCCGCTTAGCCCCCGGAGTGAGTTTAAAGTGCCTAGGATTCAGCAGAGAGGCCACGTGGCTCCCGTAGCCCTGGTAACCACGGCCGGCTGCACTCCTTGAGAAGCGAAATTCCCAGTGGGCTAAATGGCAAATAAACAACAATGGATGCGCACGGCAAAGAAAAATTTCCTCGCTACCCCAATGAGCGCCGACGCCGCTCGGAGCCGGCTCAAACCACAGATTGCGGGACCCCCTGCCACTTAATATCCCCAAGACTTTCAAACCTCCTGTGAGCACTGCAGTAGCTCACGACAGTGGATTCACTCCTGGAGTCCCTGTTAATTAAAATGCCGAGAAAAGTCGCGGCGGAGCGTCAGGAGCTCTAGGGAACCAGGACGTCACCGGAATGGGCTTGATAGTCGCGGCAGATGAACCCCAGCGGTGCCTTAGGAGCCACTCCGGTCCGCCCAAGTTGACGCTCCAAGGTGCTAGATGGCCGCGGCGTGGATAAACCCCTAGCGACGCCTCAGGAGTGGAGCCAGCTGGCAGCAGCGTAAGTGAACCCCAGCAATGTCTCAGGAGGCGTCCAATGTTGTGTTGCCCAAACAAAGCTATCCGCAGCACGCAGCTCTAAGGCAAAGCAAATGTTGAAGCAAGAAAGAGACCCCAGAAAAGGAACAGCCTCTGCAACACCGGAAAAAACGTCCAGTAAAGAGACAAGTCGGCCGGGCTCGTGAGCAGCGCTCCGAGAGCCCCGAAACTGTTTTAACCGTGGCGAAGTGGAGCGCTGCGCACCGTGGTCAGGGTCTTAGCGAGCACCGCAAAGGAAAGCCTGCAAAATAAAGCACAAGATCACTGGCAACAACAAACAACAAAGAAAAACCACACAGAAAGCTAGGAACAACAAACCAAATCTGCTGCAAGGGCAAAAAGGGGAGATCCCAGGGCCACGCCAGGCTTAAATGACCCAGGCCACGCCCCCGGAGCCAGATGATTGGCTGGCTCTGGGGCTGACGTGGCCCGAGGATTCCCCTGGTCGTGTGGGGCTGCTACCAGCCCCACGCGATTGTTGGGGGCGTGAGCCCGCAACACCACCTCCTCCTTATGTCGGAAGTGGCTTTTTGATGAAATGGAAGAGCCGCAAAAAGATCCCATTGAACACATGCATTGACAATATGGACAGACTAGTTACATACGAACGAATTGCATATCAACGCAAATTAAGAATGAATAAATATGGTTACACTATTTCCAGGTAAATGAAATGTTTAAAAAAGATGCAAAGGAAAAGGGGTATGCAGAAAAAGACTCCAGGTTCCAAATAGATATAATCAACAGTGACTATAAGACTTTGTCAAAAATGTATAAGATATTGTTGGAATGGTGTACGAAGGATGAAGAAGTTAAATCAGTAATGATACACTGGGCTAGAGATTTTGGATATAATATTCAATTTGAAGAGTGGGAAAAATTATGGAAGGAAAATCTAAAATTCACTGCATGCATGGGACTGAAGGAAAATGTGATGAAAATGTTTTATAGATGGTACATTACACCGGTTAAATTAGCTAAAATGTATAAAACAGACAATAAGTGTTGGAAATGTAAAGAAAGGGAGGGAACATTTTATCACATGTGGTGGGAATGTAAGAAAGTTAAGAACTTCTGGGAAGGGATATATAATGAATTTAAAAAAAACGTTAAAATATACTTTTGTTAAGAAACCAGAAGTTTTTCTTTTAGGAATCACAGGGAAAGAAATAAGAAGGAAAGACTGTAAGCTAATCCAGTATGCAGTTGCGGCAGCAAGAATCCTACTAGCCCAGAAGTGGAAACAGGAAGAAACACCGACAATTCAAGATTGGAGAATGAAACTAACTGACTATGCGGAACTAGATAAACTGACTGGAAAAATAAGATATTCTAAAAATCAAAAGTTCATCGAAAATTGGGAGAAGTTTGTAGATTATCTGAAAAATGTATGTGATTTACAAACAACGCTAGTGGGGTTTCAAGAAGCACTGTAAAGGTTAAGATGTATTGTTTGGGAAAATATATATTGGAAAAGGTGAAAGGCAAAAGGCAATGCAAAAAAGGAAATGCGTTTTAGTTAGGAGTAAACATGGATGATTACCAGAAAAATCGAAGGAAGTCTCAAAAGTACAATTTGTGAAAATTTGGTTAAAAATGTATAATTTTGGTTGTAAACTAATAAAAAGTATATTAAAAAAAAAGAATGAATAAATATGAAGAAATCTGGAAGGAATACTTAAGCGACAAGGCGGGAAATGGTGGGAAGTAGGGGGAGAAGAGATGGGGAAAGATTGTTAAAAAGGTGTAGTTATAGGTATATCAGTACTTAAATCTAAATTGTTAAATTGTGTTATTAGTGTTATTGTGGTTTTTGTTGTATGTGTGTTCTTTGTGGTTGCGGTTTGTATTGAAAAAATGATTGTTACTTTTTTTAAAAAAAAAAGACAAGATATTATTGTTAAATACCATGGTGATTTTAAAAAATGCATAAAATTAACACTGAAAAACTTTTGTAATAACTGAACTTTGTTAACCTTTGGTGGAATAAGCATTATTTTTTAGGAAAATGAAGTTGTAATGTTATTATTAAAAAAACCATGGGTGAAGGCCTGGCCAGGACGGTCGTCCTCTTATATACCTGCTGGGATTGACAAGGTAGCTGACCCTCACCTGAATCTCATAACTCTCCTGACAGGTGATTTGGTTTGCAGCAACAGTGTGGAAATAAAGGATGAGATTGCCCACCAGATACCAGGCACTCTACTATTCAAATTAGGCCCCAGTGTTTTTGTTACAATCCTCTTCTCAATGAATTAATCAATTTTAATCTAGTATTTAAATTCTCAAAACTTTCTTATTTGTTAATTTGAGCAAGTAAAGTACTGCTCTGGCTTCATTACAAACAGTATTTCTACCTGCAACACACTTGAGCAAACCTGCTCCTCTTCCTTTCACAGATATTTTGTTGCCATTTGCAACTGTAGCTGCCTCTGATTAGTTATCATTTAACTCTTTGGGGAAATATTTAGCATCACACGTCATGTGCATGGAAGTTGCCAAACCAATTAACCAACTAGAAGGATTACTGTTAATAGTACCAGTTTTCCTACAACTTGATATTGCTGGATAATTTTGAGGAACTGCAAAATCATTTTTAGTTTGCTTTCTGTTGCCACCCTGGAACTTTTCTTTATTAGTGCCGCTTTGTTTTGTACTATTCCTTGCAAATGAAGGAAAACAACTTTTCTGCTTGTATATGTTGAATATAATTTTGGTTACTGAGAACAAACAAGATTATACAAAAACAAGACTGGGCACAGGCCTGGCCAGGACATAGGTATCCTGACTGTGACAAAGGTGACCTGTGTGCTTGCTTGCTTGCTTGCTTGATTAACAGCTGTTAGGAAAGTCAAGGTCCCTGCTCTCCCTTCTTATGGTCTTTGTACTGGACCTGGAGACTCCAATAGAGAGTATTCCATGTCAAGGAGGAGGGCAAGTGGGCACCCTATCAAATGACAGGGCAGGAGTTTCATGGAGCAGGGCCTTTTCACTGGTGCCCATTGTATGCTTTGTCGGAACTCCGCTCGGCCAAGCCAATAAGGTGTCATCTTCCTCCGAGCTGAGCCTTTGTAATTGCCTGCAACGTGTTTAATGACCTGAGCCTTTGATAAGGCCTCAAGCACATTCTACCCAGCAGGGTTCCCAGCACAGGGAAGAGACGAGAGGTTTGGCTACATTGTAAAGAGTTTTATTTCTAAACTACACAGAACAGAAAAGACATCCTCTCTCTATGAAAGCAGAGAGCAACTGAACAAAGGAAACAGGAAACCACTAACGTCACATCCCGTCTCCCTTTCCGGTGAGACTGCAAGGTCTCTGGAATGTAAACAGAGTCCTGTGACTCCTAGCAGCTGCTCAATGAGAAACAGAAACTAACATCCTCCCCCTTTCTGTGAACACCACTGGGCAGCGTGTCAGTACAATATCAGTACAAACCCAATTTCTGTACATAGGTACAGTGTTGATACTTCGGAACAACCTTGGACAATAAATCAGCAGGAATTTCATTACCTGGCATGTAGGACACCATTACGAGTCCTTTCTGAACACATTCCCTAGCATGTTGCAGCTTCAATTGCAAGTGCTTCGTGCTTTGCTTACAACCTTCAGAAGTCAGCAAAGCCAAACATGCTTTGTTGTCCTGATAAAACCTGGATTGGACATTTGACAGGAATTCTCATGTCTTTGCACAATTGTAACAACCATTCACAATCCACAAGTGAATAAGACAGTGCATTCAGTTCAGCTTCTCAAGAACTTAAGCTTACTGTTGTTTGCTTCTTGCACGACCAGTCAAATAGACCCTGATTGTACATGTAGCAAACTCCAGACGTACTTTTCCTGTCTGTAGTGTTACTTCCAAAACTCGCATCTGCAAATATCTCAAGACCTCCAGACTTCTGATTGATTGTTAAATCTCAGTCTGTAATGCATAGTGCCTTTCAAATAGTGTGCTATGCGTTTCAGAGCTTTCCAATCCTTAACAGTCGGGTTGTTGACTTGTCCGCTTAGCAAATTACAGCTAACTGCAATGTCAGGTCTTGAACATCTGGCAATGAAGTTTAGTTTGCCTAGCACACTACTGTACAGTGTAGTGTCAGAAAATGCTTCTTCAGTATCATCTACCTGATAACCTGTTGTTATCGGTGTGTCTACAAGGTTAGCAACCATCAGGTTCAGTTTGGTTAACGCATCAGCAATTTTCTGTGACTGGTGTACTAGAATATTACCATCTTGGTCTCTCTCTGTTTCCAGAGATAGGTAGTTGGTTACCTCACCAAGATCTTTCATGTCAAAGTGCTCTTTCAGTTGCGCTAGGGCGCTATTGTACATTTTGACATCCTTCCAAAAGGAAAGAATATCATCAACGTAAAACAAGCAATACAGCTTCTTTTGCCCTTCCTCTTTGACAAATACACATGGATCAGCTTTACCTTGCTGAAAACCTAGAGAAAACAACACTTCAGCGAGTTTAGAGTGTCAGCATCGTGTGCTTTGTTTGAGACCATATAGGGACTTCTTCAGAGAACAAACAAATCCCTGTTTTACCTGTACGCCATCAGGTGGAAGCATATAAAGTGATTCACCTAAGGTTCCGTACAAAAATGCTGTATTCACATCGTGATGAGAAACGTGCAGGTTCTCTTCTGCAGCAAGTTTGAGCATAAGCCTAATGCTCTCATATCTCACGGCCCGTGAGTAGGTCTCGTGATAGTCTTCTCCTGATATTTGTGAAAAACCTCTGGCTACCAATCTGGCTTTGTGTCTGACTATCTTGCCATTTTGATCTGTCTTTGCTTTGAAGACCCATTTGCTGTCAAGCAGTTTCATCCCTGGAACTGTTGGAACTAGCTCCCATGTTTTGTTCCTCTCTAAGGAATCAAGCTCAGCCATCATGGCAGTTAACCATGGCTCAGCATCCTTTGAGTCCAAAGCCTGGATCTCTTGGAAGCTTGAAGGTTCAAATATCTTCTTGGAGCTATTAACAGCAGTTACAGCTTTTGCTGCTTTAGCAAATTCATCAGCAAATCTCTTTGGAGGTCTACCTTTTGTGGCTCTTTCAGACCTGCGAATTAGACATAAGTCTTCAACACTCTCCTCTTCTTTCTTAGGAGTCCATTCACCCAGGAGACTGTGGACTTGAAAGGTTATGTTGAATTCCTTTCTCAGTCAGAAAAGCTTCAAACTACTGAGAAGTGAATTTTCCCCCTCGATCTGTAAACAAACATTTCCCCTGTTTATCATGCACATTTTTCAACCAAGCACAGAATTCCTTGAACCTAGGAAACACTTCTGATTTCTGCTTGAGATTGAACACATGAATATACCTGGAAAATGAATCAATGAGGACCATGAAGTACCTGGCTCCACCCAAAGAGGATGTTGGTGGACCAACGAGATGAGCATGCACTACCTGGTATGGTTCTGTAGCTTGTCTACTAGACACCTTACCTTTTGCAGCCATTTTGACCTTGTTTGCTGCGCATGCCTTACACTTCATGTGGTACCTGCAGGGTTTAATAGTCATACCTTCTACTAAGGCAGGCATTTTGGAAACTGCCTCGAAGTTTAAATGACCAGGTTTCCTGTGATAATCATGAATACATCCTGCATGCAAAACCTTGTTAGTATCTGCAATACAACAAGTTTCATCCTGCACAACATCAACAGAATCATCATAATGCAATAGAAACAAATGATCAATGTAATCAGCATGCAATACAAAGTCATCTTTCTTGGTGATGGTGCACTTCCTCTTCTTGAAGGAAATGTCTATGTCCTGTTCAGTCAGCTGCGAGATGCTCGATAGGTTGTGTGCAGCATCTGGAACAAAAAGAAAGTTGCGTATCAATACATCCAAGCTGTGAAGAACAACCATTCCGTAGCCTTGACTGGAGATCATGTGGTCATCCGCTTGGTGAATCTCACCTTCCTGCGGAGTAAAGGACATGAACAGGTGTTTGTCCCGACAAACGTGCCGGGTCGCTTCCGAGTCAACGATGAAGAAAGATCTAGACATCTTCTGGACCTTTGGAGTGAAGCGTGAGACCATGTCCTTGTGTTGCGTTGCCCTGGACATCTGACCTTTGCCTTTTCCATGTGTTGAGCTTTCGCTGCGCTGTGCTGCTCTGTTGCCTTGGCACTGGGATGTTTGCAATCCCTCTTCATGTGGCCTAGACTTCCCCACGAGTAGCATTTCACTGCCTTCAAAGCTTTGGCGCCATCTTGTGATTGCACTGCATTCTGGGATGACATCTGTGAGGACTTGCCCTTAGTGATACAGCTAGCACTACGCCGATCCGCTTCATTTAACACCAAAGCAGTAACATGCGCTACCGTAAGCTGAGCGGTAGGCAAAACAGCAAGCTGGTTGGCAATTGCTTCTCAACTTGAACCCAAAGAATGTAGAATCATGAAGGAATACACAGCCTCTGGAAAGGTGATTCCACGCTGTTGCAACTCATGCCTGAGATTCTGCATTTCCATGAGGTGAGCATGTGCATCTGCTCCATCAGCAAGTGCCATATCATGAAACTTGGCGTAAAAGAACAAAGAAGCTCCCACCTCCGTTCTTAAATGTGACTGTTGGAGACTGTCCCACATCTCTTTGGCTGAGGCCTTGTCACGCAAAAGACATAACTATTCAGGAAACACGATAAGCGTCAGAGTCCCCCTTGCTTTGGAATCCTTAGCCTCACATTCTTCGGTTACTGGAGCTGGGGTGTGTGTGTCTGATATCACATTAAACAGACCCTCTGTTCTTAGCAGAGCTTCTGCATACTGCACCCAGTTCTGATAATACCCTTTTGAGAGCTTTGTAATTTCCATCGCAAATTGAATAGCCTCTGTTACTTTTGGATTGGCCATGTCTGTGCCTTTAAATCAGACTCTGTCTCTTTACAAGCAGCTGCATGAGGCTTTTGCTTACGGTGATCTTCTGCCGCAGGCTTTTGGCTAGAAGTTCAAAGTCCATCCTTATTGCCAATTAATTAGGGACTTGCAGGCTTCCCAGGGCTTGAGCACATGACTCTCAGCAATCTTCTTTACACGCAGAGAAGATAATCTGCATTCCGTTCTTCTGGGCCCTGAACCAAAAATGTCGGAATCTGCTTTTGACTGAGCTGATAAAGCTCATCTACTTCCGGCCGAGTCCTTCAGAATAGCCTCCGACGTGATTAATGACCTGAGCTTTTGATGAGGCCTCAGGCACATTCCTATTCAGCAGAGAATCAAAGCAGCACGTGGAAGTGATGAGATTTATGGCTACATTACAAAGAGTTTTATTTTCCTAACTACGCAGACAGAAAACACATCCTCTCTCCATGAAAGGCAGAGAGCAACTGAAACAAAGGAACAAAGGAACAGGAAACCAGTAACGTCACATCCGTCTCCCATCTCCCGTGAGACTTCCAACAGCCTGGACTGTCTCTGGAATGTAAACAGAGTCTTGTGACTCTAAGCAGCTGCACAGTGCCACAAACAGAAACTAACAGCAGAGCCCATCGTCCAGCCCGTCCCGGCTCACTTTTATTAGCCAGGATGGGCAAGGATCAAGGAGACAGGTAGTCGGTTTCACTTGTCCAAGCAGCCTGTCCACATCCTCGGAGATAACGGATTGAAATTGATTCCATGCAACTTGACCAGACAGGACTCTAGCACTCTCCCGCACCAGCCCTGCTCCCATGGTGGAGTCTACCTGTTGGGATACTGCCAGGGAGACAAAGTCCATCTTAGCCCCAAGCTGGCTGCCGGACGATCCATCAACCTCCCGTAGACAGGCAATATCAGCAATTAGCGACACGAAGCCTCAAGAATAGATTGCCACATTCTTAGACTGGTGCACACTCTATCAGCAGAATTCACACAGCAAAAGATACACAGCAGGAGAGCATATTTACAGTTTATTCAGCGTTGGTCAGAACAAAGAAACCATGACCGTCTGCTTCGGTCTGCTAAGGCAACAAGCAGAAAACGAAAGCAACTGAAAAACATAAACATCCTGTGAACAGGAAATACGCAGACTCTGTGACTCACAAAGCCTGCTCCCTTTTAAGGTGGAACGGAAATATCCTAACATCCTCCCCCTTTCCGTGTAACCTGTAGTACCTGTGGTTCAACCCAATTGCAACCTTTGTGCGTAAACCTTAAGTTGTTCTCTGTTAACAACCTTAGACAACAGATCAGCAGGAATTTCATTTCCTGGCATGTAGGACACCTGAATGAGTCCTTTCTGAATACACTCTCTTGCACGATGTAACTTAATCTGCAAGTACTTGGTCCTTTGCTTGCAACTCTCCGAGTTCAGCAAAGCCAAACAAGATCTATTGTCTTGATACACTTGTATAGGACATTTCACAGAAACCCCAATGTCCTTAAACAGTTGCATCAACCATTCACAATCCATGAGTGAAAATGACAGAGCATTGAGTTCTGCTTCACAGGAACTTAGGCTAACTGTCGTCTGCTTTTTGCACAACCAGTCAAACAGGCAGTGGTTGTACATGTAGCATACTCCAGAAGTGCTTGTACCATCTGTGGTGTCACTTCCAAAACTTGCATCTGCAAAGATTTCAAGACCTCCAGTCTTCTGACTGGTGAACCTCAGCCTGTAGTGCAAAGTCCCTTTCAAATAGCGGGCTATGCGCTTCAGAGCTTTCCAATCCTGAACAGTAGGATTGTTAGCATGTCTGCTAAGCAGGTTAGTGCTTACAGCAATGTCAGGTCTTGAACATCTAGCAATGAAATTCAACTTGCCTAGAATGCATCTGTACAGCGTAGTGTCAGAAAACGCTTCAGCAGTACTATCTACCTGGTAACCTGTCACCATCGGTGTGTCTGCTGGGTTTGCATCAACCAAATTCAACCTGGTTAATACATCAGCAATTTTCTGTGTTTGGTGTACCAGAAAATTACCTGCTTGGTCCCTCTCCACCTGCAGAGAAAGATAGTTGGATACCTCACCAAGATCCTTCATGTCAAAGTGCTCCTTCAGTTGAGCTAGGGTGCTTTGATAGAAAGCTTGATTCTTCCAAAACATCAGAAGATCATCAACAAAACATAAACAATACAGTTTGTTTTGCCCCTCCTCCTTGACAAACACACACGGATCAGCTTTGCCCTGGTGAAAACCTAGAGAAAGCAACGTCTCAGTGAGTTTTGTGTTCCAACACCTGGCACTCTGCTTGAGACCATATAAGGATTTCCGCAGTTTACAGACCATTCCCTTCTGTATCTGCATTCCATCAGGTGGAAGCATAAACAGCTCCTCCCCCAAAATCCCGTACAAAAAGGCTGTATTAATGTCATGATGGGAAACATGCAGTTTCTCCTCCGCAGCGATCTTGAGCATCAGCCGAATGCTCTCATATTTGACCGTGGGTGAGTAGGTCTCGTGGTGATCCTGTCCTGGTACCTGTGAAAAACCTCTGGCAACCAATCTGGCTTTGTGTCTGACAACCTTGCTATTCTGGTCTGTCTTGGCCTTGAAGACCCATTTGCTTCCAACCAGTCTCATCCCTGGGACTACCGGTACCAGTTCCCAAGTTTGGTTCCTATTCAAGGAATCAACTTCAGCCTTCATGGCATTAAGCCAAGGCTCAGCATCTTTAGAGGTTAACTCCTGAACCTCTTTGAAGCTTGAAGGTTCCCACACCTTCTCTGAGCTACTAAGAACAGCAGTTGCCATCTTAGCAAACTCATCAGCAAATCTCTTCGGAGGTTTGCCTTTGGTCGCCCTTTCAGACCTGCGAACCAGACGCAAGTCTTCTGGACTCATCTCCTCCTTCTTAGGAGAAAAATGACCAATGGTGAACAGTGGTTCCTCCAGTTCATTGTCAGACGCATCAGACGGTCTGACTGAGGCCTTTGTAGTCTGCTGTGTCATCACTGTCACTGACACCAGCAGCAGCACCGCCCACTGAACTGGAATCCGAACTCTGATCATCATCATCCTCAGCTTCCTCAGCTTCCTCAGCATGATCTGCTTTTTTCACATCACCTTCATCCTCCTCTGGGTAACTCTGGAAAAATCCCACATTTTCCCCCCACTTAGGATTGTACTCAACACTCCTTGTAAACTTTATGGACTTAGAGTCAGTCATCCATACTCTGTATGCACCTTTTTCGTACCCCATGAACAAACCATGTGCCCCACGCTTCCCAAGCTTGTTGCTCTGTGGGGTGTGTACCCACATGTCAGAACCAAAGATTCTCATGTGCTTAACGTTAGGTTTCTTACCAAACACCTTCTCATAGGGAGCACAACCAATAGGTGATGACAGTCTCCTGTTAAAAGAATAAACAAAATTCGCCAAAGCCTCCCCCCAGAACTTCTCAGGGAGGTTGGCATCATGCAACAAGGTTTTCATTCCTTGCAGCAACGTTTGATTTGCTCGCTCCGCAAGCCCATTCATCCATGGCGATCTAGGCGTTGACAAGTTTTGCTGGATTCCCTTCTCAGTCAGGAAAGCTTCAAACTTCTGAGAAGTGAACTCCCCGCCCCGATCAGTAAACAGACAGCCGATACGTTTACCGTGAACATTCTCCAACCAAGCACAGAATGCCTTGAACCTAGGAAACGCTTGCGATTTCTGCTCGAGCATAAACACATGAATGTACCTGGAAAAAGAATCAATTAGAACCATGAAGTACCTTGCTCCTCCCAAAGAGGGCGCAACAGGACCAACCAGGTCTGCGTGCACTAGCTGGTAGGGTTTGGAAGCCTGCCTGCTAGACTCCTTGCCTTTTGGAGCAACCTTCACCTTGTTCTCTGCACAAGATACACATTTCATGTGAAACTTACAGGGTTTGATGTTCAAACCTTCAACCAACCCAGGCATCTTGGCCAGTGCTTGCCAAGACATGTGACAAAATCTTCGATGTGCATCGTGAATGCATCCTGCATGAAGAACCTTGTTAGTTTGTGCAACACAACAAGAATCAGCATTAGACTCAGCAACAGCATTGTCATCATAAGTTATACAGAATAAGCCATCCATAAACTTTGCATGCAAAATGTCCTCTTTGCCTTTTCTGATGACACAGACGGTCCTCTTGAAGGAAACCTCAAAACCACGCCCAATCAGCTGTGGGACACTAAGCAAATTGTCTGCAGCTCCTGGAACAAAAAGTACATCTCTGATGGTAGTATGCAGACTTGCAAGTTTCACAGTCCCAACTGCAATTTGCAAAGTCCTTCCATCAGCCAGGTGGATCTCACCATCTTGAGGTGTGAAGGAGATAAACAGGTGGCGGTCCTTCGCAAGATGGTGGGTGCACCCTGAATCCACAACAAACCTGGCTTTGGCCTTTAGAGCAGACTTTCCAGCAAGCAAAACCTTGTTTCCCACCAGCGTGGGCTTTTGCAGCTTGCTTTTAGCCTTTGGTGAAGCTGTGCCAGCAAACAAAGGCTTGTTTTTCCCTGGCTTGGGCTTTCCACCCCCCTGCTCCTGGCCATCAGACGTGCCTTTAGCCTTTGGTGAAGCTGTGCCAGCAAACAAAGCCTTGTTTTCCACTGGCGTGGGCTCTTCACCCTCCCTCTGCCTCTGGCCATCTGCAGGCTTTTTCTTTTGTTTATTTCCAGTCTTTGGACAAAACTTCTGAGTATGACCTTGGTTCTCACGAGAAACAGAGCTCTCAGCTGCCAACTCCTTGGCTCCCCCTGGAGGCTGGAATGCTGCGTGGGATGACGTGACAGTCTACTCCCCCTGCAGCTTGCAACTGGTGCCCTCAGCATCCCTGCATTCGCTCGCATTCTGGGAAACAGCCAGGACCTCCGATGCATTCAAACTCTGGGCTGGGATGATTGGCAGATGGGCAGCTTTCAAAGCATTCCACATGTCACATGCCATCACGTTTCCAGCTAGCGTTTTTATGTCCTCCAGAGAGACGGACAAGACTATTATGTCTATGGCCCTCGAATTCTGGGCTC